>NW_017728886.1:216737636-216740675 GCF_001723895.1 Crocodylus porosus | reverse complement strand
GAGCCTATAAGAATTCTGCAGGTTTTTCCTCCCAAGATGGAGAACCTTGCATTTTTCAGTGTTGAAAGCAAATCATCATGGTGCACCAGGACCAGTGGGGTCCCCCAAGCTCTGTCCTTGGAGCTGTACTCTTTAACATCTTTATTAATGATGTAGACACTGGTATCAGAAACAGATTGGCTATGTTTGCTGATGACACCAACCTTTGGGGTATAGCATCCACACCTGAGGATAAGATAGTGATCCAGGTCAACCTAGACAGGCTCAGAAACTGGGTGGATGAAAAGCTGATGCCATTCAACACTGAAAAATGCAAGGTACTCCACTTTGGGAAAAGAAATCCACAGCACGCTTATAGGCTTGGCAGTAGTATGCTTGCTAGCACCACGGCCGATAGGGACTTGGGGGTCATGATTGACCACAAGATGAATATTAGCCACCAATGCAATGTCGCAGCTAGTAAAGTGATCAAAACTCTGGCTTGCATCCATAGATGCTTCTCAAGAAAATCCCAGGATATCATCTTCCCACTGTACTCAGCCTTGGTGAGGCCACAGCTGAAATACTGCATCCAATTCTGGGTTCTACAATTTTAAAAGGATGTGGAGAAGCTTGAGAGAGTCCAGAGGAGAGCTACACACATGATCAGAGGGCAGGAGAACAGGTCTTATGATGAGAGGCTGAGAGCCATGGGACTCCTCAGCCTAGAAAAGCGCAGCCTCAGGGGGGACCTGGTGGCTGCCTATAAGTATATAAGGGTTGTACATCAGGACCTGGGGGAACATCTGTTCACTAGAACACCCCAAGGGATGACAAAGCCAAATGGTCACAAACTCCTCTAAGACTGTTTTAGGCTGGACATAAGGAAAAACTTCTTTACGGTCCAAGCCCCAAAGGCTTGGAATAGACTGCCTCTGGAAGTGGTATAAGCACCAACTCTGGACTCCTTTAAGAAGTATTTGGATGCCTTTCTTGCTGAGATCCTTTGAGCCCAGCTGACATCCTACCCCTGGGCAGGGGGCTGGACTCAATGATCTTCCAAGGTCCCTTCCAGCCCTAATGTCTATGAAATCTATGAATGTGTACACCTTGACATGGCCAAGGAATGCTTGCCACCACCTGTGTCATGCACAGCATCTGTGAGGTTGGGGAAAGTCTTCTATGAAACCCGAACAGAAGAGGCATGGTATACCAAGGATCACAGCACTCAGGGGCAAACTGCAGCTTATCCTTGATAGAACATGCCCATCCAGGAGAGGCCAACAAACAATCAGTCCTGAGCAGGACAGCCCTGTCAAATTACCTCCTGGGAATAAGGCCTGGAGGGGCTTGGGGAGATGGAACCCTGAGCAACTGAGCCCCAGCCTGGGACATGGGACCTGTCCAGCAGGTGACTCCTGCTTCAGTATCTCCATCTGCGGGGTACATGGAGTCACCCTTTTCCTGGGGGCTTCACAAGTGGCCAAGGAAAACCCTGCTCAGCTGGACATTAGCTTTGGCATGGGGAAACACCAAGACATGAAGGAATATAGCACATGAAAAAGATGTGCCTCAGTTTCCATGTTATCAGTTGCCAAAAATTGTTTTCTTCAATAAAAGCTATTGAATGTTAAATATTGGTCTCCCTTCCCTTTTTGCAAAACCAGCAATTGTAGGGGGGGAGGGGAGTTAGGGGGGATGGGAGGGAGAAAGGGGAGGTAACTTGGAAGGGTGGGTAGGATTGGGAACTGGGGGGTTGCTAATGGGGTAGTACCCTCCACTAGAACCCAAAGGCAACAGAGAACAGGGAATGGGATCCCTCTGTCCCTCTGTGGGGACCCCAACCATTTGACATCCAAACACACTTTGGGCTAGCAGACACATCCCCGCTATGGCAAAAGCACTCACTAACAACAAAACTAGAGTCCCAGTGCATGGACACAATCCACTGCTCTGCTGGTCTTGGAGATGGCAGGGTGAGGAGGTCAGGGTCCCATAATTCATTTCCAGTCTCTGTCCTTGTGACAGTCTGGTGCAGTGGGACAACTGACTGTAGTCATGCCCTTGACCATGACAACAAAGACCTTGCTAGGGCTGACTTGTATCACTTGGTGGGCTGGCATGCTTAGGGATGGTGGAGTTTGGAGGCCTGAGGGAGCCTCAAAGAGGGATGGAGTATTGGCATTGTTCCAGTATTTGTGGAGGGATTGGTCAGCTTTTCTCTTTGGGGAGGGATTGGTCAGCTTTCCTCAGCAACAGAGGAGGGCCTTGAAGGATACTTAGGGCAGTGTGATTAAAACAGACTGATTTTCAAAATTGTTGACTGATGGGGTGTGAAGTGCCCAAGGACGGCATCAGTCCAGAGAAATTGGGGAAATGGTGGTGGTATCTGGTCAGTGTTGATTGAATCCTCAAGTAACTATCTCCATGGACCTTGTACATTGTCAAAACAGGGTGACAGCCTAGCACCCTCCCACCAGCATCGCTTCATGCACTAGGACAGCCGCTTTGAGGAGAATTGTAACACAATGGGCTGACTGGAGATTCAATTCAGCTATTAGGTTTTCTGGATGATTAAATAACTAATAATCCAAGCTATTATTAAAGCTATTTCTTTAAAGACAACAACTATGCAACATCTCTTCATTGTTATTTTCAGGCACATACAAAAAAGGGGAAGTGACCAACTCAGAAAAAAAATCTTAACTTCAGGGAAGGCAGAATGAGAGCAAGAACCTTACCAGTTTTGATATTCATTTGAAAATGGGAGACAGTAAGCACAGTGATCTAATAGAATTAGGAAATGAAGTTATAATATGTTAGATATGAGAAGCTGTGTCAAATAATTGTCATCAGAGAATCTGAGTTGTTCCCAAGTCCTAAAACAAATGATTTGTCCTCCAAAGTCTCAATATATTTAGTGGTGCAATGATCAACTTTCATAGATTTCATAGATTTCATAGACATCAGGGCTGGAAGGGACTTCGGGAGATCATCGAGTCCAGCCCCCTGCCCAAAGGGCAGGAAGTCAGCTAGGGTCATAGGATCCCAGCAAGATAA
>NW_017728886.1:216735049-216736173 GCF_001723895.1 Crocodylus porosus | reverse complement strand
AACAACAATCCCCCTGGCACTTATCAGCAGTTTTAGCTGATGTCTGGATCACTGGGGCCCCACATGCACAGTGCAGGGAAGGTTGACAGCTCTAGCAGTCCAGCCCAGCCCAGGCTGTGCTGCCCCCTCCTGCCCTGTTCTGCCTGGGAGGGCTCTGCCAGGAGGCCCCAGAGCCCCCCCAGCCCTTGTTTCTATGGTGAGTAGAGGCTTCCCCCCACCCTTTTTTTAAAAAGTGTCAGTGTTGGGAGGTGGGGCTGGATGGGGCAGCCATGGTGGGGGGGCTGCAACAGCCAGTGGGGGATGGGGTCAGGTGCGGCAGCAATTGGAGTCTGGGGTGGAGCACTTGGGCAGAGGGGTAGTAGCCCCTGAAGAGGTTATTTGGTCCCTGTTGGGGGGCTGTAACACCTTAGGGGGGCTGTAGCCCCTGTGAGGGGGCTGAAGCCCCTGAGGGGGGCTCATAGCCCCTGTTGGGGTGCTGTAGCCCCTGAGGGGGGAGCTATTAATGAGGGTTCAACTGAGTAGCTACTGCATATGTATTTCAACAAAAATCATGACTATAAATAGGTATATTAACACTATATATGAATTGCAATTTCCCTCCTTTTCTATCAGCTTATCTTCTGAGCAATCTAAGTGCTGCAGAGAAAATACTGTCTTCCTATGAATCAAGCCCTATAGGGTGCATCCAGACGAGCCCACACAT
This sequence comes from Crocodylus porosus, assembly GCF_001723895.1. NCBI lineage: Eukaryota > Metazoa > Chordata > Crocodylia > Crocodylidae > Crocodylus > Crocodylus porosus. Next base: position 216,735,470 of record NW_017728886.1, on the reverse strand, counting down.
GCTTCTTGCAGCATCTCAAACTCCTTTGAGATGCTGCAAGAGGCATGTGCAGGAACAAGAAAATGGTCCCCACGCTGGAAATGTGCAGTGTGGGGCAAAATTACACCCCTATCCAGGGGTCAAAAAAAAAATGGAGTGAAAAAAAGTGAGGCAGAGCAGCAAGGCAGCCAGAGGCTGGTTCCTCCACAGAGAAGCTCTGGCTGCCAGTGCATCTCTGTGGTTGGCCCTAGCCCTGGTGCTGAAGCATGCTGCCTGCCCGTGCAGAGCAGGCAGTCTGCCAGCCACAGGGAGCTGGACCCGGGCTCCAGTGCTGGTAAGTAGGGGGTAGGGGACCATGGGGGGATCCCTGCTGGCCCTGCCCCATCCCTGCATCTCCCCATCTCCTTCAATCCCTGCACCGCCCAGCCCAGCCCCCACTATA
>NW_017728886.1:216729303-216734949 GCF_001723895.1 Crocodylus porosus | reverse complement strand
ACTATATATATAGTGGTCTTTTGTTTTAATTGTGGAGAAACATGGATTTTTGGGGTATTTCACAGGGTGACTTTTGGATTTTTTTATTGGAGATTCCCTACCCAGCTGGGGGATCATTGGGCTGGAGAAGGGGGGAGGGGACCATGGGGGGATCCCTGCTGGCCCTGCCCCATCCCTGCATCTCCCCATCTCCTTCAATCCCTGCACCGCCCAGCCCAGCCCCCACTATATATATAGTGGTCTTTTGTTTTAATTGTGGAGAAACATGGATTTTTGGGGTATTTCACAGGGTGACTTTTGGATTTTTTTATTGGAGATTTTTCAGTTTTCCAATAGGAAACACCAGAATTCCTGCTAGGACCCTGCCTGTTCAGAGCTGGCACCCTGGACCCACCTGGCTGTGGCTGACCTCCTGCCCAAAGGGGGACAGAAGGACATGCTTTGACAGTTCAAAGCAGGCCACCACACTGGGAACATGTTCCGGGTGATAGCTGCCCAGATGGCCAGGCAGGGGGCACACATGGCAGTAGTGCCACACAGAGGCCAACTCTGCAGCCACAGACCGCTGGCAGCTGGCCCAGAGGGGCAGATGCCTCATCCAGGTCTGGCAGGTGTGCAGGAGGTCACAATCAGGCAGCAGCCCCCACTGCCAGACTGCTGCAGTGAGTAAAAGGTGCAGGGAACTCTCAGGGCTGCTACAGCAGTCCAGCTGGCACAAGGGATAGTGTCCATGGTACCAAGTGGCTGGGCCCCAGCAGCTCCTGAGAGCAAGTAGCCCAGGGCAGCTTTTTGTGCTGAGGGGGCTGGGGCAGGGCAGCTTTTTATACTGTACAGGTGCTGGCCCCAGGCTCCAGCTCCCCCTGGCTGCAGATCCAGGAGGAGCCAGGCAGCGTTATTTTGTCCCAAGTGGCACAATTTGCTCCACAACAAAGTTTATGTCCGAGCACGGGCGCTGACGCAAAAAGCCCCGGCTCAGATTTGCACTGCTTTGATTTGAGCTGCTGCTAGAGCACATGTGTAGATGCACCCTTTGATTGCATAAAGACTAGAGATCAGGGAGTCAGTGACAACCAGGTAGAACCAAAATGATAGCTGACAGAGCCTGATCTAAGCTTATAAAAGCAACATATTATTTGCCTACTAGTTTATAGATTTGAGAAGATTTAATTAATTAGCTGCTCCAAAAACTTCAAACAATAGAAATGTGTCCTACTCAAGGCCCACACCAAAGCAAAATAAAGACAAATGAAATGGTGAAAACAGCTAACTATACCTGCTTATAGTTTATTTAATCATGCTCACTATCACTTTGAGAAGTCTATTCTTTGTAGAAGTTAAAATATAAGTTTGAATACACATAATTTCATAGCATGCGTCTGTGATGACTAGCATAAGTATTTATGCATTATGAAGGAAATTGCACATTCAGGCATTAGAATGTATTCAATTTAATGGCACTGAGTTGAATGTGTATGTGTGATCTTATACAGGTGTTTCGTATTTCCTATATATACCTGTTTTAAACATTCACTGAACTTTGTAATGCTTCCTTCAGTGGAGAATTATTCAGAAAAACAGTACATTTATCGATTTGCTTTCTAGTATGCCAAGAAATAGTTGATGTGGTAAACTTCATGCTGTAAATTATAAATGTCCCATAGCAGATGTCTCTTTAATTGCTGAGTACAAAATCTAGGTCACTTGAGTTGAAAACAATTGAGCCCAAAATTTGTAAATATATTAACTACTTAAAAACCTTGGCCATTCAGATTCAAAGTAGTGTTGCTTAGAGTTTTGACAGCTGAGTCTTTGAATGACTTTTGACACTTGTTATGGAAGAGACAACTGCAAATTTAATCTCATTTTCGAATTTGGCAAACAGAGCACTGTCATCAACATGGTTAGAGTCTGCCAAGCATTTTCACTCTCTCTTTGATTGTGTTGCTGTCCTGGAAAGCTCAAGAAAGGCATTACATAATCTATTACACACTTCAGAAAAAACACACCTTTTATCTCAGTATTGATCTAAAAGGCGATCATGAAATCCTTCTGCCTTCACGGACAACAGTTTTCACAGTCCTTAAACAATAATTTGAACATATGTAGTATCTTCCTAGGAAGTTCATTTCTAACAAGTACAGTCCATTTTAATCTACAACTTATTGAAATAAAGAAAAAAATATATAGTTCCTATAATTATTTCTCTAATTTTTTTTTGGTTATTCTGCTGCCTACTTCTACCCAAACCAGCTGTTCTAAGTGGTTTTTAAACATACACTGTGCTTTTGACCATGGAACAATTTTTAAATACTTACATATCATTCTGATATTTCTGTATTACCACAAGTATTTTATGCTTATTTTCCCCATCTGTTTTTTATTTTGAAGAAGAATAATGCCCTTAAAAGCATACTTAATAGGCAGTTTTCTTAAACCTTGTGGCATTGATGACCTTTAGAATTCATTGTCGCACCATTTTTAATAGTTTTAACTGTTCAAGAGAGAAGCCCAGGGCCTTTCTACTGCATAATGCTAGACCACAATAGCAAACAGAAGCCAAACTCCATTAATAAAAAATAAAGAACAACAATGAAGGAAGAGATGGCTGCCACTTGGAAGAATCGCTGGGTCTTTGAAACCCAAGTCCTTTTTCACTTGATGATTATATGACTCTTGTTTCGGGGTATAAATTCACATAAGCTTTGGCTGAAATCACTGCTCTTTAAAGTCACTTGGCTGTCTCAGGTTGCTTGATCATTCCTACATGCTTAATTCCAGTGCGCTTCAACTTTCTCATTTAAATATCTCTTCCCATCAATCATTAGTGCTTTCCTTCCTGGGTCATTGAGAGCATAATACTTCATTGTGTCAGCTGAAGGTGTGCTGACCTACTTTTCCTGGTTAATTTCAAGGGTAAGATCAGATGTTCCATTGCTTTTAGTAATTGATCTGACGATAGATCTTTACTAGAGAACCCATGACATGGTCTGGGGGGCATTCCAGGCATCGCTGACTTCAAGGTCATTATTGAAATGAAAATTTTTCAAATCAATTAGGCAACTTGGCGGCAGAGTAGTATCTTCATGAGCAGACTTACACCTTATCCAAATAAAAGCTTTGTGGTTTTGAGTTGCAAATCCAGAACATGACATCAAGGTTATATTTACTTTTAGGTATAAATTAATTCTAATAAGCTAGAGGTTTGTGTAGTTAATGATATTCTTGGTCAAGCTATCAGTATGACAGAAACCTAATATGCTGGGATAGAAATATTAGCAAAAATGGTAAACATCTTTTGTTTTTCAGGTCTTGAAATATTACCAAGTCATAAATGACACTATTGTGGCAGACCAACAGGCTTAGCAAAAATTACTTTTCTGGGGAATGTTACAAAAAACATTCTCCCAAACAAAATTATCCCTTAAGAACAAATTGCTTAACTCCCTAGGAAGAGGTAGACAGTTTGCATGCAAATAAGCTTCTTGCCTTTTGAACAAATGCAGCACTGTTCCATAAAAGTTACTTTGGTTCAAACAATTACCCCTACATGGCCCAGAGTGGGGAAAAATAACTTCTCCCAGCCAGACTTCTGCTTTGCCAGTCTAAACATTTTTAACTCTCTCAGCCTGTGAGAGTAAAAGGGGGAAGTGTCTGTCCCAAATCACAGTATTAATACCATTAGTAGAACTATATGCTATAAAAACGGGAAGGATTCCCTGCTGATTTGGTAACAGAGAAGAATGTAAAACACAGCAGACAGGGAGAGTTTGATAATTTCTGAAACATATGGTTATGTAGCAGGTTACTTTCCTCCCTGTTTTTGAATGTTCCAGACATTTACAACCTTTTATTGACACACAACAATGGATTCGTGTCTCATGTGTAGCGGGTTTACTCTTATACATTTATTATTTGTGCAGCTGTGTTGATGCATTTTTCGTTTCTTGACCCCTAAAACTTAATAGTTTTTCTGATTTAGTAAAATGATTTTGTTTTATGAGCACTTAAATTTACTTTTTAGGATTAATCTGTCCATGTAAGCAGACACAACATTTCAGCCTTGCATGCTCTGCCAAGGTTGCAAAAAACACTAGAAATATAATATATGTTCTCATATTTACTGTACAGAACACAACTTTCTGAAAGAGTAATTTATTTATAAACAAATACTGAAAACACCTAAAATGAATTATGTATGCTTACAAAATACATTTTTTAAAGTATATTTTATGGAAGCTTTCTATTAAAAAAAAGTTTTCCCCAAATACAGGCTTTCAGCTAAAGTCTTCAATTAAATTTAAAAATAAAAGATATATTTTTTAAATGAATATGTAGAGTTAGGCTCCTTAATCTAAATTCAGGCTTTTAAACAGGTGACATCATTTTTGTAGTTCACAAATGACTGTATCTCAGTAATGTTGAATAGTATTCAGAACAGCAAAAGTCTCCTAAAAGTTTTGCTCCTCCAGTTCTTGAACTGAAACTTGCCATATAACATATGTATTCAATGAAAACAACTAACATTTTCTTATACTCAATGCAATAATCACAACAATCAGTTCACCAACCAGCCAGCAGTTGGACTATATTCATGTAAAAATATACTTGAACAATTTTTAACAAAACTGGAAGACAAGTCCCTGACAGAAAAAGCTAAATTTGGCATACACACACTTTTTCACAATGGACAGCTTGCCATCTTAAACCTGTTGGTTGTGAAGAACAAAATAACTTGCATTGTGTATGTGTGCACAGTGGCTACAGGTTGAATGAAACCCATGCAAAATGAGTAGAGCAACATCCACCTTTCCATCTAAGCTAAGTGTTCCATGTTTCATAACAGCCAAGTTAACAAAGACTGTGACCCAAAGCACAGTCCTATATGGCAAGACAGGAGCTATGCCATATGGGGCAAACACAGCAAATATGGCGTAAGGCACTGACATGTGGAGCTGTGTGTCTATTTCTTTAAGAAGCAGAACTAAACACCGGACTGCTAACACTGAAGAGCCAAGGAATACAAAAACAAGCATCAAGAATTGCATCTGTGAGAAAAGCTAAGTGAAGGGACTTGGGAGCTAAGTGCAGACTGGAAAAAGAGCCTTGAAACAATGAACAAAGGTACTTCTTTCTGTTTGACATCTCTTTTATTCAGAGGAACACAACTGCACACTTTGGACAGAAATGAGATTGTAGCAAAGAAGCACATTTTTATATCATTACTAGTTGAAAGTGGAACCCTTGAAGGACCCTAACTTTTTGCTTAATCCTTGTGCAAGAGAGGTAAAAATGTATTTGATAGGTGTACACACACGGACAAATTTAGATAGGTGGCAGAAGAATTATAGAACCATAGAAAATTAGGGTTGGAAGGGACCTCAGGAAGTCATCCAGTCCAACCCCCTGTTTAAAGCAGGACCATCCCCAACTAAAGCATCCCAGCCAAGGAGTCTTACCCAGGTCTTAAAAAGCTCTAAGGATGAAGATTCCACAGCCTCTCTGGGTAGCCCGGTCCGGTGCTTTACCACCCTCGTAAGGAGAAAGTTTCTCTTGATAGCTAATCTCAACTTCCCTTGCTGCAACTTGAGACCATTGCTCCTTGTTCTGTCATCTGCCACCACTGAGAACAGTCTAGCTCCATCCTCT
>NW_017728886.1:216721394-216723657 GCF_001723895.1 Crocodylus porosus | reverse complement strand
GGGGGGCAGTGACTGTTCTGGTCCCTGCTCAGGAAAATGGAGGCAAAGAAATCGTTAAATATGTTGGCTTTGTTGATTGGTGTGACGACCAAATTTACTGGCATGTCCTGCAGGGGCCCTACATTACCCAGAACCTTCTTTTTGCCCCCTATGTATTTAAAAAAGGACTTCTTGTTGTCCTTGATCCGGGAAGCTAGTCCCAGTTCCATCTCTGCCTTAGCCTTCCTGACTGCCACCCTGCATCCCTGAGCAACCACAGTATAATCCTCCCTGGTGATGGCCCCTCCCTTCCATTGGGTATACTCCTCGCTTTTAGCTAGGAGACATTCCCAGATGCTTTTGGTGAGCCATGAGGGCTTATATGCCCTCCTGCTCCCTTTGATCCATGTTGGGATTACCAGTCCATGGGATTGTTCCAACCTATGTGCAGGACTTTGCACTTGTTCTTATTGAGTGTCATGAGGTTGCTTTTTGTCCAATATTCCAATTTGTTTAGGTCACTCTGAATCCTAGCCCTAGCTTCAAGCATATCTACTGATCCCCCAAGCTTGGTGTCATCTGCAAACTTGCACCCTCAGCAAGTTTGCAGATGACACCATCTTATAGGCAATTGATGAAGATATTGAAGAAAAATGGCCTCAGGACTGAGCCTTGGGGCACTCCACTTCATACCAGCTGCTAACTAGACATCAAACCATCAATTACTACCCTTTGAACCCAACTATTCATCTAGTTTTTTTATCCACCTTACAGTCTATTCATCCAACCCAGGCTTCCTTAGCTTTCTTGCAAGAATATTGTGGGAAACAGTATCAAAAGCCTTGTTAAAGTCAAGTCCACTGCTTTCTCCACATCAAAAAAGCCAGTCATCTCATCACAGAATGCAATGAGATTGGTTAGGCATGACTTGCCCTTGGTGAATTCATGCTGTCTGTTCCTAATCATGTTCCTCCCCTCCAAGTGCTTAGAAATGGATTCCTTGAGGACCTGCTCCATGATTTTCCAAGGAACTGAAGTGAAGCTGACCAGTCTGTAGGTCCCTGGACCTTCCTCCTTCCCTTTCTTAAAGATGGTCACTACATTTTCGCTTTTCCCATTTTTAGGACCTCTCCTGATCACTGTGGGTTTCCAAAGACAAGGGCCAGGAGCTCTGTAATCACATTGCCATTGCAGATGTATCACATCTGACCCCAGGGACTTGTACATATCCAGCTTTTCTAAATAAATTCTAAAACTAACTTTTTGGCTAGGAACAGACATTCAAAACACCTGAGCCTGAATTAATTCAATCTTTGCAGGTTAGTCTAACCTAGCTAGGCTAACCCAGTTTATAACCACACTGACATCCCCTCTGGACTGAAAAAATTCAGGCACATGCCTGCAGTGGCACAGGCTAGAAGCTGGGGGGTGCTAGAGCAGCCCTCCCTTCCCTTCTTTTGGACAGGACTGAGCTGAGGCGGGCGAGGCCAGGCTCCAGCAGGATGCTATGATTAGGGACAGGTTCCCTGCCCCTCTTCAGCAGCCCAGCAGGAAATGTTTATCAGTCCTAACTCATATTTTATCAACCCATTAAGAAAACAAAGCCTCTCTCTATTAGCTCAAGCTCGTCTTAAACAGCTTTTCCAAGGAAGGACATTACCAATTACCTGTCGATTAGCTCCAAAAAGCCTGTCTGCATTTGTCATCTGCCACAGCAGAGACTGTAGCCAGCATGTGGTCACTAGCTAATGCTGAGTGGTGTCTGTGTAAATCAGAGGGGTGGGGGGGTGAGATAATCCCTTCTTAGCAGGGAGAAATCACACAGACACCTGCAGACTCTGCCAGAGCTCCAGCAAGGTAACAGAGGAGAGGGGCCAGCTTTGCTGTGGAGCAGAGAGCCCTGCCAGCCCAGAGAGCATGCTGGGATGCTGGAGGAGTCTGGTTTGTCTTAAACCAACCATGGGTCTGGGGCAAATATTGCATAAACCATTTTGACCCAAATCAGTTAGGTCTGATACTACATTCAACCAGGTTTATCCTAAACTAGTTTCAACTATCTTCAAGCCAGTTTCTGTGCACTGGACTTCTGTTCTGTTACAGGTTTAAGCCAGTTTCTGCTCACTTAAACCAGATTATGTGTAATGTCTGTCCCCAGCCCTGATGTTTAAATAATATAATTTTCCAATAATTATTTTTCCAAAAATTATCAAATGTGGTATATATCTAAAATAAATTAAGTGACAACACCTATACTCCTTAAGGTAAACTATGGCACTTTTGAAAC
>NW_017728886.1:216708187-216720264 GCF_001723895.1 Crocodylus porosus | reverse complement strand
TAGCTCTCCCGGCCTTGTGGAGGTGACAGGGAGGAGGAGAGCTGCTCTTCTCACCACCACCATCTCCAGTAGTGTTATTACCAGAGATTCAGCTCTTTCCAGGGCTCTTGCAATGGAAATGGGAATTCCTTAACTCTAAACACATACCCATTCTAGGTCAGGGATGGTGTAAGGAAATTCCTACCAACACTTGAAGAGTCCAGAACTGTTCAAGTGATGATAGGAAGTGTGTCAGAGGGAGCAGTACAAAGCACAGAGCTTTTTGGTTTAACTATTGACTCTGTGCAGTTCTCACTGTTTATCTCAATGTGCAACTTCGGCCTTTTCCTTAAAAATATATGAAGACATTACTGAGGTCCTGATTCAATAAAAAGTATGTCCAGACCTCCATGCCCTGGAAGCTCAAATACTGTTGCAGAGCTGTAGAAATGGAACATATTTTCTATTGAATTAGGTACTGAGAATGCTCATAAGTTTTTTGTATTGATTTTTGTAGCAGCCAGCAGTGAAAGATACAGCCAATATTAGCTCTAACCACTGTAGGCATGTGGATTTCACTTTCAGCATGTAACAGGGCATACACTGAAACCAGAGAACAACAAATTTGAAATAGGTAACAGGATTTTTTTTATGCAGCATAAAAATCAGATAGGTTCACCTCATTGCCATAAAACACTTAGTAAAAATTCACAGAAAAACTGGATATGACTTAGGCCATATAGCAGTGTGATATCAGTACCCCCTGCCCCCAAGTACCTTACATACTCTATTATTAGTGGTCTGAATGTAATTTTGTCACTTTGCTTCTGACATGTACAGTTTACACAATGAGATAATTAACTTGCCACTAAGGATTATATTATCAGGTATTCCGATTATAAAAATAATTAGTTTACTATAGGATTAAGCAACAGAATAGCTGATGCTGGTACTGTCCTTTGAAGCATCAATTGATTTTATGTAAATATTCAGATTCCTTAACTCTGTTATAGGGATTATGCTTTGATTTACAAATTTTCACAGGTTGTCCAATGAAGTCTTAAAGATTCAGTGGCCCCCCTATCCCCAAAGGAGTGCTACCTATTGGGAGTGCCCAATAGCTCCACCCATTTTTTCAGCTGTATTATATAGAGCATCACTGTGCAGTGAAAATACTCACAATTTCCCAACTTTATTTGCATTACCTCCTACTTCAATACTATGGCAGGACAGACAACAAGAGGAATCAGTCACCCACATTAGCATGCTGCCTTAACGACAATTCTATCTCCTTTAAAAGCCTACCAAACTCAAAGTGCATGTTCTCCATTTTTTGGCCTTCCTTATTATAGAATCCCCTCCCCCCCCTTTCCTGAATGCTTAGGAAAATTATTTCTAGTTTAAAACAAATTTCAAACATGGAGAGCAATACTGCATAAGATACAGTCAAAACGAAAGAAAGTGGCGTCCTTTCTTACAATTCTGGATAGCTTAGAACTAGCCTGGAATCTATGAATCTAGACCAGAAAATGAGTAAATGGGACACACTCTTAACTGAACTCAGAGAAGAAATACCATTTATTGCCAAATGTTCATAAATGCCATTTTTCAGTAAATAAAATGTTGTCATCCCTACCCTGCTATATGAATGTGAAACTTGGATGACATTGGAACCACTTGAAAACCATGGAATATTGCCATCCTTACAAACACCATGTTCATTGCCAGACAACACCAAGATATGGGGTGGTATGGACACACCCGCAGATAGGCTGCACATACAAGCAGACCTAGAGAGGCTGTTATGTTGGGCTGAATGGAACCAGATGAGATTCAATGTAGAGAAATGCAAAATGCTGCATCTGGGAAGGAAGAACCCCAAGCACACCTACAGGCTGGGCATCACTAACCTGACCAGCACTACAAATGAAAGGGATCTAGGGGTAACAACAGACCTCAACATGAATATGAGTCGGCAATCTGATGCAGTAGCCACTAGGGTCAATAAAACTCTGGCATGCATCAATCGATGCATCTCCAGTAAATCCAGAGAAGTGATTCTCCCACTTTACTCAACATTGGTGCAGCTACAGGTGAAGTATTGTGTTCAGTTCTAGGTGCTACACTTCAACATGGATGTGCTAAAGCTCAAGAGGGTCCAGAGAAGGGCCACCTGTATGATCAGGAACTTGCATGGCAAGCCATACAAAGAGAGGCTAAGGGATCTCAGACTCTTCAGCTTAAAAAAAAGAAGACTGAGAGGGGACCTGACTGTGGCTTACTGCTACATCAGAGGTGTACATCAGAGGCTTGGTGAACAACTGTTCACCAGGGCATCCTGGGGGAAAACTAGAAACAATGGCCACAAACTTGTGGAAGATCGTTTCAGGATGCACATTAGGAAAAACATCTTTACAACTAGGGTGTCCAGACTATGGAACAAGCTCCCCACAGAGGTGGTGCAAGCATTTACCCTAGAGGACTTCAAGAGAAGACTTGACAGTCACCTGGTTGGGGTCATCTGACAACAGATGTCTTTCCTGCTCATGCAGGGGGCTGGACACAATGATCCTTCAGGGTCCCTTCCAGCCCTATGATTCTATGATTCTAGCCATCTCTGTTGAACAGGACATGTCATAAGGATGCCTGACAACTGGCTCCCAAAGCAGAACCTATACTTCCAACTCACTGATGGTCACCACTCTAGACGTGGGCAAAAGAAGAGATTCAGGGACACCTTGAAGACCAATCTGAAGAAATCCGATATTAACAGGGATACCTGGGAGACTCAAGCACTAAATTGTCCCCACCGGTACTGTGATGTTCCCAATATTCACTTCAGCTAAACTGACCTCACTATGGAGGTGGATATACAAGAGAGACATAGGGAAAAGGCTGCAACTCAACATTACCAGGTTCTACTCCTTCCTCCCAGAACTATTTGCCAGGTCTACAGTTGAACATGCGGATCTCAAATCAGCCTCCTCAGTAATTTATGGACTTATCAATGCCATCTCAATGCCATCCCAGTTTACTGGATGGCTGTCATCCTCGTATTGAAGGACTGCAAATGACAACATTCATAAATGTCATTCTTCAGAAAAGAAATTGTGTTTTTGGATCATCTCAGGTCCCACTGCTGACCAAGGTTGTTAACTACTTAAGACTTGATAAATCCTTACCCAAATAATTGGCAAGTCTCAAATTCACTGAATTTTGACCTGCTTCCGGAAAACTACACTAAGACTGGAAAAGGAGAGAAGAGATGTGATATCTTTAAAAAAATGACTAGGTTTTTGTTTGTTTGTTTGTTTGTTTTCCTGCAAGTCAACCAGTTAGAAGCAGCAAACAGCTCATCTTAAACATGCCACACACAATAATGCCACCACTAGTCCTAGCAGAAGCAAGCAAACACACTAATAGATTTAAGCTTTCTAAGTCTTCAAGGCAGGCTTTCTGTATTCACTATCAATGAGACTGCACCTGCTACTGCCAAACTAGCCCATAGAAATAGGAAAATAGCTAATGTTTCTCTAACCCTCCTGGAGGGTTCTATATCATTTTATGGGGATTGATAGGTTTTAAAGAAACTTAACAGGGCTCTTTAAATCTATAGAATTTACAATTTTGTAGGGGTTTTTTTTCTTTTAAATCATCCAGTAGAATTGTACAACAGAACTATAACTCTATGAAATACGACAGGACCATCTAAAGTCAAAATCACATTCTGTAACAGTTTTCCTAAATGATTCAGCTGCTGGAGAGGCTAAAATCCCAGCTATCTTTTCTCAAATGGGCATCAGAGGGGCTAAAAACATGTTTCAGTTCACATCCAATCCAAGGGGCTCTACCTCTCAGCAATAATTCAAGGAGCCCTTGCTCTAAAAGAGGAGATGTGGAAAAAAACAGTAGTCTTGGGCATTAGGAGTAGTAATGAATGGAAACATTCAACAGGAATAAACAAGCTTCAAATTCAGTCTCCAAACCCACTGGGGTTTGCCACCAGGGTGTTAAATCTGAAATCCCTAAATCTTTTCATGATTTCTAAGCAGTTTTATATAGAAATTCTTAAGACTTGAAAGTAACTGTTTACAAAGGAGATTTCCTTGCAAAATGAGACAAGCACTCTCCAGTAAGTCTGGAAATGAATACTGTATCAGTAGAAAATAGTTTGGCTTGCGTACTTTGCTTGAAGCTTTTTTATCATGTTAATAGGGACCAGATGTATCTAATAAGATCTCTGAGAATGAAAATGTTTGTTTATTTAGAGAGATCTTGATTGCAGAAGTCTCAGGAAAGATCCCAAGACTGCAGACTGTGTTGAGGCTGAGATACACAAAGTTCACTGAACCCTACCAAAGCATCAAAATTATTTTTTCCCCCTGATTTGGGTATTTTGGGCTCATCTACATGTGTGCCTGACTGCAAAGTTGCTACTGCACAGTCATTTAGTACTAAATGACTGCACAGTAACTGCCAATACTGCACAGTCCCAGTGCTGCACAAGACATTTCTGACCCTGCCGTGCGGTACCAACAAGTTACTGTGTGGTAGCTCGTTCACAGTTTGCACCCACTGATGCTACATCGCCATAACTCATCACTATGACAACATAGTGTCTCGTGTAGACTTGCCCTCTGAATCTTGCAGTAGTCCAAGAAGAAGCCACAAACAACAAACTTGTACTAGGTGGGGATGTCTGCTCTTTCATCCCCTCAGAGAACAGTGACACTATAGTTGGTAAAAGCTCCTTTCCTTGAGTCCCAAATTGTCATATGATTGCAGAAATGTCTGCTAAAATGCAAGGAATTTTGTAAGCAATTAGGAAGTAAAATATACATTTTCTGTAGGCTCCACTTCTTTCACACATACTCACATTTTTACTTCATGTAGATCTTAGAGTATGTAACCCCACAAACTACAAGCAAAAATGAAAATATTAACTGAATATTATAGATAATAAATGAGTATGCATTACGTTCATGCTTTTAAAATATTAGTGGAGAAAATTAACAGTTCTTATTTCTTTTGTAGGGTTAATCGGCAGGCAAAGTAAGAGAAAAAATGCAAACCATTATTAACTCATCTGCCTTCTTGAACATAATCTGATATTTGCCTGACACTTGTTTTATAAGAACCATATTTGTGAAGTCATACATTTTTGGAAACATCAAGCATAAACATATTTGCTTATTGGCAAAAAAAATCTGCAGTGAATTAATTAAAAGAATCCTAGATTTTTAATTAAAGTATATTTTGCAATGATATGTACATCTTAGTGATTCTGGCAGTATAAATCTGCCTTTTCAAATTTAATTCAACTGATTACTTGTTTAAAATTTAGTTTATGCATAAATAACATTTTTTTTTCAGAGCATTTGCTTGAAAGCAGAAAGAGAACAAATTTGGTCATGTTATGTTCTGTAAAATCTACAGCCAGCTTAAAAAAAGATAATTCAAGAATTGTAAAGTTTTGGTTACAAGCAGATTTTATAGTGCTAAATAAACAAAACATTCTGTCAGAGTAGGAGAGGTTTTAAGCTTAAATTGGAGCTTTACATTTTTATTAAGATTTTATATTTGATTATTACTTAAAATAAATGTAGATATTCTCATTGATGTTCGCTATGGATTAAGTATTTATGGCCACCGGTTTTTAGCATTCTAACATCAACAATGTCCAGGCCTGTTACCCTTTATTACATACAGTCCTCTGATGCACTATATAGCTAGTGGCTCATGTTGAAAATGGACTGTATAACTAGAACAGTAGGAAAAATCAGGTTGATACAACTAACAGTTTCTGACATCTGATTTTGATGGAGATGTGACTACACTCTTAAAAACTGTGACTTCTGAAGTCAATAAGGGTCTTCACTTATTTCAATGATTAGTAATTTTTTTTTAACATATGGACCTATTGTAGCCAGCTTTTGATTCTGAACACTGAAGGGAAATTCAGTAGTGTGCTACTTTGTCCTTTCAGACTTGGCATCGTGGTTTTGGCCAATTTAGAGGCGCACTCAGGCCTTCAAGTAGGATTGATGGCTGTGGGGAGGGGAGGGGTATCCATCCTCAACTGGAACAAGTCCCAAGAGGCAGCTACTACAACTTCTAACACTTTATTATTGGTTAATTTGGGGGCTTCTTTCACTCAGATGACATAGCTAGAAGGATGTCACTGCACAAATCAATACCTACTGCCTTGCCATTGATGTGTCTGCTACCTTAAACAACAACAGCTGTGTCTGCAATCATCTCTCAGTTGTTCAGGATACTAATTATTGTAAGCACACTACTCTTTATAACTGACTGTCCAGGAAAATTCCTATCCCGTAATGCAAACTTGTAGAGTTAACTGCACCTTCTCAAACAACCTTTGCTGTTTCATTTTCTCTTTGCTGTTAGTGTCATGCAAATTATTTAATTTATGTTTAAATTAAAATTCACATGTACTTGCAGTTTTATCCAACATGAACATCAAATTAAAAGAGGAAGATGTCTGCACACACTTATACCAAAGCTTGAAGTAAAAAGCAATATGTTTTACATAGATTTACATTGCTTTTTCTGGACCTTTAAACTACCCACTGTAATCCAGTATTTTTTAAATATTACACTTCAATTAATAAAATGTGGATTTTAATTTACCTGAAATGTGCTGTCAAGATTTACTTAAGATTTGTGAATCTACCCTTTACATACTTTCAAACTATACAAGATGAAAAAGATTGAACTAAATTTCACTTAAAAGGACATCATGCTGCTGAACAAATACTATTATTCAACATTTATATATTATATCATAGAAGTGATGCTCAGTTATTGCAAAGAGAAGTATGAAATTTCTCATCTGAAGACAGATGATTGCAACATGTCTCCTTTCAGAAGTATTAGAATAGATAGGTCTTCCAATTTGTAGTATCAGTGCTTTACAGAGAGTTGGCAGTTTAGTGTATCTGAGTGTTGGATACTCTGTTCAAGAACGCTTATGTGGTAAATTAGAAAATGTACTTGGGTTGACCTGGAGAGGTTTTTTATTTTTTTATCTCATGTTAACTAATCCAAAGCATTCTAAGTTTTCTTTTGCTTCTTTACAGTATGCTTCTTCCTTCTAGTTTTCTTCTCTCTTGGTCTATCCCCTCTTTTTACTAATCATTAATACCACTATTGGAACATAAAGGGCTCTTCATAGTATTATAGGGCATATCTATGCATACTTTTATGTGCACCTAAACTTAATGCGCATTTACCTAATGTGCATTAAGGTGATTTAGAGAAGTAGGGCTGGCAGGGACCTCCATAGATCATTTAGTCTAACCCCCAAAGAAACAAAGTTGAGTGTGTGTACATTTGCTACGTCAGGGCTAACTATCTTGTTAAAACAGTGCAACAGTAGCAATAGTATGCCTGTAGAAAAGTTATAGTTTCATAATTTCAAAGTTTCATAGTTTCTAGGGTCAGAAGGAACCTGAGCAGATCATCAAGTCCGACCCCCTGCCATGGGAGGAAAAAGTATTGGGGTCAAACGACCCCGGCAAGGTGTTCATCTAACCTCCTCTTAAAGACCCCCAAGTAGGAGCCTGCACCACTTCTCTTGGAAGTTGGTTCCAGATCCTAGCCACCCTGACAGTGAAGTAGCGCCTCCTGATGTCTAGTCTGAATTTGCCCTCTGCCAGCTTGTGACTCTTATTTCTAGTCACTCCTGGTAGCACTGGGGGGAACAGGGACTCCCCCAATGCCTGCTGGTCCCCCTGACTAGTTTGTAACAGGCCACCAGATCCCCCCTCAGCCTTCTCTTGTGGAGGCTGAACAGGTTGATATAATGATATGACTTGTGGGAAAATGCCACAGGCACCGCTTCTGAGCACCACACTCATAAAGGCTTAACTTAGTACATAAGATACTGGAAACAATACATGGAAGAAAAGGCCCTGGAAGATCAGCACAAATTAACACATTAATAGTAAATGTTCTTTCCTGAAGATTTCAGAACATGGTCAGAAAATGTATCTGTGTACAAACATACCTTAATTAAGAGAAAATAAAGATGAGACTAACAAATCTTATTCCATTAGGAATCTGAATCTTTCCAGCAAATAAGCCAAAGTAAATAGTGAAGTTGGCTTGCACCAGGTGTTTTTAAATTGTTGTAGCTGATTATAGCTGAGAGTCAGTCATATTAATTCTTAAGTAAAAAAAAATGGGACTTCTGTTCATCAATATTCTGTTTAAAGTATCTTGCCATCCTAGCATAGACAACAAAGTTCTCATAATAGTTCTACTTCTCTAGGGGAAAAAAAGATACAGTCGCCTCATAATGTTTAGCTTTCCCTCCATAACCCGACTTCCAAGAGAGGGCTGAAAAGGGGAAACTGAGAAAGATAGTAGTATACAAGGGAGCATTCTTGAAGAGACAAGAGAAAATAACATCAAACTTCATGTCTATTCTGAAGGTTATTTGCAAAGCACTCTGCCAATCTAGAACTTTTGAAGTTGTGGGAAAGAACCAGGTTGTAATGAAGGTCTTCAACATGCAGGAAACTTCCTGTTGTTCACCAGTCACTGGAGAAGTTTCTTTCAGAAAAGGGTTTTCTTGATTTCATTGCAGCAAATGTTCTCCTAAAGTTCAAAATGGTCACCCAAAGTTCTAAGATATTCAAAACAAGAGCATTTGTCTCTTTTCACGGAAGCATAGAAGCTATTAAATGGTGTACCTATTCAATCTGGGTAGGTGAGAAGTAAAGAAGAGCAAAATTAATCTTCCCAGCAAGGTGTCTGATAAAAGGCCATTGATAATAACCAGCAGAAGTCAACTCTGAAGCAGGACATAAATGTCAAGAGAAACCCTGTCTGAGGGCTGAAGAAAGGGTAGTGATTCAGAATATGACTTTCCCTGACATTCAGTTTTCTCACCTACCACTGAAGTTGATGAAAATGGTCTCACTGGATTTCAAGGGAAACAGAATTACACCAATGCTGATAACTTCTCAAAACCCCAAAACCAATGATTACATATTGTGAATGTATATATTAAATTTTATGCAAATCCCAATACAACAGAGCCCCACACATGAATAATGAAAATTATCAGATATATACACAGGTATATATACACTCTACTAAACTGAGTCTGAAAGAAATGACATACCTTATAGACACTTCATAAAAAAGGAGGAAAATGCCTACTTAACTCTTTCCTTGTTACTGGTCTCATTCTAGAAATAACTACACTAGTGGAAAAGAATTTTATTTAGATTTCTAGAATCTCATTTTGAAAAATATTTTAGATAAATTCTTCATTTTTTAGACAGGTTTAGACCACTACTACTTCAAAACTGAAAAAAATTCTCAATGTTTTTTAAGAATGGCTGATTTAATGTTGTAATAAGTCTATGTTAAAACTTATATTAATCATAATCCAGTGCACAAAACTATTCAACGTGTAAGTGGTAATTTACATTACATTATTTTGAAAAAAATAGAAGAAAAAGGAGAGTTCAGAAAGAGCACCTTTTAGACTCTCCATAAATTGAAAGATTATTATGCATGAATTTACATTCAAATGTTTTTTCTAGTTGCATGGATCCTAGACACACAAAGTTAGCTGCTCTTGAGTGACTGCAGTATTTAGAAGGTGGAGACAGTTCCTGCCTGGTAGGTATCTTGCTTTTATTTTCATTTCCTGTGCAGGAATGAGATTACTGTTTGGGGAGACTTAAATCTATTTCAGGCATAAGAAACATTTGTCCCCAGAGGTGTTGAGCTTCGATTAATAGCTTTTGGTTTCTTCTTATTCATCCTAACTCTCCAATTTGTGCTGCTTGGCAGTAAGGGGTCCATTTTGTTTTTTTCCTCATTTTCTTTTATTTTTCTATCTTTCTCTTCTCTTTTGAATACTGTTTCAGAAAGTTTTCTTGCCAGTGCCTTAGTTTAGGAATATCTACTTATGACGAGCTCATGCTTTATCATTGCCAGTTCAGTATTTCTTTTCAGTGGGACGTCATAGTGTTGATTTTATATAACTCTTCTCTTTTTTTGGTAAAAAGCAATGGAATATAGAAGTCCTAAATTATGTTAAATCAGAAAGAGATCAGATCAGAATTTAATCTTTTTTTTCAAAACCAGCTATAATTCATACATGACATCTGTTTCAGTATTTTATGTCCCTTAGTTTTAATTTTCATGCAATAAAATCTTAGTTCATGTTATAGATTAACCACCTGTAAAATTATAATGTTGTATACTGAAGCCATTTGAAGCTGCAATATAAGAACAAATTTAATCCAAAACTCTTAAGCCTCATTTTTTGTACAGGTCAAAAGCACTCAAATCAATTTGCTGAAAATCTGATAAATACTTAATGCTAAAATCAGAGCATGCATCTGACACAAGAGGGTGATTTTGGATTGTCTTTCATCTGACACAACGCTGTACAAGAAACACTGGACTCAACTGCAATCAGTATGGATAGTGTCTACTAACTGACACCTGCCCTCCTTTTTTAAATAAACATGCTGACATTGATAAATAGTAAATGCCAAAGGCCTTTGGCCACAACTTCTTTTTAAACCTGTTTAAAACACATTCATGAATTCAAACTGATTAAACTTATTACCCGTCTACCAAACGTTTTTCTACTGCATTCGACTATAAAAGCTCACAAATAAAGCCATGTTTCACCTCTGAGCCAAAATAATTTCTCCTCAGGACCACACATCTCAAACCTCCTGTCCCAAGGATGCAATGGGTACTCTGGGGGTGTGCCTCTTATCCTGTGTACATGAATGGCACATGCCCCTGGCAGCTGGGGGACACAGCAGTGGCAGCAGCGCGGCAGCGGAGGCAGGAGGTCAGTGGTGGGGTGGTGAGTGGTGAATGCCCACAGGTACCACTGACACTGTCAGCAGTGCCTTTTTGTAGGGGGTACACTGCCATGCTCATGGGGTGCATGTGCACCCATTTGCACCTCCTACGCATTGCATAATACCTATGCATTTGCTTCCTGCCCCTGGATCACTTTTATTATAGATTCCACCTAATATACCCTGACTCAGGATTATCTCTTCCAGTACCCATGTCTTCTTTTCCCCCACATCCACTGAACTCATTCAGTCATCACTCAATTGACAGCCTACCTATAGGGTACAAAGCCTGTCCATCAGAATAGCAGACACAAAGGGCACTTTTACATGTTCTCCCGGGGTTGGGGGAGTGGCACTTTAGTTAGAGCAACTCAGAGAGCCACTCTAATTAAAGCACCTCAGTGTCTTGTGTATCAGCATCCCCATGCTTAGAAATGGCAGCAGGGGTGCTTGAACTAAAGCTCATTTGACAAGCTTTAGTTCAACCACCCCTGCTGCCACTTTTAAGTGTGGGGAGACTGTTGGAACATGGTAATTACCATACTTCAGCAGTCTCTATTAACCAAGTCTAGTCTGACACGCTGCAATCACTGTCTCCGTGCTCGTGTATAGGCACTCCAAGGGCCAGATTTTACTGTGTCTATTAGGCACCTAGAGTGGATTTAGGCATCTAAGTTTGATTCTATTCCACCTCGCTCCTGTCATGAAAATTCATTAAATGCATTTGCTTTTGTAAGGCAGTATCATCTTACCTCTAAGACTGAGTCACAAAAAAGTAGCAAAGAGAACTCATCCACCTTTTGTATTAGCAGTTTCTCAGAAACTCAAGCAGGGTGGGATGGAATTACACTTAGGTACCCAAATTCACTTATGGGCTTAATAGGTGGAATAGAATCTGGCCCCCAGGGATCACAGAGGTAACCGTAACAAGGTATCTCAAATCTTTTTATGTAAGAGAATCTGCTTTGCATGGAACCAGGTTACCTGCTGCCTTATCACTTTAAAGATCTATCTGGCAGTGTGTTTCTTGCTACATAAAATGAAGATGTTTTCTTCCCCAAAACAGCTTCCAATCCTTCCATAAAATACAAAACTAAACCACAAACCAAGTAACTTTTTAAAACAAATCTTAAGGAACTAATGACATTGGAAAGGTAAATGTTGATGGAAGGAACTGTCAAAACAAAAATTTTAAATAAGTTTATCAGGGGTGTTCATCAGGATCTGGGGGAA
>NW_017728886.1:216689121-216708087 GCF_001723895.1 Crocodylus porosus | reverse complement strand
AACAGTTAGAAACTCCTGCAAGACCGTTTCAGGCTGGACATAAGGAAGAATTTCTTTACTGTCCGAACCCCCAAGGTCTGGAACAGCCTGCCATCGGAGGTGGTTCAAGCACCTACTCTGAACACCTTCAAGAAAAAATTGGATGTTTATCTTGCTGGGATCCTGTAACCCCAGCTGACTTCCTGCTCTTTGGGCGGGGGGCTGGACTCGATCTTCCCAGGTCCCTTCCAGTGCCAATGTCTATGAAATCTGGGAAAATGATATACTTTTGCCTTCTAGTGCAGAGAAGCCAAACTGGTGCCAATTAAGTAAGTTTAGAAGTTTTAATACAAAACATTTTGGAGGCATGTAGTATGTGACAGATGAAAATTAATGTGATAGAAAAAGTAAAGGGAAAAACTGAGAAATGAGAAAAAGTAAAATGTGAAAAGGTAAATTAATGTACATCCATAGGTTATGTGTGCAATGTAGAAATAAATATATAAGGAGTAAAAAGTCAATGAGGATGAGCAGAAAAGTCCAAAATGTAATCAAAAGTAAGAAAGAAAGAAATGCAAGGCATAAAACATCAGCTACACAGCAGTACTGAGAAGATTACAGAAGGAAGTTTAGAGTGTGCAAAAAAAATGATAAGAAAATTAAAGGTAGGAAATGAAAAGCAGATTGCACAAGGGTTTGAGATAAATCAGAATTTTTTTTCAACTACATGGAGAAGAAGAGGTCAGCAAGGAGGAAAAGAGTAGGACCTCTAAGAAATGGGAAGTGTAATTTATTCAGAGAAGAGGTAGTTATTGCTATCAGTTTAAACAAATCTTCATATCAGCACTCAGAAAAGAAGATATGGAACAAATACTAGGAAACAGTAGTATATTTTGCATTTTCTGAAGGAGGAAGAAATAATGAAACAAAACATGATCATGCAAAAGCAATTGTATCATACTGTGTTGAATTGTAATGTCTTTGATTTAGAGTGGAACTCCCTTGAGCAAGGTCCATATTTGTGCATTTCTGAGCACAATAATTCATTGAATTAAAGTAGTCATCAGGTTAGAAAAATGGGACCAAATGAGAGACTTCTTGACCTTTATTATAAAAATATTCTAAACAAAAGGTGAAAATGCAAAAGTGTGTTCGGCCCTCCCAGGGGCTGGGCATATGGTCTTAAACGATACAGATTTGTTTTCACACACAAAGTGATCCTTGGAAAGTTTGGCAGTTGCAGTGAACAAAGGGTAAAGAAGGACCTGTATATTATCCTCTTACATTTTTGGTGTTTGCCTTCTCCTATGCCCTTAGCCTTACTTTCTTCTACACACCTTTCTTCTGTATCTTTTGTATTCTTGCCCACTTTCTACCCAACTTAGGACGAACTCTGCCAATCTACCTGACTGCCATTTTACAAGGCACTAGTGAGACCTCATGTAGAATACTGTGTAGCTGAACCGATGGTCAAGAAAGGTCAATTTAAGCTAGAATGAGTAGAAGAAAGGGTTAATCAGCTAATTAGGTGCATCAAAAATAAAATATAAGAAGACTAAAAGATCTTGGCTTTTTTAGCAGAGTAAATTAAGCCCAAAAGCCAATATAATTGCTCTCTCTAAACCTCCAAGGAATGCCTCTAAAGCTTGCAATTGAAGATCCCTTAGAAAATGTATCATTTGTAGGACCAAGACTCTATAAAGGCAGTAGATGAATATGCTTAGCTTAAAAAAGTGTGTGCGCCTTGTCCTTGGGTTATGACCTCAACACATCTGGCAGTCGTCTCAAACCATTCCTGCTCAGCAGATTTATCCTACATGCCAAAGACAGAGTATATAAAAAAAGACTAAAACTGTTGAGGTGCATTGCAAACAACAACACTTAAGATATTCAGGATGACACTCCCAAATATCAAGTTATACATGCAGAGTGAGAGGTGGGAGAAGCAAGTGTGTTTTAACTGCTGGACAAAGCAAATAAAAAAGAGATTGCAGGCACGTGGGTCTCTGGCCTGACTATATATACTGGTAGTCTTGGAAAGGTGAATTACAGAATCATGAAACACTATGAGGTTTTCCTAATATCCCAAAGAAGAATGGATGCTTACTTTGAAAACAACCATTTTAACCAACTTGTGAATTCAGTTGAAAATGAAGGACACACTGCAAATAGAGAGTAGACAGAAGCGAAGAATGCCAAATAAAAGAGTGAACTATTTCAGCTGTGCTACTCAACAACAAGCTATATGCCAAGAGTTTTTTTCAAGTAATTATTCTGTAAAAGAATAATTTCACATCATAAATACATCTGAGATAACTCTCTCTATATATGAATAAGCATCTATTGCTAGGCTTTTTAGCCACATAATTATAATGTTGATGGAGTCTGTACTTCCCCAGGCAACAACAATCTCTATAGAAAATAAACTTCTCTGTTGAAGGGCCTGGCCCTAACTTTTTGCTATTGAGCATAATTCCTACAATCAAAAGTGTTTCCACTGATACCAATGGGAACACTAAGCATTATGCTTTCTGGTAAATATTTGCAAGATTAGGTCTTTAAGTGGAAATATGTGCTTAGTTTAGCAAAAACAACCTGTTAAAAGGACCAGATATGGTTGCAAGTTGTTTTTTATGAAGAAAACAACATATGAGTCAATGTTTTTCTACTGGTTGGGTTGCAAACAATGTTTTACAAAGAATATTCACAGTACAAAGGAAAAAACATATTTTTATGTACTTAAACATCTTGCAGCTTTGAAAATTAAATAGTTTCATTTTTGCAGAAATATTAGACACTGTATTTCAAGCTAGACTGAATCATTCACTGTGTATTTTAACTTAAAATAGACTCAACTTGATGAAGTATGTAATTTGAAATTCTTAAGTTTGTAATTTGAATGATTACTCTGTCTCACTGTAAGCTGCTTAGGCTTTTTCATTTATAAAGCTAAAACATTTGGCTACACAAACATGGCATCAACATAACTTGTCATACAATCCTTTGTTTTTTAATCATCTTCTACTGATAATCTAAATGATGATTAGTCTTGTCTCAGTGATTTCTTTGCTCTTCTAATACACATTTGTATTAATCCCTACTACATATTTTGATTTATTCTTAATTTTTTTAGAAGAAGACCTTTTAAAATCCTTTAAAAAACTAAAATGATTAGAAAACAACCTTCTAAATGTACATGTATTGTTAAAAGATTTGGGGGGGGGAATGTCAGATTTTACACTCAACATAGGAATGCAAATTTAAAAATAAAATATGCTGTAATGCCATTATCTGGAAGGATTGAAATTAAAATGAAATCTTTAATGGCTGCTGTATGGTAGTTTATACATTTTAAATATTGTGTTTTGATTACATG
The DNA here is from genome assembly GCF_001723895.1 of Crocodylus porosus. Taxonomy (NCBI): domain Eukaryota; kingdom Metazoa; phylum Chordata; order Crocodylia; family Crocodylidae; genus Crocodylus; species Crocodylus porosus. The sequence goes on along the minus strand of NW_017728886.1, from coordinate 216,704,732 downwards.
CCTTAAACGTGGTATCTTGTTTCAGTGAACTTGAAGTTACCATGCTTAATTCAAGGCACTGCTATTAATGTATATGGACTTCAATGATCTTAATGTCAGCTGAGAGAAGACTCCTACAAGTACTATCAATGTGCCAAGTCTGCTTAGCGAAAATACATGGGACATCATTCTCAGTAGTTATTTCACCCCTCAGCTCTGGATCTTCCTTCCTCTTCAGGCCAACAGATGCTAAGCCAAGCCATCTTTCAGAAACAAAACCTTCCTATTTGGTTTCAGAACAAATAGGAAACCAGCCATCTTTCAGAAACAAAAGCTTCTATTTGGGCAGGTGTTTAGCAAACAAAGCTTGGCTGGCATATTGATTTGAAGGTTTCTGATATGTTTTCTACTATTTTATAGTGGGTGTTGATTGTAGCTGCGTTGATCTAAGGTTATAGATAGACAAGGTTCTTTGGGTAAATGTAATATCTTTTATTAGACCGACTAAATAGTTGGAAAAAAATCTTCTTTGCAAGCTTTCTGGCACAAAAATCTTTCTTCAGACATAGGGAGAGTCTGCTGTTATTTTGTGCTCTCCTGGATGGAATAGAAACTAATACACAAAATGCAGGTCTGTGAAAATGAAAACACATGGCAGTGAAGATCAGAGACAATGGGTGATCATAGGTGTGAGAGAGGTTGGTGAGGGTTGGAAAAAGAAGGGAATGTTGACCTGGTGATAGAATGTAGATGGTAAAATGTAGAGGTTACCTGGAGTTATTGGATGGCAGGCTGCTTATAATGTGCCATAAATCCAATGTTAATATTTAATCCATGATTTTCCAGCAGATTTATAAAGTAAAGTTTGCAGGCTCATCTATTAAAGGTGTTTTGTAAATATCCTTTGAAGATTAGCACTGGGAGATTGGAGAGAGACTGGTTGTCTTGTGAGAAGTGTGCACCCATAGGTAATTGGGTATTTTTGTCTTTGGTGGATTTTTGGTGTGTGTTCATGGTATGCAGTTGTTGCTTGGTTTCTCCTACATATTTTCTATCAGGGGATTTAGTGCATTGGATGAGATATACAGCATTTCTGGTGGTGCAGGTGTCAGCTCAAGGAATGGTGATGGTTCTGTTTCAGAGTCTCGTTATGGTGGGAATGTTGGAGACGTGTTGGCAGGTTTTACATTTCTTGTCTTGGTATGATTTGTAATTTACAAAACACCTTTCACAGATGAGCCTATAAACTTCACTTCATAAATCTACTGGATACAAAAAATCATGGACTAAATACAGGCATTGGATTTATGGCATATTATAACCTGCCTGGCATCTGATAAGCCCAGGTTACATTTTACCAGTTACATTCTATCACCAGGTCAACATTCCTCCCATTTTTCTAACCCCCACCTACCTGTCTCACACCTATTGTCACCCATCATCTCTGATCCTCACTGCCACATGTTTGTATTTTCACAGACCTGCATTTTGCATACTGGCTTCTATTCCATCCAGGAGAACACAAAACAACAGCAGACTCCCTGTGCCTGAAGAAGGATGTTTGTGCCAGAAAGCTTGCAAAGAAGAATTTTCCCAACTATTTAGCTGTTCCAATAAAAGATATCACATTTACCCAAAGAACCTTGTCTCTCTACTATTCTATAGGCATTTGTCCTGCTGTATAAGTTGTCCTGTTGTAAGCCTCCATGAGCTTCTGTTGGTCAAGGTGGCAAGAGAAACTCATTTATTTGGATTTGATTCAAATAAATAAATGTGTTTATTTCTCTACAACTTACTCATTTCCTCCACTTCCTTTAAGTTTATTCTCATGAGGCTCTTAGACTTAGCAGAAAGAAACCATCAAGGCCATTTATACATGTTAGCCCTGGTAGAAATGTACAACAAGTTTTCATTGTTTCTGTGTAACTAACTAAAAGGTTTGGTTTTTTTAAATCACTCCTCTTGATGGAAGGAAAAGAAAGACAAATGTAAAGATGCCTCCCAGGCAAATGTAAAAATGCAAATACACCAACATAAGTGACCCTTTTTCTATGTGGACATCATCCTTTATGGATCACATGCTGTTTTCTTTAATTAAAATAAACTAAATAGTGTTGCAACCTTTGAAAGACAAACCTTTCTGAAAAATCAATAAGGGTGCTTACTAGTGCTAACAATGATTACCTCATCCACTAGGGAAAGCACACTGCTCTCAACTTATATATAAGTACATATATCATAAGCCAGAATGTCTCCAGGTATGCCTCAACTTAGGCATTCCCTTGCCTAATGTTTGAGTACCTGCCCCAGTCAGGCAATTTAAAATGGCCCAGGTAAGCACCTATGATCTAGATACACTCAATGAGAAAACTTCAGAAACACCAACATAGGCATCTGAACCTGAATTGTTCTTAAGTGCTCTACACAGGGAATGGGGAGCATTAGATGATTCAAAACGGCAATTCAGAAAGTCTTTTGGCACTTACAGACAGCCCATGCCAACAGAAAAAGCCAAAGCAGAAGGGTTTATATAAACTCCTGCCCTCCTCTAGCACAACTACTCATTAGGCATCCCTGATGACAATGCCTAGTTCCCCATCTAAGGTAGTTACAATTCTGTGCTGCATTTTTGCCCAGTAGCCCCATTCACAATTCATGTGTATTTAAATGTTTTTAATTGTTTTAGTTTGTAGAAAGAGATACCTACTAGATCCTAAACCTTCCTCACCCTCAGAGTATCTAAACCCACATTCCCAGCTTCCAGGAGAGTGACCTAATTACCAGGCTATAGAATAGTCTAGGTGAAGGAATTCTTCATAACCTTCTATTGAAGCTCATCCACTGGGCAGACAAGACTTCAATATTCACGGGACAAGAAGCAAACAAGATAAGTCTGCCCCTATATCCCACGGGAGTTGTATAAACCAGTAAGAGAGGAAAATTCTGGGTTACAGTTTCTGATTAAAAATAAGAAATGTGAAGTGTATAAACTATACCAGCAAAAGCAGAGATGGGAACCCAGGGCTCAACCATAACCACCTGGGCATCACTGCATTCTTGGCTGCCAAAGTGGCCTGGGTCAACAGAAGGAACGGAAAGTACTTTCAGCTAGATTATTTATGAGTCTCATGGCTAGGGTACTCTCCTGGAAGTGGAAGATTTGGATTTGAATCCTCTCAGGGAAAGGAGGGCCTAGAATGCAACTTTCCTACTTTGTGGGTGGATAATATTGCCATTAAGCTGTTAGGTAGAAGGTGTAGGATCCACCAACAGTTCTGAGACTAATTCAGTTCTGTCAGTAAGAGTTAGACGCATTTTTTTCTGCATCTTAGTGTGCTCCCTGGGTATAGTACGCCACTACAGTGACATAGCAGAGAAATCTACCCGTGCACCACGCTCATGGAGCAGTAACCACCCACACTCTGCCATGCTTTAGTACTTCCAAGAGGAAGTACTAAAGCACAGCGTCATAGCAATGTTGTGCTGTATGGCAATGTGCAGATGTGCCTTTCCACATGAGACTGCAAGGGACGTGCAGGGACAGGCGGGTGCAGAAAACAGAAACACACAGCACAAGTCAAAATAAGAGCTGCTTTCTGACAACAAAGCTAGGTAAGTGTCCTCTCCAAGTCTGAAGCCAACCAAAAGTAAAAAACCTCTGGCTAACTGCAGTTATATACTTAAATGAAACTAACCTCCCTCCCCCAAATTACCAAAGTTACAGGAGATACAGAGAAATAATATTATAGAATTAAATTACTTTCTACATTTTAATCATCAGAAGGCAGCCATGCAGAGTCATTCCGGTGAGCATGGAAAGGAAAATTAAAAGCTCCATCTAAAAGAAGTATAGTTAACAATGTGGAAACATGAATGGTTTCAACCTTAGGAACAGCCGATAGTATTACAGGGCTTGATCTACAGATGGGCACAATGAATAAACTGAGCAATATTATTCTGGAAATTCCATAGTAACACACAAAGTCACTGGGCTTTCTAGAAATATTTAAGACAACAAAACTGAAGATAATTTACCTTTGGCACAAATAGATTTTTACTGTCAATGACAAAGAAGAGGGGGGGGGGTTCCCTTTATTGTGGAGGAGCAGCTTATATGGAAGATAAGATTACTATGAAAGTGATTCAGGACCCCGTTGTGGTCATTAAATATTGAAAGTGAAGGTCAGAGGATTAGTTTAAACAGAAGATTCCTAAAATGTGCTGCAAGACTGAACACCAAGAGATAATCATATATCATCATCCATACAAGCAGGAAAAAGAAGTACAATAATGTAAGAAAAAAATAAACATTTTACAACAAAAAGGAATATGGCAATTTTGGAAAGCCATTATTTAGGAGAGAAAACTGCAAATAAACCAGAATGAAAAAAATGCAAGGAGGAGCCAAACAATGACTTTAAAAGGACTCTCTCAAAGTTAGTTTTTTCCTAAAAATTCACCTATCCTGACAGTTTGACAACACCAGATTTATCTCCCCCTACCTCCTACTCCTTCCCCCTTCTCTCTCCCTCTCATATAATTGAGGGTGCCCATCTGGGGCAGCAGCCCCAGATGCCATCTTTGCACAAGGTCAAAAAATAGCTACCACTACAGTAGTGACTTATGGTGCCAGTGAAATTGGCACTGCAGCAGCTGGCATTTCCCCATGCATACTGTCTGCCCCAAGTGTAGAACTGCCCAGCTACACCCCAGGGGATATGACTGGTTGTGTGTGCAGAAAGGAAAATACTAGCACACAAATAATCACTAGATGAACACACATCAATTTAAGTGGTGGTTTTAAGAATACACGACTTCATAGAAGCTCACTGACTGATAGGAGTTTGCCATCCACACAGAAGCCCAGTGATGGAAGAAGAAACAGGGCTGGCCACCAAGTCAGTGAACAAGAAGCAGACAAATATAATAAAACCTTCACTGTCAAGACAGTTGTGCTCTTCTGTCTGTAATGTCTTTTTATATCCTAAAACAGAAATAGCTTTGTGTATAGCTACTGAGGAATAAAATAAACTCCAACTGCACTTCCACACAAAAAGTTCCTATTCCATCTTTTCTCCAATCCAATGTCCACACCCCAACGAGGCACAAAGAAAAACATTGGAAATTAATATACAGACTGAATTGTGAAGTAGAAAGATGCCTGCCAAGCTCATAGAAGCCCCGGATCTGTTCAGGAGCCAGCCATCTATCACCCCCTGAAATCATCCTTCTTCACCTGCCTACTTGTCCTAGTTTCTGTCCCGTGACTTTATCCCAGTAGCTTCTCATTCAACACATCACCCATCATCCCTTACTATTTCTGTTCTCAAGTTGGAATACTTTCCCCTCCTCCCATTAGCAAGAAGCTAGGCCTGGACCCCAATTTATCCAGCGCTATTCTAAGTGGTTAACTGTTTATGTTACACATTGGTACGTGTTACATGTTAAATGTGTTGAATATTTCTACTGGGCTCTCTGTCTGGAGTTAATGGAAAGTTCCAGTAGACCTGGGTGCATAAATATAAGGGGATACGTTGAGAGTATGAGATTCATCCATTCGAGTTGTAACAGTATAGAAATCCCCACACCCCCATTTGCCAATCAACCCAAGACAGACTGCCATATCATAGACAGAGGTGATTACATGGCTAATTATTTGAATGACTGAGGTTGTATTTGTTCAGATCCTTTTTATTAACGTTTTCTGCTTAAAAAGATGGGCTGAAGTTTTGTCTATTAATTAGATTGATCCGAATCCCAAAGTAATAGTACAGGACAGTAGCAGGGCTAGGATTTTGAAAGGGGAGGTGAAGATGGTGCACAGTAGCAAGTTCACTGTGTGATCTACATATCCTGTTATGCCATGATGAGGAATCAACGAGGGACTACCACACCACACCCCTATGTCTTTCCCCCTGCCCCCGCAATCGCCCCTTGTAGAGGGAACTCACATTTCCTGTGATCAGTCTCAGGGTCTCCTCAGCAACTGCACAGCAGCCATGCTTATCCTGTTCCAACTTCAAGTTACAGTATGCTCAATGTAGATTGAGAATTTGACCTCAAACTTTAACATATCTCTGCTCAGCAGAAATGGATATTTTTCCTAGGGCTCTTAACTGGGTTAAATTTGATCAAATCTATCCATGGATATCAAAAGTATAATCTTTGATTGCAAGTGCCAAAATCAAAGCATAGAAGTGGCACTGCTTCTCAATAAAACAGTTGTTAAAAAATGTATCTGAAGAAAATAACATTTTTCAATAACTTCAGTTTGAAAAATGTCTGAATCATTTTCCTTGAAATTTTAACCAACGAAATAAATAGATAACTGGAAGGCAGATAGCGAGATGGAAAATTTGCAGCCAAAACAATTGCAATTTGACCAACTCAAAAGCAACGTAGGGCATAATGCAGTGTGTTGGGCAATCTCCTTTAAAGGCATTGCACCATTTAAAAGAAGTTACTGTGATACTCAGTAAACCATGAAAGTCCATCTGTTATCTCTACCAAAGTAATGGAATACTGTACAATATTTTTAAGCTGTGGCTCAGAATGCCGGATATTAAAAAATGAAGGTATAGGAACCTTGGAAACAGTTCGTTAAAATAGTTGCACCATCTTTTTTCTCTCACCTCACCATTTCAACATTTTGGCTTATGGTTTAAAGCTAAGGAGGTTAGATTTTGCATGAAGCCTTGAAATCCAGACACTAACACAAGTTGTCTGAACAACAGAATGTTGTTTTTTCTTTTACTTTCCCCTTTCTCCTTTTTCTTAGTTAATCCAGTTCTTTAAGCCTGCCCCTCATGCTCTTTCCACATTCTGAAAGTCATGTCAGAGTCCCAACAAGCTCCAACCCACCATCTCTCTTAAAACTCTAGCTGGCACGTACTGATAATATTCCCTTAACCCTCTCTCACTGTGTTCACTAATAACTGTCCACTGACAATACTTCCTCCACTAGTTCTCCCTCGCAGATTCCAACAAAGCTTTAAATCCTATACTTACCTATAATACTTCGGCAACACACTATGACATACATGTTTTTTAAGACATGCACCTATCCTGTCAGGCACAAAAGAACTTGTTTTGTATCTCCTGAAGTACTTTACTCCAGGGAAAATTTATCCCAATACACTCAGACTTGGAAACCTTGTGACTTATGGTATTTTTCTAATAAATTTTACTAAGAGGATGATTGTGATCATCCTGTAGAAACCTCTTACCCTTTGCCCTGGGCTTCTTTTATCCTCTCCTAACACCTTAAGCACCCACGGAAAAGCCAAATACCACATACGTTTTTTCTAAAGACAAGCACAACTATTACTTTCAACTTAATGAAAACACAAAACAAAAAAAGAAAAGGAAAAGGAAACTTTGTCAGTGGAAATTAAAGAGTGATTCAAAGAAAGAAAACCATCCCAAGGTACCAAACATAAATGCACAAAAGTACGCCCATAATAGTGTCATGGAGACAAAGCTTGGCTAGAGATCAGACAAACACTTTCAACCTAGTTCTCATTCACACTGGTAGTGGAAAGAGTACTTAAATTGGGAGGAAGATAACATTTATGCTCCTTGTAGAAATCTAAAGAAGTCTTAGGGTTAATGAGAATCTTCTGGGGGAGGGCAGCGTATAAATCTGATGAGCAGATAAACCTTTCCCTTGATTTATCAATGCATTTTTTAAAAGAATAATTTACTTTTAGACAGAAATATGGTCCCTGATACATCCCAATGTAACAGTGCTGACACGCAATCATCACTTCAGCTGCTAGAAAGTATTCTTGCCTCATAGATGTTTTCAGGTCCCTGCCCTCCTCCTCCCCTCTCCCCACCAAAAAATAAAGTTAAGCAAACACTCAATTTTGATGTAATTGGAACTATTTGCATTTACAATAAAGCATGAAGTTAAGTATTCTGCTGCACCAGAACTTGTATCAACTTCTCTTTTCTGTCACTTTAAGGCAAATGGTCAGAATATATAGATAACCTTACCACATTTAAACTATCTTCGATTCCAGGCATTCAAGAAAGATCAGGGACTGAGGGAGTATGAGCATTATTTAAGCACAAATATTCCCTTTACTTCTATATAAAACTGGATTTCCCTTTCACTAAAAAAAAAGTATATTCTGGTAGCATTGGCTGACTATAGAATAAAGCACAAAATGCAAAGAAATTCAGTTATGAGTGAAACTTTAGGTTCACAGTAAAGCTGTAATATATCATGCTATGCATTCTGTCTTATGGGGGGAAAGTACAAAGAAATAGTATAGATTTAGATTTTCATCCTTAACAGAATATTTCTTTGCTTTTTATTCTAACCTCCCTCCTAAATTTAGCTGCTTTAATGGAAATTAAAAGTTAATAGCAGGCATGGTTTCAGAAAATAAAGATTTCTGTCATTTCTTGAAGTGGAAAATCAATATAAAAGGAAGTGACTGGAGTCATAACAAAGACCACAGTATGGGGCTACCAAGAAAGATGACATCTCAAATTTTCACAGGAAAAAAAAAAGAAATGTTCTATAATAGAAACTGATCCTTTGAACTTGTAGGAGTACATTACACCTTTTGGATAATGTACCCCTAATTGGATACAGAAAAAAAAAGAATAGAAACTTACAAACCTTAAGAATTTCTAGAAACTATTCCAAGTTTGACATTTAAATGTATCTTTTCATAGGATTTAATGTTATGTTGAATTATGGTAAAAAGAATTAGAACACTCAAAATTTTTCAACTTCTGTTACAAATGAATTCTAAAAAGGAATATATAGGGTATACATAAAAAAACAAATCTTGACCAAGGCCCAGTGACCGTTAAGTACTCATCAGTTTGCAAATTAAACATAGTATTCCTAAGTAATAGGAAAACAAAATTCTTGCAAGCATCACAGTATCAAATTAGGAATTGTCAAAATCAACAGTACCTGCCTTTCTAAGACCATCTGAAGAATACTACAAATTCTAATCAGCTGATTAACTGAAGTGGCAGTAAGGCTCAGGATACAGCTCCAAAAATTCCTTGCCAATTAATGTTAACCTGAATCTTGGAGCAATGAAAAGAACAAGGATTTTGACACAGAATAAAATAAAACACAGAAGCGTGAAGATATTAATGTGCTTTATATTACTGTTACGAAATGCATTTGTTCAACATGCTTTATTTGGTTTCTGCTTATATTATATTGATTGCAATAAATATAATATCACACAATCCCTTTCTTCATAGCATCACTAAATAATGTGAAGGTTGCCATAAAAAGGCTAACCCTTAAAATCCAATGCAATTTGAATTGTACATGAAAAATAAGAACAAAAACTATTCCCTTCACAAAATGCATATTTTATGCACTCGGGGTAAGTATAAGCAGTCTTATATTTAAGAAATAACATTTTTTTTTAAATGCATCAGACCAACATCTATACAATTTAGCCAAATAAAAATAAGCTGAAGCAGAAAGAGATTTGCTTAGTCTCAGTATAAATTTTAGTAGAGGAAAACAATTTTCCATAGACAATATACCATCTGTCTCTAAACCATGTGAAAAGAAAAGCTTTTAAAATCCAGCCTCTACTAATGTGACATGTTGAAACATTAATCACCCCCTAAGGCCAATATAATTGTAGCTCCATGTTAATTACCTAACAATTAACAGCAGTAATTTCCAAGGGGCAATCAATGAATTAGCTTGTGATTTTCCCACAGACTTCAGTCCCACACTGCCAATCTGAATGCATTTCAACCTCTGCACCATGGTTCATCAATGACACTTCTGGTGTATGAAATAAAAATTCATTTGCACCCTCACTAATTAGGCCCGATTATATCCCTATGTGTATTACAAACTCTATTCACTTGCACAAAATCTCTGCCACAGGCATTTTTCTCCATTTAAAAATTCATTTTCTATTAAATTAGAAGGTCACCTAGCAGGAAAACGTACTAATCAAGATTTTATCACTAACGAATTAAAGGGTTTTAATAAGCAAGTTTAATTAAGTTATCCTAACAAGTAATAATGGCTATCTACAACCTATCTGAATGTTTATGCAAGTGCAGGTACAGTATATGTAGAAGAGTACATATTTATAAATATACAGATAAATATAAATATTTTTAATATATGAGGAGTATATAATTACAAAGTTGAAAGGTTTATAAGAACTTCCTCAATAATTTTCCTTTATTATGTAATTCCTTCAAGCCTTACATAAGCTAGAGTTTTCAGCCTACTAGCTTCTTCAAGAACCATGATACTTAGTCACATAATCCTGTGATAGACTCAAACATAGCTTGATTGAAAAGAATGTTATCACCTCCTACTGTCCAGATATAAACTGGCTCTCCTGTTATGCATAGGTGTTAATCTGTTGATGATTAACTATTAAACTAAATACGTTGAGTTGCAGTGTACTTAAGTTATTATTGATTTATTAAATTTTATTAGGCACTGCTTTTACATCAAGTATCATTATGAATTTCTTTTAACTATGTTTATGTTTTGCAAATATGAAGAAAGGGCTTTTTTTGCATCTAATCTGTTCAAGAAGCCAGAGTGGAAAGAGTGAATACATTAGACCTGCCCTCATTATCCTTAATCAAAATTCTAGCAGTATCACCTTTGTTTTTGCCATGAAGAAATGAACTCAAACACCACCTTATTTTTGTTCTTTGGTTATAGGAAACAATACCTGCTCTCTGCCTGGGGTGGGTTTTTCATTTTGTGACTTTAACAGGAGCCATTTGACTCATCTGAGCCAAGTTTACCTGCTCACTCCTGGCTTCCCTCTCTCTTCCAAACCCTAAGATGAGGAGCCTTTTTTTCTATACTTTTAACTATACTTTTTTTCTTTCCAGGCTAGACAAAAGGTTGTCCCCCTCCCCCACTTCTGAAGCAGTTACAGTTCACCCACATTTCCTAACTACATAAGAAAACAGTGATCTTTAGAAAGTCATCGACAGCCCACTATCCACAAGCCATATCCATGCAAAATGGAGCTGATCAATTTCTACTGCTTTTTGGCAATCTCTACCTTACGAAAACCCTTACTGGAATTGTCACTAACTGGCACGCTCTGCTGACGGTCTTAGTAAAGGTGCCATAGATTCAAAGGGAATGGAAACTTACCCATTAGGGGTCCCTATAGACTTTCAGGCCACAGCGTGATAGGATCTGATGCATCCTGCAATCCCACATGGGTTCCCCATGCACCAGTAAGTAGCAAGCTCCGAGTCCCACAGTGGACAGGACTTGAAACTGCAACAGCACTCCATGGCAGGGAGTCCCACAGCTGACAGGACTCTCAGTCATGGGGGAATAACTTCCTTGCTAAACATATAAATTAAAGATGGATTAAACCAGCTATAAAGTTTAACATATTTTCCAGCTCTAACTTTATAGATGGGATGAAATTTTTCACGGTGTGATAGTTACTGTGTCGGTGTAGCTACTCTAAATAAATTGGACAGTCAACCAGTTGATTGCATAATACATGCAACATGCCAAGGGAGCCTAAAAGCAAAACTCTTACTTTTAAGTTTGCAGCTGTTTCAGTCCAATCTGACCTTTTCTCTTGATAATTTTCCTGCTAGAAGAGACGGTAAGAAGCTAAAGCAGCAAAGTTTCATTGAAAGTGAAATAGTTAATACAAAAGCATTCCTTATGAGCAGAGTATAATCCCTAAAGATTCAGCCTACACCCACAATGGAAATGCAGAAACTTTCCTGTCTCAAATGTTCTGCTGGGCATGTGCAGCTTCTGTTATATATGAAGCTCCATTGGCATCAGTGCTACACAAAGTTCTCCTATGTTCTGCATGAACACACTCTAACGCACCTGGCCCTGCTCCCTTTTGGTCAGCCACAATCCCACTCCGAAGGACTTAATTGAACAGCATTGCCTTGACTCTCAGGGCCTTGTCATACGGTAATCCTAGGTGGCTTTTGGAGCTCTTACCCCTGGATTAGCTGCACAGTAATACCTTTTAAGTGTCTTAAAGCAGTTGTTATTGATTTTAAAGTTATGCCACTGCAGGGCAAGATTGTTTCTAATCCACCTAATTTTGCCATCGAGGTGTGGCTACTTTTCACAGCTATTCTACATAAATTAAACTCTTCTGGCATCCCAGAATGCAGTGGCCCCTCCTGAGACAGGGCAACCAGGGGCACTGGGGTGCAGTCATTTTAGGCACAGCACCTCACCCCCTGCAAAATGAACACACTGGGCAGAGCACCACAGCCCCAGAGTGCCCAGCAGTCATGGTGCCTCCCACTGCCATTCAGACTAGCTCTGCTTCCACCAGGCAGAGCAAGCTGGTCCAAGCAGCAGTGGGGGTTGATGCCTCCCCCTTCTGCTCTGACCAGAGATGGTTTCTTACCTTAACATGTGAATGCTCCACAGATCTGATTAGGATTTGTTTGGCTTCCAGTATAAGGTGTAACAAGGCCCCAGAGTAAGGATAATCTATGGCCTAAATCCTGAGCTGTACAAAATGACCCTCAAGTCAACAGAAATAGCAGCACCATTGTTCTGTGGGTGTGAAGTGTACATGTATGGTTGCAACCTTGCTTATCTTTTCTTCTCCTAACCACCACACAAGTTAACAGGTAAAGCTTTCACAGGGTACTGATAAGCAGAGTATGCTGACTCCCATTGTGGTCTCCTCTGCTATCACTGTCACCTTACCTAAATGCACACACACCCCATCCCTTCAATAGGATTATTCTTCAGTTCACCTCCTTACCATCTGCTTGGTTTCTCTATATTTCCCAGCTATATTTGCTGTCTCTACCTACAAGCTGGCATAACTTTTGAGGGCTGACACTACTGAAGGCATCCCTCAACTAGGACAAAAGGGGATGTGGGAGATTCCAGGAACTTGTTACCATTCAGAACCTCTTCTTAGAGGTTACAGATCTTTTTCTCTCTTTTTAGGGAAGTCCTTCTTCTTCAAATCCCAACTCCTCCCTTACATCCCAAGATTTATCCATCATATCCCCTCCTCAATTTTCCCAGATAGCTTTAAGATACAGATGAAATAGCAGTAGATAAACCATTTTCATTCTTCACTTTCTAAGAAAGTGTCCACTTGGGAAGAGAAAACCATTAATGAGAATAAAGGCAGTCTTTCAGAGATTCAGTGAGTGATATCAGATATAATACCCTTCAGAAATCTTTTTGGTGACCTACACCTGCATCCAGTGTTGTCAACTCTTGAGATTTATCATGAATCTTGTAGTGCTTCCTTTGAGTCCCAGCTACTGGAATCAAGGGAATACTAGCTTTTATTTAGTTATTTATTTTAAACAGCAACTTTCTATCCTCCAAGTTATCTTGGGGGTAGGGGGAGAGGGGAGCCTTGTAAACATAACTTCTATGAAAGGGGAAAGTATTTGCTTCTACCTTTTACAAAGAAACAGAATTTATTTACTATAATATTTTATCTGTTGTTCAGGCAGTGCAAGATAGTTTCCAAAAATATATTTTCTAGTTCAGTGTCAAACATACCAAGTTACTGGGACTTCCAATACTTCCTTAAGTAATTATTTCTCAGCCTACATCTCACTGTCAGAAAGATATTTTTCAACATTTAGCTAAATGTTCCATGTTAATTTAATCATACAGCTTGTACTTGTTTGCTATACTAAATACTCTCCTTTCTTGGTATATGCCTTCTGTAGCCTTTCTCTTAGTAATATATTCTTCCTAATATATACAGGAGGAGAAAGTTCAGTTTCCATGGGCTTGCAAGGACAGAAGTCTGAAAACACCAGCAACCTCCCCCATAGGACTAGGGCTGAAGCAGAAATTAGAAATAAACAGAAGGGAGCCAGGGAATGCTACAGGTCGGAGTGCAGGTGGTAAGGAATGACAGTGGGACATAGCATTGTCTTGGTAAAGAAGGCACAGCTAGCCAATAGAGGGACTCAGAACAGAGGGAAGAGAGAGCAGTATACCTACAAAGAGACACAGTCAAATGTGTATATGTATGATTTTCACGGAGAGAACTATGAAACTATCTCCCCTCCTTCCCCCCTCACCCCTTGATGCTTCTGTGTTAACATTTCTCAGGTGATCCCAACTCACCTGGTTATAGTTGTACCTATGCAGTCATCTCCATGCCTCCCTGGCATATACTTCCATTTTTTATAGCAACTGCATTCATACCAAATGTCCTGTTTGTCATGATGCATTATCCATCTTCAATTTCCTCCTCCAGACCTAACACTGCTGTGGCACCAAAAAGAAATTTGCCTATTAATGAGGGTTCAATTGAGTAGCAACTGCATATGTATTTCAACAAAAATGGCAAATATAAGTAGATATATTAATACTATATATGAATCACAATTTCCCTCCTTTTCTACCAGCTTGTCTTCTGAGCAATCTAAGTGCTGCAGAGAAAAGACTGGCTTCCTATGCACCAAGCCCTATAGGGCACATCCAGATGAGCCCACGCATGCCTCTTGCAGCATCTCAAACTCCTTTGAGATGCTTCAAGAGGCATGTGCAGGAAAGAGAAAAAGTTCCCCATGCTGGAAATGTGCAGTGTGGGGCAAAATTACACCCCTATCCAGGGGTCAAAAAAAAATGGGGTGAAAAAAAGCCAGGTGGAGCAGCAAGGCTGCCAGAGGCTGGGTCCTCCACAGAGACACTCTGGCTGCCAGTGCATCTCTGTGGTTGGCCCTAGCCCTGGTGCTGAAGCACGCTGCCTCCCCGTGTAGGGCAGGCAATGTGCCAGCCACAGGGAGCTGGACCCGGGCTCCAGTGCTGGTAAGTAGGGGGTTGGGGGCTGGAGAAGGGGGGAGGGGACTATGGGGGGATCCCTGCTGACCCTGTCCCAGCCCTGCATCCCCCCATCTCCCAGATATATAGTGGTCTTTTGTTTTAATTGTTTAGAAACATGGCTTTTGGGGTATTTTGCAAAGTGACTTTGGGATTTTCTTATCAGGGATTTTTCAATTTTCCAATCAGAAACACCAGGATTTCTGCTAGGGAGGCCAGTGACAGGAATCTGCCTGCTCAGAGCTGGCACCTTGGACCCAGCTGGATGTGGCTGACCTCCTGGCCAAATGGGGACAGAAGGACATGCTTTGGCAGTTCAAAGAAGGCCACAACACTGGGAACATGTTCCAGGTGATAACTGCCCAGATGACCGGGCAGGGGCCACACATGGCAGTAGTGCTGAAAAAAGGCCAACTCCGCAGCTACAGCCCACTGGCAGCTGGCCCAGAGGTGCAGATGCCTCTACTGGCTGTGCAGTCCCCATCCAGGTCTGGCAGGTGTGCAGCAGGTCACAGCCAGGCAGCAGCCCCCACTGCCAGACCCCTGCAGTGGGTAACGGGTGCAGAGAACTCTCAGGGCTGCTTCAGCAGTCCAGCTGGCACAAGGAGTATTGTCCCTAGGGCAGGGCAGCTTTTTATATTGCTGGGGACAGCACAGGTGCTGGCCCCAGGCTCTAGCTCCCCCTGGCTGCAGATCCAGGAGGAGCCAAGCAAGGTTACTTTGCCCCAAGTGGCACAATTTGCCCCACACCAAAGTGCATGTCCAGACGTGCACCAAGGCAAATTTGCACTGCTTTTATTTGAGCTGCTGCAAGCGCATGTGCTTGCTTGTGTGGATG
>NW_017728886.1:216636992-216688781 GCF_001723895.1 Crocodylus porosus | reverse complement strand
ATTGGGGGCTGGGGGAGCAGGCGGGGCCAGCACGGGTCACCCCCATGGCTCCATCCCCAGCCCCCTGATCCCTTACTTCCCGGCACTGGATCCCAGGTCCCAGGTCCAGCTCCCTGCTGCTGGCACGCTGCCTGCCCTGCATGGACAGGCAGCGTGCTTCAGCACCAGGGCAAGGGACAACCATAGAGACACTGGCAGCCAGAGCATCTGTGTAGGACCCAGTCTCTGGTTACCTCAGGGCTTTTTTTCTCTGTGGGGTTTTTTGACCCCTGGATATCCAGGGGTCAGCATTTTCTCATTCCTGCACATGCTTCTTGCAGTGCCTCAAAGGAATTTAAGATGCTGCAAGAGGCACTTGCAGGCTTGTCTGGCTGTGCCCATACAGTTTTGAGCCTACCTGGAACATCTATAGGTTAAGTACTATTAATCAGATGATAGGGAAAGAGAGGATGAGAAATGTGTCTGGGTTCATAAATCAACATTTTGGAAAACACCTGCAGCCTTTCTTAAGTATCTCCAAATTTGATTCAAGGAAATACTTTATCATTTGTAGTTTAAGCATAGCTGCATCAAAGTAGTTGCCACACAATCATTTTGTTCCGTAAATTTATCCCATAATAAAAATGTTGGCTAAATAGTAGAAGAAAAAAACTCAGAGGCTACAAAGAAGAGTAAAGGAGCATAAAATATGGATATTTTCCTTATCAATTTGAAAGACTGAAGTTCAATTACATCAAAATATTGCTGAATAATTTTTTTGTGTGTGTGGAGAAAAGGAAAGGGTTAAAAAATCCTTTAGACACCTCCAGAATTTGCCTTTTTTATATTATGATCATCCACACATGTTTCAGACTGTTAATTCTTCTTAAAGTAATGCTATATCAACTTAGTGTACCAGGATAAAAGGAGGCTCTAAGGAAAAAAAATTAAAGCTTCCTTAAATATACATCTTATACATACACATCAACTGTTTCTTCTGGCTTGACTATAAGAAGATACTGTTTTTTGATTCTTATTTACTTCCTATCATCATTTACAATTCATTTTTGTTTGATTACTTTGAAATTACTGTCTTTTTTGGTATAAAACTACTCATACTATGACATTAGGTCTCATACTGTTCTGTATTTATTTGGATCAACTTAATGATATCTCCCAAAAATACTGCTTTGACTAGATAAAAACAGGTTCATGTTTGTTACTGTCTTCCAAATCTGAACTCACTGGTACCTACATTATTGCCTTCTACTGTTTCTCATGACATGCCTACAAAACTCAAGCCTACATTTGCTTGGGACTTTCATCTGAAATGATGTTATTTAGCACAAGCACTTATATTACCTGCTAACGTTTCATTTAGCACAATTGTTTTATCAAGGACTCTTATTAACTTTCTTCTTCTATCAGACAACCTAGAAGTTATTTTCAATACTTGCCTACTGATAATCTCCTAAAGCACCTCTTGAGAACTTCTCATTAATATCTCAAGAACATCAGTAGACTCAAATCTTTTAATTCATAATGCCAGTAGTAGTACATTACTTCTTATCTGGAGTATTCAAATGTCTTATTTGCAGGCTATCTACAGTACTCAAAGCAGAGCCACTCATGCTTCTGTAAATCAGCATATTTCTGCCTTAGTACCAACCTTTCACCAATTGATCCTTCAGTCCTGCATTGAGTTTTAAGTGGCCTGTTAGCCATCTAAATGGACAGCTATTCTGCACTAATGCTCATGCTTCAAGTCATAGGTCAGATTCTAGTTAAGGTTAATACTTTTTAGGGTGTATGTGAAAATGGGGCTCAGATAATCAGGAGCGGATCAGACCTGGAAAAGCAATTTCAAAATGTTCCCATTTCACACAGAGATGAAAATGAGATGCTTCAAAGGTTTTGTAAAGAGAGAGATGATTTTCATCCACTGTAGGGTAGCCTGGTGGTTAGGGCTCTTTCCTCAGCTGCTAATATAGCAAGGGTCAAGTTCCTGCTCTATGAATCTCCTACATTCCAGTTATGGATTAGAGCCACCAGTCAGTCAACTATTCCGGAACGGATCTCTCAATTGCTCTTCTTGGAGCTATTCTATTTTGCATACTTGAATATTTATACTAAAGGGGAATTAAATCTAGGTCTTTCATCATCCTCGGTTAGTATTCTAACCATTGGACTAGAGTTAGCTGCTCCAGTCCATTGCTATTTATTTATACAAAGGGGATCAGCTCCAACAAGAGACAGCAAAAAAAAACAGAATAGCCAAGGCACTCGCATGGGATATGGGAGACCCAGGCTGAAGTCCCTGGTCTGAATCATGAAGAAATGGACTAGAATTTGCAGCTCTCTCCTCTGTTTTGGCAAAACATCCAGGGCCTGAGAAACCTTTCAAAGAAAAATTTAATCAGAGCTCATATATTCCAGCAAAAAAAGTTTCAGTTTAAACAAATCAGCATTTTCCAGCAACAAAACAAATATTTTATTTTAAAAAAGATTCCCTATGAGCTGTAATTGAGAGTGCAGCATAGTGCAGAATTCTATTCTGGCAACATTACAGGTTGGCAGATGGTGTATGTCTAAGGTAGAAGAAAAAAGTGAAAGCAAAATTTAATAGGAGAAAAAGCCATTTCAAAACAAAAAGCAAATGCAGTCCAGCTTCACTTAATAAAAATCTTAGCACTGTCAAATGGTGTAAGGAACTCCAGCAGAATAAGTTAAAAGCTTTTGCTTAGATGAATGAAGCCAAGTAACGTTTGTATTCTCAAACAGGGGCTAATTTTTATTCTCCTTAAAACCAACATTTCCTTCCAGTCCTGGAAATCTCAACCATCTGGTATTGGTTAGACTGGCAGCCACATAGCTACTTAAACTACTGTGACTAATTTAGTGCATGCACCTGTCTCTATTGGTACCTTGTTCTCTTGTACCCCTCACACTTGTTACTTTACTCACTTGGTTGGTGTTGCCTATTGTACTTAAAAATATTCTTAGCATAATAAACTCTTAAAACTCATTTGGGATACTGAGGTCTTACTCAAATAGTAGTACTTATAACAATAATGTAATGGTCAACCAACGTAGCACATGTAAGCTATCCATAGCTTCTGGTGAGTAAATGGATTATATTATAAATTTATTAGGTGAAAAAGTTTCTGATCAGCCAAGAACTTTTATGCTTGAAAATGCGCCACTCAAAAAACATTATTCAGGTTCAACATTAGGAAAAACTTCTTCACAGTCAGGCTGTCCAGACTGTGGAATAAGCTCCCTCCAAAGGTGGTGCAATCACCTACTCTGGAAATCTTCAAGAGTAGACTAGACAGTCACCTTGCTGGGGTCACCTGAGCCCTAGGTATCTTTCCTGCTTGGTGAAGGGGGCTGGACCTGATGATCTTCTGGCTGTACAATCTATGAATCTATGAATTATCTGGACTACTTGTAATATAGTTTTGAACTGGCTGGGGAGGATGGTTACGTTAGTTGTAGAAAATGTCTCCTCCCATTGGTTGAAAAGGGAATTCTGGATGTTTATACATGTGCTCTGAGACTGGGGGGGGGGGGGGGGGGAAGCCCTAATTAAAGCGGCTCCAAGAGCTGCTCTAATTGAAGTGCCCAGAATGCCTGGTGTGTCAGAGTTCCCACACTTAAAAATGGTGGCAGAGTCACCTTAACTAAAGCTCATTCAACAAGGTTCAGTTAAAGTGCCCCTGCAGCCTTTTTTAAGTGTGGGGAAGCTGGGACACAAGACACTGGAGTCTGCTGGAGCACAATAATTACCACACAGCAGCAGACTCAATTAACTGAGCCTGCTCTGATGCACTGTAATTACAGCGCATCAGAAAAGCCTTGCTGTTCATGTATAGGCACCTTCTGTGTCTAGGGTAGCAATTCTTAATAAGATGCCATTAGAACCTTTTAAAAGTGCCACACAATATTAGCACTGTCAGGTGTACAAACAAGTACACACAAGATAACACCCAGAGATTTCAAATACGAATCCATGATGTGAAAATATTCTGACCCATTGCTCTCGCTCAGGTGGAGAGCATGGAGTTCCCACCCTCTCAAAGTTCCCTTTTCACTTGTTCCAGTGCTTAAAATCCAAGTATTCCTTTACAGTTGTTTGTTTCTATTGCAAGCACATCACAAATTGTTGGCTACTACAATAAATGTAAATGATGACTTGCCTGTAAATTAGATTTGTCTGTGTAAAATCCATGCTTGTTTACACTCTGGAATGATGCCAAATGCCCACAAAGATGAAATAAAATATGTATAAATTGGACAAATGGTAAAATTCACATCCTCACAAACAGTGAGCTAACAAAGGAATCCTGGTATGATTCCCACTCACTTTTTTTTTAATGAACAATTTTCTTATTAAGCATTGTTAGAAATATCACATTTGCAAATGCGGCAACATTTTAATTTATAGCCAATGATAATGAAACAGAATTAAAACAAATCTTTATGAAATAGGTTATCTGAACTATTATGATTCATATAAATTTAATTACACTGTTTTTAAAGTAATTTTAATATTGCTTTTAGAGAAGTTGGGTTTTCTCTATTGTAATAAAATAACTTGTTTTATACATGATACAGAAGAATATAATTTGATCATTTCTTCTGTTAGCCTTTGTTATATAGATTTTTACATAATCATTACTCATAATGTTCTGACAGATAATGCTATTACAAGCGTTACCATCTTTGCTATTATTATAAAAATCTCTGGCTTTGTGAAAATTTTAATTTATTAAAATGTAATAAAAGCACATCTAACATGAACCATAATTTATGAAAATTTTAGATGTGCTACTTGACATTCATGTCATCAAGCGTCAAAAGTTTCACATCTGAAATGTAAAATTACACAGATTTATAAAGATCCTTTTTCAGTGCGTTAACTGGCACTATCTTCCATAAAATGTATATGGTTGGCTTTAAAGAGACAGGCGTATGTAATTTTAATGTCAGCACCAGCATCACCAAAAAGTGCCCTGGCAATCAGTGGAAAGGTTTAATAGGTTTCCTGTCTTGTTCTTAATTTGCTGAAATTACAAAATCAATACTTTCAGTTGTAGCTGCAGCTACCCGTTTTACTGCTTTAAGATAAAGTCTACAAGAAAGTAACCTTCACTTCCAATTTGTAGCACAGAACATCAGGGTGTTCTTGGCCACTAACTAACTAGTCTGCTTTTTCTTATCCAGAATGTCTCAGTTGCCCTTTAAAGGTAGAACATACATATCGATGAGAGTTGTGATTAATACAAAACAAAGTATTATTTGTTTGTTTGTTTTTAACAGCTCTCCACTTGGTTTTTCTGGACTGAGGTCATTTCTAACACATGCTGTACCTTCCTTCCAAGTTTCGCTGGATTGCACTTTGGACTTACATTACACAACCGAGTCAATGTTGATTGTGGTCTGTGGTCTAATCTTTGTTTTTCCTCCATCAACACTCCTTATTACAGAAGAACACAAGCTTTCCTGAAACAGATGAAGAGGGTATTCCTCCTACCTCACCACTTTTTATAATAAAAATGACTGCAAATAAAAAGTCTGAAAAGGAAGGAGACAGAATGACCAGACTACTTTATCCAGGAGAGAGGTCAAGAAGCTACCCAAAAGCAATAAAGGTGGAGAAAAATTACTCCCTGATGTTGCAGAGTTTCTTTCCCTCTTTACACCATGATTATTTTTGGTGTTGTTCTTGTACCATACGTCTTACTCATTCCTCATTAAAGCAAAAAGAAAAATCATATTCTTTCAGTTGCTTGGGACTCACTCACACATGGTCAGCCTTGTTGTGCAAGTGCTGATACAATCTAACTGAAAGGTTCCTCTTCCACCCATCATTTCATCCGCTAGACTGACCTGAAGAAGTATGGGGAGCTTCTTTCCCTCTGATCCCTCTCCCTGCATCAAAGCACTTTTCCTGTTGAAAGGTTGCATTTACTTTTTTTCAGTTTATGCACCCTTTCTGTGCTTTAACTGAACAATATTTTGAAGCTGCTTACGTAGGCAGGATTTTAGTCTGAGTTGATCACTTTAGACTTCCTTATTAGCTGAGTAACAATCCCCCCCCCCAAAAAAAAAAACTCCAAACAAACAAACCCTCAAGGTTTCTGCACCAAAAGATTAAAATGTGTTTCCCAATGCTGGCCATTAGTACATAATGGGGGGAAATTTACTATCATTTACATGCCCTGAGAATTATTCTTTTCTTAGGTGTAGCAGCTTGTGTATATGGATCCAAATTCATTGCTACTCCATTTCTAGCCAGGGTGAACAAGCTTTAACACCTGCTACCACAAATCCTAATGAGCATGCACACAGGTGCTTAAGTGCTGTTTCCTTTTTGGCTGAAGCAGTCTCATTTTAAAAATATATTCTCATTGCATGTAATGAAAGTAGCATGCTGTAAACAGAGAAAGTATATAGGTTGGTCAAGTACGGTAAATAGTGAATTACACAGGGAAATCCAAATACTCCCAAATGCTAAGGCTTCCTAGCTTGTGCACATTGCTCATGCTAGAAGCATTCTGTTTATCTTGTGATGAACTCTGTACATCTAGTCAGATTTTTAATTTATAAATGATATTCTGAGAAAGGAAACAAGAGACAATCATCTATAACAGAGTCAAGAGCAATGCCAAACGATTCAATGAAGATCACTTGTGTCACTTGTGTTTGTTTTGATTGGTCCTACAATGTTTATAGCACTCACCTCAGAGGACTCAGAACCCCAAATCTATATTTAATTTAAAACGTTGCACCATCACTCAGAAACCTTTCAACAGCCTCAACACAGTCTACAGAACAAGGGCAGAGGGACCTGTTTCCAAAAAGCACTTTTTATGTGCTTAAAGAGACTACAAAACAGTTTTAAGTACATTTTGTCCAAAAAAAATTTCTGAAAAGGTCTAAAAAGCACAATATTACAAAGTCAAGTATGCAGCAAAACCTCTAAGGTTTCATTTACATTTACTATTGATTTTTCACCAGCTCTCTCTGAAGTGAAGTGTATTAAAAATAAGAGAAAACCAGAA
This sequence comes from Crocodylus porosus, assembly GCF_001723895.1. Taxonomy (NCBI): domain Eukaryota; kingdom Metazoa; phylum Chordata; order Crocodylia; family Crocodylidae; genus Crocodylus; species Crocodylus porosus. The sequence continues at coordinate 216,681,735 of NW_017728886.1, read as the reverse complement.
AAAGAATATTCTAAAAGTCATTTTTAATTCTGTAATAGGGTTGGAGTATTGCTATAGCCTTGAAGGTCCAGGAAATATCTGAGAGGAAAGGAATTTTTGGTGATATCTTTTGCTGGACCAACTGAAAGATACCATTGAAAAAATCCTGGTCTTCAATATACTTTTAATTCTGTAATTAAAGAGCTTCCCATTGGACTTAATTTTTGTCAGAAAAATGATTTATATGACTTAGACAGTAAGCATAACCAAGTATAAAAAAATCACTAACACTGAGGCTTTCTAGGACATTTTTATCAGTTTATATAGTTTAAATAAAATAATAGTACAACTATAGAGTATGCTATTATACTACAGGCCCCATCAGTTGAGATGCTTATGTCAACATTTTCTGAACACAAGAGAACTAAATCTATATTTAGGCATTTACTGGTACATTTTAAAACAAAATGAGATCTAACCTTTAAAGATACTAAGAACTCTCAGTTTCTACAAATTTCAATGACAGTTGACCTGGGATCTTGCAGAATCAGGCCTGATACAAATGAGTGACTACTAGCTAGCACAGGTGACACATAGGGAGGTATGGGAGCATGCGCCCTCCCTAGATTTCTGTGCTGACAGTGGGGTGTAGGGCTACAGTTTGACTGGAGCCAGGGTCCAGCAGCAGCTGGGTCAGCAGCAGCATGATTTCTGTGCTGACGGCAAGGCGTGGAGGATGGGGCTGCAGCCCAACCAGAGCCAACACTTACGCATTGTCTATGCTAACTAGCCTTGCAAATAGAATACTTTAAACAATAGCTACCACTGAAGATAACAAGGGTAGTATGACAGTATCATAGTCTATTTCAGTATAGTAGTTTCCTACATTGGGCTCCTGACTCGCACCTACTGTGTTAATAAAAAATACAGGGAAACCTGGAAATAACACCTTAAAAGAAAAACAATTAAGATTACTTTGATTTATCACCAACTCCAACCCTTGAGGTTCTGGAGAAAAATTTACTATCACTTAGATGCCCTGAGATTTGCAAGGAAACTATTCTTCCTCCTTGATCTGGCAGCTTGTGTGTATATATCTAACCCCACCACTACCCTATTTCTAAGCAGTACAATTCCTACAGGAACCAGGTTGTAAATGGATCCCCTATACATAGCTATGCTCCAGCAGATAAGTTCTCGAAGTTGTTTCTGCTCTTACAGACTCAGAAACAAAGCCTGTGAAATGTGATGTAGACATCCTAGGAGATGCACTGCAGCAAGGAAATTGGTGCTTAGTGTAGGCAGCCTCAGAGATAACACTGTAACAATATGCATGCTCTTCAGTGCTCCAACCAAATATTATGAGACTTCCAACTTTACAATGTTTATGTAGCAGAACTGATTCTGGGCCCAGAGCCATCATGTTTTATATGCTACTCCAGGGCATCTTATGATCACTAGATGCCTGGGGACTATTCCTCCTGTATAGGAGCAGTAGAAGGCCAATGTTAGCATGACCATTGGTCTCATTATAGATAATATTCAGAGGAGGAAGCATCCATATATAGCAATTTTCAGGGGTTCTAGGATGCTGCATGATTAACAGACGTCCATGATGAAGTTGCTCTGTATTTGAGCAAACAACACTTGGAATTACCCTGGATCCTATACGCAAGTAGGAGGAGGCAAATGCTGTGTTGTTTTCCCCTCTTTCCATGCTTACCAGAAACAGTTGTACAGCATGTGTCTTCTTTTGACTCCTTTGTGTGTTCCAACAAAATAATTTGGAGTAGAAGATGTTGGCTGTTCAGATCACATTCAGTGATTTGGCCCTACCACCAGATTACAGACTTTAGTTTAGGAATACAAGCTTACTTTCAATGATTTCAGCTAATATTTTTTCCCCCAATATTCATTATTATCTTCGCATATTAATTGTAGGAATTGTAAATATTTTTTTAATTTTTTATTCGTTTTAGATCTTACCCATTTTAAACAGTTTTCATAAAAGGCAGAATAGAGACATTATAGGTCGATAACCCCCAAAATGGGGGGGAGGGGTAACTCAAAAATGGGGAGGATAACTCAAAAATGGGAAAAAGGGTTTAAAATTCATTATTTAGAAAACTGACAAGAGGCATAACTAAGAGTAATCAGATGTAATTAATAAAAGGAATTTTTACATTGAGTGAATGGGGCAGAAACTTCCTGCTGGGTAAGTTTTAAAATACAATAAACAAACAACATCAGAAAATACACAGTAGGAAAGCAATTCTGCATTGGCAGGTGGGAAATTTTCTGGGCACTGACAGATGTGACAGTTTGTCGCACTATTGGCCACTGAAAGCACTCTACAGCCATGCTCTGACAGAAGTGCATGGCTTCAGAGCACTTAAAAAATGCCCAATTGTGTAATAATATGAACTCTCATTATATGGTTACATTACATCTGAACCCCAAAATGGAGCGCCTTCATTAACATCTGTCAGTGCAGCTGGGAGCAGGGCTTAGATGATACAGATGACCTCTGCTCCCCGCACTGTCTTTGAAATGGGAAAGGGGGATGGGAGCAGAGGGAGATCATTCTGGAGGTTGCCCAGCCAGTGCTTGAGGGTGAGGAAGGTGGATTGGAGACCCCCTTCCTGAAGTGGGGAGCTCCAATCTACCCACCCCACCCACCATTACCAGATGGGCAATCCCCAAAATAAGCTCCCTCTGCTCCCTTCCCCACTCTCCCATTTTGAAAATAGCACCAAGGTTGGAAGGAGGGAGGGGCATGGCTAGGGGAGAGCAGCTGCAAAAACACAACTGCTCTAAACTGCAGCTCATCTCCCAACCCCTGGGACCCAACAGCAAATATCTGTTGGGTCCTAGGGATATCTGTAAAGCACCATGCGTTACAGCAGGGAGCTGTGCTTGTCCGTTCCCTCTAAATTTTGGTCTTTTCCACCTCTAGGTTGTGAACAAATGTAAACAAGTAGAACGAGCTTGTTGATTGACAAATCTTGTGAAAATCAGAAGCTGCTTGGATGCTATTGCACAGCTTTTATCTTTGCCAGCATCAGCAAAATATAATTCCTCTTTCAGTATTTTCTTGCTATGAACGAATCATTAAAGTGTTTAATAATAATTTCTTCACTCACTGAAAACTCAGCAGAATTAATAGGATAGAAAATTACCAGCATCTCAAACAAACATTTAATATTATTAAACAATGAGTCTCATTAAAGGTTTTAAAATGCAATATAGAGCAAGAAAACTGAAGTGCTCTTAGATGCAAACAACAACATTAAGGGCACTACTAAAATAGTAAACATGAAAATTCAAAACCAATACCAACATCCTGTCAAAACCAAGGGTCTGCAATCTGCAATGAGGGAAATGTGGCTGAAGACACTGGCTATGACTATTCAGAAAATTTACCCTCCCTGTGTTATGTTTTGCACAGTCTGCAGAAGCAGTGTAACCACATCTGGAGAGCCACACAGGTGAACAAAATAGGTTGAGGTCAGGCTGACAAGCAGTATCACCCAGCAGCACTTAACTACCCCACCATGAACACCTCACTGCTTCTGATCTAGTAGGCAGCCCTGAAAGCTTGAGGAAGTCACACTGGGTAAAATGGTAAGTTTATCTTCTAGACAGAGTCTAGGGTATCAGCCATAATGTTTGGACAATGAAGTGAGCTGAAGAAGGGCTGGCAGCCTATGCCATTGATTTTTACACATTTTGCAGCATTATTTGAGTTTTTATATACTTGCAAAATTTGAACACGAGCATGAACTCTAAGCAATTTCAGATATATAAACCCACATAACGCACAGAAGGCAGGGTAGAGATGCACTTATAGTCTAACAGAATTAGAGACACATAAAACTTACTATAACCTGTCAAAATTTGACCACCAAAAAAGAATAAAACTGTCTTATAGATGCAGGTCTTTAATGATAAAGATAAGGGAAAAATGTGTAGATATTCAGTGAATGATTAATGCAGCAGGTAGCATATTGGAATTTGTCTACACAATAGATTTCATTTACATGTTGAATAAAAATTATTGTACAAACATAAAAGTTTTTTTCCTACAATGTGGTCAGAAGTTCTCTGCCCATCACAGAGAATAATGTTAAAGTATGGGTCAATTTCCAAACAATATAGTACAGAACACAACAAATTAATGTTTAATATTTTGTGTATGATAAGGTATTATATGATATGGAGTATTTTAGCTACTGGTTTACTTCCAATTATATTTAAACACTTTTAGATAGTTGTACAAGTATACCTATAGATATACAAATATATATATAATTTTTGTGTGTGTGGATATGTATCCATACATTTGTGGTACTTTTTGGAGATAGATAGATATATTATATATCATATCTATCTATCTCCAAAAAGTAGCACAAATGTATGGATATATATATATATCCAAAAAGTGTGTGTGTGCGCACGCGCGTGCATGCATATATATATATATATATATAGGTTATATATATATAGATATAGATATATAAAGAGCAGCACCAAATTGATTTTTGTTTATTTTTGTTTGTTTTAGATACATCTGTACTAACAGTTTGTCTACCATGTTTCAGCCTAATCCAGATCATAACTGGGATTTTCAGTGGTACCCCTGACAGACCTTAATGATAACGGAAGTACCATAAAGGGCAGTAATTTTGCAGGCTTTAATATGATTCAATTTGCTTTTACATTGCTGTGGTCAAAGCACTGATCCTTTAGCTTGAAATGAATACTTCAGGTTTTATATAATGTGACATATTCCTTGTTATTAGAAATGTTGACAATGCTCCAATATGTGCAGTAGCTAGGTTAAGCTAAATTAAGGTGTGTTTGTATGGTACAATAGTGATTTTTTTTAAGTAAACTAAACTCCTAGGAAATTGCAGTACTAGACTGTTTATATTTTGTCAACATTAATCATGTTATGAATAGTGCAGCCATTAATATGTTAATTTTAAATATATATTTTAGCATGCAAAACGTTTATATTTTAGATGTTTATATATGTAGCATTAAGATATTAGTTCATTGGCTACAGACTGTGATATTGGCAAAAGACTGTGATTTCCGTTTTTGAAAACAATAGTGTGAAGTGCATTGATTACCTTTTAAAACTGTTTTAAAACTTAGAATCTGTTGACAATTTCATGTAACAGAATTGTGACGTACTTGAAGTACTGCGCATGAATATAACAATGTAAAAAAATGTTAAAATATTATAAAAAGTCAGTCTATTTTTAAGATAGATTAAATAGTCTGACATTGGTATATTGTTTTGTTCAATATAAAATAAGATGTTCTTCTCACAATGGCACCACTAATACATTTGCCAATCATGTGGCCATAAAACAAGCAATTACTTAAATGATACATATGTTCTAATTGTACATATATGGTTATGGTGGTCTCATAAAACTGCATTAAGGTAGGACAACAAGGTAGCACTGGTGGGCATACTTTTTGTTCCAGAATAAACCAAACAACTGGTGAAGAAAACTAAATTTTAGTCAATCTTTTAAGATTAGGTAATGTTTTTACATACTGCCACCAGTCAACATTTTAAATATGTAATGTGAGGGACATCAACTGCTTTGTGCAGAAGTGTTTAGAGTGAAGTGGAAGTCAAAGGAATACGGTACCATTTCAGCTGGCATGATTTTTCTAGCCAACATATCCCAGTGCATGTGTGTGTGCATGCACAAATGTAAACATTTATTGCTATCTCATTTCTTTCTTAATATAACAAACACTCTGGAAACACAATACAGTTCTTTTAGATATGCTCCTGCTTCAGCTATCAGAATACCAAATTAAATACAGACAAACGTTTCAAGTACAGTATTAACTACTTAAAGCTGAAAGCTTCCTTTCTTTAAGGTTAATTAGTATTAATATATATATACAAAATGTCCTGCTTTTAATCAAAATACCTTAATAGTTATACCTATTTTAGACTTATAGCTACCCAATATTGGTACAATCAAGACAAACAGTACAGCATGACTCACTGAAATTACATTTTCATTTCTAGTATTTAAAATGGCACCTATGCTCTATTTTGTTTCTTATACATTATAACATATATATTGCACTTAATAACATTTTTTATGTAGAAACTTCTTTTAGATTATTATATATATTTTAAAAAGTCAGTTAGTTAAAAAAAAAGAGAACCAAGTTCCTTTTAAAGGAACACTTATCAATATTTACCATGATCAGCTACAACATACAATTGTAACAGCAACACACCAAATTACCCTTTAGAGCTAGAACATGGGTCTTCTCTTGATTTTCAGATCTGTTCATTATGCTGTTTCCCTCACTTTTTTCTCTATATTTCTTACCTTCATTTGGTTCTCTCTCTTTCTCCTTCAGTTTTGCTTTCCTATATTTTCCTTTTAATAAGTGTGGTTAATAAAATCATATTTACTAGTCATATAATTCCTATTCAATTCTATACAGTATTTCTATGAAAAAATAATTATAACCACAGTGCATATTCTTTTGTAAACTGTGACAAGGTGAGTGGCTAGTTTGCTTATATTATTACTGCACCTCACCCCCTAACCAGGACTGTAGATAAGGGGATTCTTTACAGGACAATGTTATTGTCATTCCATGGACCTGTCAACCACTGGGACTGCAGAAACAGTAGGAGTAAGCTAAGTCTGGAAACTTTCTCTCTCAGCTCTTTAAGTTTTGCCTTTCATTAGAATTTCTTGATAATGAAGACTTTAGTTTGGCCATAGCAGAAATGCCACAAATGTTTGCAATCAGTTTCTCCAATTTCTGCTGTGCAAAAATGAAAAAAGAACTGCATTTTTGTTATTAGTTCATGACAAGCTAATATCTTTTTACAATAAGAAAACAGTATTTTCCTAATAGAATAGTTTTTGTTTTATTATACCTATCCTTAGGATAGGTATATGCAGGTGTTCTAACATACAGTTTTGCTACTGAGCTTTTTTTATATTCCTGGATTCAGAAGGAAAACCTGACTTTCTTATTTCTACAAAGGAAACATAATAGAAATATAGGGAGGTACAATTTGAATTCTATAGAATGGTTACTATAAAATTTACATTTTCCATAAAATATAAGTGGCCACCATTTTGCTGTAATCCCAGAGCAGCAACGAAATGGTGGTACAGAAGAAAACTATCCTAACAGACACATTTCATCATTGCTTTCTATCCATCACTATCTTCTTTCCTCAGCATGATTATCATTTACCTCTCCATTTCTTACTAGTACTATACTCATTTTAGGTTAACAAATAAATAGGAATTAAATAATAAATGGTCAATGATTAATTATCAAACTGAAATACATAGCCAATAGCAAATAGATCATCTTTTTTAAAAACTGCAGAAAGTACAGCATGGTGTTTTTAGTACACACTGACAAATGTGTTTCTTGGGGAAGGTGCTATAAGAAAGCTGCATCCTAGAGGGTAGAACACATGATATGGAACATGGCAGCTGCATTGGTCAGTATGGTATTTTTACTATTATATGATTAAATAGACATAGGAACTGTCAACTAAACAAACATATTTTAAATAATTGCAAGCATTTGTGATTTATATTAGATAGCTTTGCCTTTTGTGATACCTTTTATACGTTAAATCTATTTGCATACTGATGTACTTGATTTGGAAAATTCTGTTTTTCTGAGTGATTCCACTCCTGTTTTGGTAATATGCCTCTTGTCCAGAAGATCTGCATAATAAGGCAGATATTTAAATGTAAAGAGGAAATCCGGATTTGCAGACTTTTAGAAGCTAATAGTGATGATTTAGTTCTGCACATTCTAAAAGAAAGTATAAGCTTAATTTTGGACTATCTATCTATGGAGGTAGCATGCACTATAGGCTCATATTAACCAGATCCTATATTTATAAATTTATAATGTAGAAAAATAATTTCTGTTTATATTTCTTGATATTGTAGTATGTGCTCATTACCATACATTATCATAAAGTTGAAAGTAATAGCTTTTTTTAATAAAGTATGTTATACTTGAATGTTCTTTACTTATCTTGCAGCTATAATTAAATAGTTTGGATCCCAATATAATAGTTTAATTAATAATTGCTGTAACACAAAATTGAAGGTGGTTAAAATGATGGATACTTAATTTAAACTTTGTTGGGAAAAGTTTTCTAAACATCCTGGCTGTGTTAAATTTGTTTATACATATCTTCAATTATGTACAAGTAAAACAAATGTCATGTTCCTCTTAAGTACTCCCATCCTTTTTAAATTCAAAGCAAAGAGCATTTAGGTAACACTGCCACCTATTGCTTACATTTTATAGTAACTAAATCTGTTGCAATTTTTGTTAATCATCTGTACTGCTTTGACTACACTTAAAGGATTCCTGATAATTAACTCTGTTTTTCATGTTCAAAGATGCTTTAAAGATGCACATATGTACTTTAAAAGATAAATTATGCTTGCTACTTTAAACTGAAAGCTTAGTTTAAGAGAATATTTCAAAGACCTGTGAAGACTGAAAGTAACAGTATGGCTATTAAAGATTTTGTTATTTAAATTTATATTTTTACAGAATAAGTACATAAGATTCCTTAGACTATATATACACCAAACATAGAAAATCAGAAGTTTAAAATAGCAAATAGCTAAATTATAAATACCCTATTGCCATTATGGATTGAAGAATTTTAAAATTATTATTATTATAGTTTTGCAGGTGTACATTTTCAAATTATGGACCCACACCTACAGCCGTTTCACAGATACAAATATAGCTCTGTTGAAGGCACTTACTGTAAGACTAGGTTCAACCATTTTTAGCCAATTGTATTTTCATAATTACTATCTGCAGATCACCAACTCCACACCTAAGGAAAAATCTCACCAGCTTTAGCGGGTCTTTAAAAAGAGGCAGACAGAGGCAGAGAGAGACAGAGAAGTAATAGTAAAGAAAAATGTTTTCAGTCTTTTAGATAGAAAAGATAGAAGTAAATGTGACTTTCCTTAGGTATTTAGGGTCAAATAGGAAATGAATTTTAGGAAGATAACTTCAATATCAAATATGAAAAAGTTATACAATTTTATATTATATAAAATACAGATAATCCTATTAAAAGAGAAATAGAAACATCACTTACTAATGGTAAATAATATTTACAGTCCAGAAATATCTTCCTGTCAGCTTTAAGTTGCCAATAAGGTGTCTGTAAAATTAGTTTACTCTACCTCACCTTTACAAGGACAGTAACTAGACATAGCAGAGAGTACCCCAAACTCTCAAGCATTTTTGGCAAATACTACTAAATCATGGTGATTTTGTACGTAAAATGTTCAAAGTCACAAATGTGAACTGTGAAAGAATATCCTTTCCTAATATCTCAGTTTATGATTCCAACTGGATTTGTTGCACGCTTGACAGATGGATGCATTCAAACTGGTGAGAACTACAGATACAATTTATTTGCAAGAAAAAAACAGGTTAAGATATTTTTTTGATAAATCCTCCTCTTTAAAGCAAGTTTTTACAAGTAATTTAAAGCTTTAAAATAATACAGGGCAGCTTAGTACATGAAAACCATTGGTTACAAGCTTCTATTGTACTTAGTGTACACACACACACACACACACACACACCAATTATTACAGGGTAAGCTTGAAAGTTTAGGGATCTTACAAGAATGTATTAATTTGTACAGATATATTCTACATTACATCAGTTTAAACTGCTCCCTGCTCCCAGAGAGTTAGTTATCAAAGCAGTTAGCTTATCAAAGCCAAGTATTACACAGGAACAGTGCAACAAAGTATTTGTGTTAAGTTCAAGAAGTACAGGCCTTAGAAAAGAAATAGATATAAACTATTTTTCCTCTAGCTAATTTACCACTTTTCCCTATACTACCAGGCCTAGTTTTAGATTGTAGAGGGGCAAAACTAAAAAGCAGAGAACATGTGTGTTTTCAAATGAATTAAATGCTTAATGCCTAGGAATATACATTATTGAACATACAGCTAAAACAGTTTGTCACTGGAATAGTCAATCTTAAATTCAGTCAACTTAATAAAACAGAATGAAATATAAAAACAATGCTTAACAATTAGGTCATTACAAGTCCTTCTTTAATGCAGCTATATGTAAATATTGAATTAGGATCTAAAAATCTAATGCTTTATAACTGGGGAAACAGTCTAAAAATATCCTTTGACAAAACACACCACTTGTTGGATACACCCTCCCCCCCACAAAAGACTCCTAATTTCATAGTTTAAGAAACAAACTTTCTTCATGAAACAATAATTTCTTTCCTTTGCTAAACGATTTTGTGACATCAGAAGTTTGCACCTGCAATTTTCTATTCCCATTAAGTTACCTAAATTGACACACACTGTCATGACAGTGATTTAAGATCTTTAAGAAATGCATACATTCAAAAGTCAAACCAATTTTTTATATAAAAAGATGGGTAATGAGAGCACAACTAAAAAAGAAATGTGGTAAAAGATATGACTTAAGATGTCAGAAAACACAGGAAAAGAGCAGATGTACAGTATAGGAGGACCAGTTCTTGAATTTTCTGATCTTCCAAATCTGTAATACATATTTTGAATAACCCAATATTTTCAAGAGATAGTTTAATTAGTGCATTATGGCCTACTCTGTACTATAAATTAACAAATAAATAAATGCATTTTAAATCATTATGAAAATATTTGCATGCTTGCAAGTCAATATTTTGCATGTTAAAATACACACACTTGAGACAAAAGAAAAGTGGTACATAAGAAAAGGTACACAGTAGGTGAAAAAATAAAGTCTTGTTCCTGGTCATCTGCTGTAATTGGCTATGTATACCACGTTAGGATGCATGTTAAAATACAAAGATAAGATGGTTATACTTCAACAGCTAACATCATCATTACTTTTATATCTTGGCTTTACTACATCATTGCTTTAAATGAGCATCACAAAACCAATGGAGCTTTAGTCTCCACATTACATTTTCTTCATAATCATTTTCAATTTATTTTTTCTTGCATGTCATCATTTTAATGTAAATCTTTCTTTTTCTTTTCAATAAAATGAAATGATTAAGTAATCCTGCTTTTTGCATGATTAAAGATGATGGATAAGCTTGGGTGGATAAAAATCAAGGCTACTAAAAGAATCTGTGCACTTCGCATGTCAGAATCCTTCCAGCCTGTTCAGTGCTAATGACAGGAAAAATTAGCATGTCTGAATTGCCTAAAAAGAACAACAAGCTACGTTTAAAGGATCCATCATACCCCTATACTAAATTTTAAATAGTTATTTTCAATATTTTTCTGTAATTAAGCCCTATTTATTCATTTTTGAAAACAGATTAATAGACAAGATCTCTGCTCAGAAACAATAATATATGTTCATCTAAAGCCATCTGATCTGTGAATATAACTGCGCTGTTCAATAACCAACCTTGTATCATCAAACATAACACATTTAGAGAAATAAAAATGTAAGAAACACAAGGATTACTGAATATAGCATAAAATGGTGAAAAACAATAAAATATTTTTATTATTTAGTCAGATATGACTCAGGTTTAAAAGAACAGCAAAGAAAACTATTGATATTTACCAGTGTGTGTCTTTCCTTTCAACAGCCCTATGCAATATGCGTTCATCCTTTTTTTTTGACTCAGACAAGTAAACTAGAAAGGGGATATTACAATACAGCACATACATACTGCCATCGCCTCTAGACATATGACCCAAAATGATGCTAAGAAGTCTCTCTCTGACCTCCTACTAACCAGCCTCTTGTGATTAATTCAGCATGTCCTTGAAAGTATCTGCTAGAGATCCTTGTTTTTTTTAATTTAAGAGTTTCTGAAGCCCACCGATAGTTTCACCAATGGATTTTTTTTTTATCAGAGGAAAACCATTAATCTATGAACTGAGGTCTGTGGTAACAGAAAAGCACCACCTGCCTAAGCATTTGCCAAATAGGACCATAAATACCACAACATTTCCTGACCTAAGTTTCGTAGACATCTGTATCATGGTAGTAGTGCATTTCCCTTCTTTGACAGATGAAATTACTATTCTTTGATTTCTCTCTCTCTCTCCCTCTCTCCCTCTCTCTCTTTCTCTCTCTCTTTTCTGATTATGTTCTGGATGGCAAAATTTGGGCCACAAAATGCTAATTTCTAACCTAACACCATGACAGCAATCACAGCCATCACAAGGATGGAATAAAGAGAGCAATCTAACATCCAGGGATATGAATTTCTGATCAGTGGCTGGCAGACTGCCGTGAAAGCTTACAGTAATCCCATTGGACAGCTAGGGTTGATGAAGCCTGGGAACAGGCAGCCACAATGTAGGTAGTTCACAATTGCAAGCATTTGTCCATAATTTAAAGCTATATGAGAAGTGGAGAGTATTCATCTGAACAACAAGCTGTAATTTAACTAGAGTAACATTTACACAGTTTTTAACCCATTAAGTCCACCCATTCTCACACTGACATTCTTATTTTTAATGCCCATTTTAAACAAAAAAGCCCTGAACACTAAATACACACATATATATTTAGCATTTGAGAAACCCTGAATAATCAATTATATTAACTATTATTGTGTAATTTTAGACAAATAAATGGGCTTTAAAACCCAAGGCCCTGACTCTGAATTCCTATTCAAGCGGGTAACCATATTGAAGTCAATGGGCCCAATTCTGCCACTCGTGTTCGTGCTAAGTAATACCTTATACCCAAGGACTACTCACATGAGTAAAGTCTGTCTACATGGGATTTATGCCTCAATCAATTTAACAATAAAATTCCTGACAGAAAATCCCTCTGCTGGTGTGGATACAGGCACCCATCTAAGTCAGTGAGTCTCTACAAAAGTCTGATTGAGAAATAAAAATGCATAACTGTGGCTTAAGTTTGGCAAAACTGAACCAAAACAAGGATTTTCTGAATTAGGCTCAGAAACGTTTCAGCTTGTACCTGGAATGTTAGTTTGAGCTTGACATGTTTGAAATGCAGCTTTCCATATGTCCAAAAAACTCCCCCTCTAAATTAATTTGTCCCTAATTGCTGTTTTTATATTTTGTCACAAAACCTTTGTTGTGTAAACAGATCAGCTGCCAGGATTTACAAGGCTCTGAACAAGATGTTGAAGCCACTCCCAATAAACAAGATATAGAAATACAGTGACGACTAATGACAGTTGAAAGTGGGTAGGTAAAACAGATGCTGCTGCACACAGAACCCAAGACAACAATGAGCAGAGATCTTGCTGTGAGTGAAACATGGATACATGCATGCTTAGAGACATTTTTCTGATTTTCCAGGAAAACCTCACAATAAACAGAAAACAGAACCAGGAACTCGAAAATGCTTAGTGTTTATATAAGGTGAAACCCTGGCTCCATCAAAGGCAAAGGGAATTTTTCCAGTGACATCAATAGGGGCAGGAATTCACCAAAGATATGAAAAACTTTGCAAATTATGATAGACCGCAAATAATAGAGACAGAATATATTTTAAGAAAATACCAACAAGTAAAACCAAGAACTTTATTCGAGTAACTGAACAAGAGCGACAGGTTCAAAGTATTTCTGGGAAGCTCATAAAAACTAGCTTGATTTTTTTCCTTAGACATTTAAAATGTAAAGAAACAATAATATGCCAAATGAATGCACCTCACAGCATTCTATATAATATGTAAATGTCATTCAAATGGATTTGCATGTTGTACACAAAACCTGGATTTATTACACCTTATAACTTGTCTAACATCTGATATCCCAGGTAACCTCTCTACTATTTAGGAGCTATATTCTTATCACCAGGTCTACATTCCCTTTCCCCTACCCATGTGTTTCTCACCCATTGACTGCCTCAATTTGCATTTTCACTGACTGGCTCACTCGTATGCATACTGGCCTCTGGCTTCTCTTCTATTCCATCCAGGAAAAGCACAGACCAAGTGCAGATGCTTCCTTAGACGGGTGAGGAAACAGCCACCTGATGAAGAGTGTTTGTCCCTGAAAGCTTGCAAAGAAGACTTTTTTCAACTATTTTAGTTGGTCTAATAAAAGATATCGGATTTACCCAAAGAACCTTTTCTGTACACAGATACTACATTTGTATTGACAATGGTCATATTTAAGTTTCATATGTATAAAGATTCAGCTGTGAGCTATCTCTCCCAGAGATAAAATAAGGAATTACAACTAGAAGCACCAACAAATAGCTGTGCCTAAAATATAGCAGTGCAAAAGAAAGATAGTGTTAAGGGCCCAGTCACTAATCCAGCCTATTGACATCTTTAATTTTTTTATTCTTTTTTGTCTTTTTTGTTCTTCCAGTAGTCCACCTCCCCACATCCCTCTTATCTCTCAGTTTGTGTTTCCCAGTCCCTTTGGTCAGTTCTTTCAAATTCTTTTTTTCACATATTTGAATACTGAATTTCTTTCCATTTGTTCCCTTCTTCCATCTTGTAATTCAGTCCCTTTTTTTTTTCTTGTCATCCCCTTTCAAGTTCTTCTTAGCCCTCTCTGCTCTTCCTTTTCCCTTATCTTCCTTTCACAAGGCTACTTCCTCAGTGGTTCCAGGGACAAGTACAAAATTCACGGGCTCCCCTTGAAAGGGCTCAGTGACAATTTAGACTACAGCTGGAACATCTCCCTCATCCCTATTATAACCTGTGTGGCAACAGCACCTCTGTGACCATTAAGGCATCCCATTCCTTCTGAATTCCATTCCCATTGTACAGATGATTCCTGAACAACAGAAGGTACCTGGAAGACCAGAAGAAAGACCACAGAACTTAATCACTACTCAGGCCCTGATGAGGATAATGACAAGGTAAGAGAAAGATCATAACTTACAATAAAATGCTTTTTGGCACAGATGCCATAGGGCCTTTGTGGACAAATTCCTTGTCTGACCCTCTCAAAAGTGGTTCTATTCAATAATGCACCAGTTTGAACTAGGATTGAGGCATAGAAAATGATAATGGAAGTAAACCTAATTCCACAAAAGTGAAACCAGTTCCCCCTGTAATACCCTTGAATGGTATTTTTAATAATATTGTCACTATATCATGGGACCAAACCACCACAGCAGCAGAAAGGGATCTCAGAGTCATAGCTGACACCAAGATGAACATGAGTCATTAGTGTGACGAAGTGACTGCTAAAGCTAACTGCACTTTATCATACATTAGCAGATGCATAATGAACAGGTCCAGGACATGATATTTCCCCTCTATACGGTATTGGTCAGGCTGCAGTTAGAGTACGATGTCCAGTTCTGGGTGCCGTACTTCAAGATGGATGTGGACAACCTTGAGAGGATTCAGAGGAGGGCCACTCATACGGTTAGGGGCCTGCAGGCAAAGCCCTACAAGGAGAGATTGAGGGCCCTGGATCTCTTCAACCTCCACAAGAGAAGGCTGAGAGGTGATCTTGTGGCTGTCTACAAATTCATCAGGGGAGGGGGAGGGGGGAGGTGGCAGCAAGTAGTAGGAGATGATTTGTTTACCAGGCCATCCCTTGGAGTAACTATGAAAAATGGCCACAAACTGATGGAGGGCAGATTTAAGTTAGACATCAGGAAGAACTTCTTTATGGTAAGGGTTGCCAGAATCTGGAATGGGCTTCTAAGGGAGGTAGTCCTCTCCCCTACCTTGGGGGTCTTTAAAAGAAGGCCAGGCATGCACCTGGCTGGGGTCATCTAATCTAAGCACTGTTTCCTGCCCAGGGCAAGGGGTCAGACTCGATGATCTACTGAGGTCATTTGCAACCCAAACATCTTCTATGAATCTATAAAAATATTTCAACACAGGGTAGACTTAAAAAAAAATCTATTAAATAGCTTTTGAAAATGGTTCCTATAAATTTGTGACTATAGCAAGGGAAAAAAACTTGCTGAGTGTTTTCGTTATCTAAAAAAAATGATGTGTAGCCTGGGAAACAAACTGTAGAGGACAATGGCCTAGTAGAAAGTTGAAGAAATGTCTCAGATAAGCCACGCAGAAAATATTCTCCCCATTCAAAATCAGGTGTCAGTCACGTATAAACAAGTACTAAATGACTGCATAGTAACCAGAGTTACTGCTCAGTAGCGCCAAGGAACAACTTTTTTGCGATGCTTACTGTACGATAGCTCATGACTACTATCAGTAGCGCTGTGTCATGCTTCTTGCCACATGCCACTACTGTGCAGTAGTCAAGGGCTGCTGCAGAGTTAGTGTCTTATGTAGATGAGGCCAATTTGAGTCACCCATAACAGGCAACTCTGTCTTATATGATTATTACATAATAATAGGCCCTTCCAGTACTTGCTAGCTTCTTACAAGGGCCAAGTGGCCTTCAATGTAAAAAAAGTATTTATTTTAACCTTGGAAATTCATGTTCTATTGTTGTTGTTTTGTGAATTCACAAATCAGCTATGACCTTTGCAACGAAAATATAACTTAGTATTTGAGATTCCTTACCATTCCTCAGGGAGCATCTTATATTGCATTTTGCATTAGTTGTATACTATGGTGTACTTGAGGAGGAGAAGGAAAACCAGAGTCTCTCCAGTGGTTTTATGATGCTATTTATGCCAACAGGGAATAAAGGTATCTTAAACCAGCTCCAAAGGCCCAGCAGAGAATTTTCTTTTCTGCAGACAGAAGTAGGCCAGTTTCAGGCTTGTGCCTCTGCTCCCTTCTCCTCCTTCCCCAGGCCAATGTCCATGTTCCACCAGACCTACCTCAGCAGAGAAGGTGAAACTGAAAGCCGCCTGTCCGTGGCTCTAAATTGAAGCAGGGTCAGGGGTGGCCTAAGAGTTAACTCCCAGTCATCTTCATGTGCAGAAGAGAGTTTTGCAGCAAGAGAGACTCTAGTAGTATTAGTTACAGTTCTCCAGTAGTTCAATTGTTAGATACTTCTGAAAACCCTATTTGACATATGAATGTCTAATACACTGAATGCTGCACTCCACAAATATGCACTGCTATACATTACAGGTTATAATAATGGTAAACTTGGGGAGTCAGAAGAGACAGTATTAGAAACCAGAGGGTACGCAGCCCAGTTCCCCACTGCTAAGAACTGAGTAGTTGCTGTGTATTGTTTACCATCAAAGCATCTGCCTCTGATGTACACCGAACAGTTATATGCAGAATGTTGATTGCATGACACTGACTTGTGCAGCTCCACTTAATGGCAATTGAAAAGAATTCTCCCTATCCCTTTCACTCCATAATGTTTAGGGCTAAAGACAAAAGGCCAAGAGCAACCTAGAATGAAAAATCTAACTGAGCCTCTAATACCAAGCAAAGGGAAAATGGGCAAAGAATTGAACACTGTATCTTCAGTTCAAATGAAAAAGTGAGTAAATGTGGGTTTATGCTAAAATTGCATTTTCCCCAGCATAGTTTCACTATGAAAATGCAAAAAAGTATTGGCAAAGCATTTGCGGCTATTGTTACTATTCAGTAAGCAACACACTGAACCTTCAGAGAAACTGTTCAGGCCAAAGGGGAGGGGTAGCTATACGCACATTTGCTAAATCCAATACACTGAACTTTTATTAAAAGTGGACTTAAAACAAGGTTCAGTGGTTTATTCTCTAAGCTACCAAACAGCCCACAGATGAGTATCCCTGTTTGATGTGATTTGCATAAAGTTTTTTCTTGAATAAAATATTGTATGTACACACATTTATTTGACCTGTTTGTGCTATGTAGCCAGAGTCTTTGAGGCTTTCCAGACAGCCTGACAGTTGATAGTAAAATACAACTATATGCATGGTATTGAAATCATTTTTGCATGTGCAAATCTAATAACATTTAATAATAGCACTACAGCAAGCATGACAATTATAAAAAAAGAAACATTTAAATTACTCCACAACCAAATTGGCATCAGTTCAGTATTGAGATTGAGAAGTTAAGCTCCAAGAAGTCAGCTGATTCCAAGTGGTATGAGTCCAGATCCTTTGCTTTTTACACTATTATGCCCACTGCATGAGTATAGTTTTTTCAATCTAAAGAGAGCTCTGCCATTGAAGATTCACATGCATGTCTTTACACAATAAGAGAGTGCGCCTGGCAGGCAAGCCACTTAAATAGAAACTCGGGCACTCTATCCTGAACAGCCAGGAGTTCTACATACTTTATGCATGACCTTTGGCAAGTTATAATGGTCAGGTCCCTTATCATTTAAATGGAAAAGACAATACTACCCTTCCTCTGAAGCCAAGTTGCAAGGCAACATTCATTAATATTGGTAGAGAGGTCAGCTACTGTCATGACTCAAGCAATAAGTAAATAGGTAAGTACATTCAGAATTGTTTATGCACACATGTAAAACTTCATTTCTAAAGTAATTCACTTGAACATATTTCTAAGCTAATGAAGGGGGGAGGGGATAAAATGGATGTTTGAAGTCTTTCTTAACTACAGCAGTTGCTATTGGTGACCACTATATTTTATGTCTCCTATTAACCTCTCAAATGCATACAATTTGAAAGAAAACATAACTTTAAATTTTATATTTATTCATCAATTATCCCAAAGCACTAGCAACATTAACTGTAAATCCCTTTATATATGATACGTGTACACTGACTTTTCAATTTCTATAGAAGTTTTCCAATTAATTCAAAATATAAAAATGATTACAGAAGGGTAAACACTTTGACTCAAAAGCTGAAAAATCACAGTACTTTTCTTATCCATATACATTTGGGTGTGAGGCTATTTGCTCCTCAAGATAATGTTAACTTTTCTATCACTACATGTATGAGAGATTCTAAATATTAACAAATAATTTGTTTTCACATTTCTGTGCCATAGAGAAGTATTATTTCCATTGTACAGGTAGGTAAATGAAAGAATAAAAATGTAGCATGCCTTGAACCACATTGCTTTCTTCAGGTTTGATGATAAAACAATAAATCACTGAAGAAATTTTAGTTTGATAGTATCCCATATAATCAGGGCTCAGAATAATATAATTCCAAGGCATAAGAAAGCATATTTGTGTCAAATTTTTGAAGCAATCACCACCAATTTTTGACAATTTCTGTTCCCAACACCTATATTTTAATCTGGTTCAGAGACTGTAAACTCTATGAAATTCCCAATAGTGTTAATAACAGTTCAGAACACAAAAAATAAGGTATTTTTAATACCCAGAGTCTAATTCATAATGGAGTCAATGAATATAACTAAATTAATGTGAACAATCTTCACCAGGTCATAGATATTAGGCCTATGTTCCTAAAAACACTATGATCAAATTCCTCTTTTTTAACACAGAAAGCTTAATTAGTTGGCATTTTTATTCACAATTTGATAAGAGAAAATGTTGTTGGCATTGTTAAAGTAATGATAACACAGGAGAAATATGACTTGCCAAATAATTGACGTGACCCATGAATTCTTCAGTCAAAAATATTAAATAACCAGACAAATAATTAGGATAGACATAAAAAAAAAGAATTTACAAATTGATATGGAAAATGAACTTGAATTCACCCTATTTTAGCTAAACAAACCTCAGACTCCTTTCAAATACTCTTCTTTGTTTACAATTTCTTTGAGAAGAAACACACACTTTGAAAAAACGGTATTTTCATAATTAAAAAGAAAAGCTTAAGTTCTTTTCATTTCTTTATAGATTATTTTGTATAGCTTGTAAAACATCTACTTGTTGTGACTGACAACTTTAGTCACTCGTATCTGGCTCTTTTAAATGTTTCAAAACCCCCTACAAACCACAAGCATTAAGTCTGAGAGAGGCTGCAGTGGAGAAAGAGAAACATGTCTTAAGAGCTGAATACTTCATTGGAAGGAAAAAAATTTACTAATGCTTCTTTTAAAGTTAAGAAGTTGATTCCTTGCCGAACATGGTTTATATTCTGCTTCTGTAAATGTTGATCAGCAAATCTTTGCAACAAATCTTATTAACAACCCTACTATTATTTAATAGCCTCGGGTCTTATACCACTAGTTTTCTTCAGTTTTCTTCTCCTGCACCATTTGTGACATCTGCAAATGTATCAGAAAGCTAATATCATTAGCAAAATCCAACTGCATAATTGTGCAGTTATCAAGCCTGTTGTTCTTATTCTAGGTCAATTCGTTATGAAAATTTCTGCACATGACAAGTAGGATAATTGATGAATGTTGCTTGCCCCAACATTTTACTATCATAGTACCTTTAACAGCTAGAGTAGTTAAGCTTGTTAAATATCATGATTACATTTCAACTCCTGGGTGCCATTGGACTGGTCTTGAAATAGCTGGCTTGTGAGTGGTGAGTTTCTGGATTTCATCACTAGCAAAAGAAGTGTTCTTGAAGCTGATGTCTCCTTGGTAGATGTTCAAATGACCTTTCAACACTGGCTGGCACAAAGTAATGGTCAATAACAGCAGTTTGCTGTAGGGAAGCCTTCCACTCTGTCACCATGGTTTCCAGTGCTGAGAAACCCATAAAAATAAATTGCAGCAAATGGGGCAGATATCAGGAATTGGATGTAAATAATCATTGTCCAGAATATATTAAATCCATGTGAAATACTCCATGACATATACAATAAAGTTCTACCTTAAAGCTAAAACCAAAATGCATATCCTGGCTTGTACTTTCTGAAGTTTAAATAAGCACCATGAAAATGCATGTGTTTTTACACTGTTTTATGGTATCTAGAATGTTATTGTACATTATTATAAACAAAATACAGGAATGTCACAGTTGACTAAATTCCTATCAATTATGAACTTAATTTTTTACACACATTTAATACTTACCTCGTTTCAGACTTTTCTATACTGAGAAATTTTCTTTTAAAGAAAAATGGTTTATACAGTTCACTTCCTGCCATAATCAAGGTCTTTCTAACCTGATATCTGAAGGTTATGCTTCAGTGAATAATTCAGTAGGTTAGTGAAACTGTGGCAGCAAAGAAAGTGCTAATCTTAGATGGAAGCTGTGAGGGATATTAAGAAACAATTGCAAAAAGTGACATATTTAATAGAGAAAGATTACTCTGTGCTACATCTATTTAATTTGAATTGAATAAATTTTGCCAGTATTTTATGAGATGCAGTCTGCAAATTATGTGAAACTTCATAGTGTCACTGAAGTCTAGAGGAAAGAATAAAGGGTTTTCCCCCCCTCAACCATTTTATGAGTATTGTGATTTTTGAGGACTTTTCATTCTTTCAAAAGAAATTTCAAAAGCACTGAAGAATCATTCACTGCAGGACTTTATTAATTTGAATTAAGAACGAAGAAGGGGTAGTAAAAGGTGATAGTACCACAAGATAAATAACACGAGGCAGTAGAAGGATCTTGTGTAATGAGACTTCTTGAAATAACTGAATTCCTTCTGGACTGTGACTGAGTGAGGCTGGATACATTCTCCATCTTTCAGAGGTAATTTAGTTGATCTAGCTGAGACAAGTCTGAAGTATGAGTAAATGCAAGTGTGAAAAATGACAGGGGGTAGTTTTTGGCCTTAATCACTAAACAGATTTTTAATACAAATCCAGTCATGATAAAAATAATTTACTTTATGACTATGCTTATATAATATCTGCTTTACCTAAAAAGAGAAGAGAGATGCTGCTGCTGCTACTACTATGCATTTTAACCTACTAATCTATTATTTCAGAATTTGACATTACTACAAACTTTGCATGCTTTACTCTGCTAAACACATATTTATACTTCTGCTTTTCAGTACCTTATTGGTATTTGTCTATAATCTACCATAAAATAGATAAACCTTAAAATAAGGGTAATCTTTTTACATTTCACAGAAGGGAATTACTGGCACCATTTAGTAGAAAACTGATTAAGGAAAATTAGGTTTAGGGAATAATTCATGTTCAATTAATTTAAACATTGCTATAAATTTCAAAGATGAGCCCCTCCAATACAATAAAAAATAAAAATGTAAATAATTCATATGGTGCAATTTTTAAAAATGATATTAATATAGGATCCACATAAACCCAAACTGGGGCCTCATTTTGTAACCCTATAAAAATGTGAGTGCCCTAAAAGTTTTGACAGGAAATTCTCTTGCTAGAACTTAATATTTTACTCTGGAACCTGACACAGTATGATGGCCTTAGAAAGTTCTGTGGCATTTATTTTAAAATATGGCAACATTTTTATTGAAAGCAGTTGAACTATTATTTTGCAATCAGACATGGGCAAATATGAGCAAACTGCAACTACCTTCAGAGGGAACTTTGTGATCCTCTAACCACAAAATAACAATTTTTATTTTTTTTTACAAGCCATTAGCTTGGAAGGATGACTTTTTGAGTATTTTGTTTCTTTCTAAATGGTAACATCCTTCAGTTTTGAAAATAGACAGTAATTGTTTCCCCCTTCCCTATATTAATAAGCGGTAAAATTATTACAGCTCCATGCTACATGCAAAATTCTCCTTTCTAATCTGTATGACATACCCTGTATTTTGACTCAGAGTCCCAATTCATTCTGTGCTATATGAACAAAACCCCCAGAATTGTGCTAGTGTTATGAAACACAATGCTAACACACATTCACTCCTATTGATAACACTTTATTTTCCCTTTCAGCTCTTCTTAATTCACTTTGTATGTTCTACACATACAGGAAGAATTAAAATAGAAATCAGTTGTGCATCTCTGGGTGTTTATATACATGCTCTGGGAGCGTGTGTGGGGAGGGGGCACTTTAATTACAGCAGCTCCAAGAGAAGCTTTAATTAAAGTGCCTGGAGCATCACATGCATCAGTGTCCCTGTGCTGAAAAACGGTGGCAGGGGTGCTTTAACTAAAGCTTGTTGAACAAGTTTTAAAGTGCCCCCACCAGCATTTTTCAGTGCAGGGACACTGATACATGTGACACTAGAGTCTGCTGGAGCATGGCAATTACCAAATAAGTTTTGTAATCACAGTGTGGCAGTGTAGCCTTGCTGCACATGTATAGGCTCCTTCTGTGAGCAAATGTTTCCTTCTGTATGCATGATCAACCTGACAGTAACATGTTCATATGTAAACAGGAATGAAAACAAGACATGGAGCCTTTCACCTTTCTTGTAGGTTGCCAAATCAAATGTCATTTAGGTCTTTAGTGACCTAAAGATATTACTGCCCAGTAGATTTTTGTGACCTACATGAATAGGTTGGTTTTATTTAAATGCATAGTAAACAGGTATCTATTTCATGAAAGCACCACCAGAATTAGCTGTCTTCCTGGTAACGTTAGCAGCAAAGGCTAGGTACTGCACAGCAATGTAGACTGACCCACCTGTTCTGCCACGCAATAAGTCATTTCAAAGGGGATGGAGACACACTGGGAAGGGAAGGAAGGTAGGAAGAAAATTATCATTGTGTGCTTCTATGTGTTATCTGTTGTGCATATAAAGAAAAGACTTCAGCCTCCAGGCCTGTCAGTTCAGCACCTTTCACAAGCACAAAAAAATGTCATGTTCTACACATGGATGAAATAAAAGACAAAGGTGTCAAAGGAGCCATTAAAATGTATAGCAGCAGTGATCAGACAATCAACAACTTCTTTCTATATTCACACTATATTAAGCCTTCTAGCATAATGGGACTTGGTCTCTTTTTACCTAAACTGGTTTTACACTTGTTTAAATTAAATTTGCTTCAGAGAATTACTACTAGCTCACATTGTGTCCAAGGTGAGAGATCCTTTGTATGTTTTCTTTTCAAATATTTTTTATTATTTTTAAAAAGGAAAATACGACAATGTGCATCCATGCTAACCATACTCCCTTTTCTCTACATATAGCTTTAAAAAATAAAGGTCAGAATCAAGGTTTTATTCATGCTTAACCTACAACATTGTGCCTATGGGATGAATTGTATTACTTATATTATCATAGATTGTTCTGAAACAACTGGCCAAAGCTGGATAATTAGTAGACAGTGTACTATAGGCTTAAAATTGGCCTGTCCTGCCTTTGTGGACTTACATCAAAATTTTATTAGGAAATTATAGAAAAACTATACATCTGAACTGCCATGATGTCTGATGGTCTCACAGATACCAGAGTATTTTCTTCTCTAGCCACAACTGAATACTCAATGAGTGCGTCTATGCAAGATGCTATGTTGGCAGGCACAAACAGTGACATAGACCCTACTACTGCACACTAGAGTCAGAAACTACCTGTGCACATCTGGGACTGCGCAGTAACTGAGGTTACTGTGCAGCCATGTAGTACTTGCCAAAGTACTTTTGCCTGGACTGTACAGTAACAACATTTAGTACTTTGGCAAGTACTAAATGACTGCACGGTAACAACTGCGCCGTCAGGTACACGTGTAGACATACCCAATCTGTATTATTTATGTGAAACTAAACATTTGAAAGACGTTTAGTAACACAAGTTCTGACTTTAAAAGTGTGAATGTGACTAACCTAAACATCATTCCAATTAAAAGTCTCTATTTTAATTATTGAACTTGATTAATAATTTTGAAAGAATAATATTTAGCAGTAATTTAATTTGAGCCATTATGGTTGCCTCTACTGTAACAACTTTGTCATTTAGAAAGTGTTCATTTTTACTGTGTTAGGTAATCATGGTCCATAGTTTGCAATTAGACTAACTGGCTTTGAAAAATTTGGCTATCTGCTTTCCTCATGAGCATTTTACTAGCTCATACACCTGATACAGCTGATTATCCCAGGAATCTAAATTCATTACCTACAAATCTCCCTAATATTATGGTCAAGGCTGTTCATACATACAAACTCGCTAATCTTCAATACTGCTTATTCTACTTTTGCAAGACCCAGAGTATGGTAGTACAGGTTTCCCTCACTTTATGCAGGTTCTGTGTGTGCGAATTTGCTTTTATGCAATGACCCTTTTTATACCAAATGTTCATTATATGTGAGGTAAATTCATCCTTCTGTGATCAATGTAGTGGAAGCCCACAGTCAGCTGCTCTGTGCAATGTATTGTGGGAGTGATGTGCACCAAAATATAGTTTCCCGTGTGGATCTGTGCTCCTTACTCATTGTCTGAGACACGTGTTTCTGTAGTTGTCATCCCCATTATGATAGGGCCCTATGCTTATATGCTGTTGGTGTGTACCAAAATTGTCATGTAAAAGTGGTAGAAATGGGTTTGGGAGTCAGTACAGTTGAGGTCTTTGACTATATCCCTGTTTTTTACATTGTAAAGTGGGATCCCTTTATGCAAATTCAAGTTATGCCCCATTTTCCAGGAACACATGTACAACATAAAATAAGGGAAACCTGTATATGAGTTGTTCTCTCTGTCTTTCTGTCTTTCCTGGCAGGCATCTCCAACATGCTCCAGATAACTTGGTAATTTATGATCCTATTCTGTAAGGTGCATCTACAGGAGTGGGTCTGAGGCAAGAATTTTGAAGAATGGAGGCCTTTAATGGATGCAGATAGTCAACTTTCCAAATGCAGGGGTGGGGTCTTCAAAAGCCCTAAGAGGCTAGTAAGGGCTTGTTCTGTTGTAAATATCTAATGTCAGAGAAGACCTCAAACTTGCAATGCTAGGGGCAGTTCTTGATGCCTGGGGCTAGCCCTACCTTCAAAAACTCTCAACAGTGTGACATATATATACCTCCTATGATGTTCACTACTGTTACTGATAGTAAGCATGTCTTATCTTCTTTCTTGTGCCATCTCAAGTTATTTCACTGATAACTTTTCCACTTTTACTATATTTTACATACAGACACTTACCTTCTTCAATGTTTCTAAAGTTAATAGTAAAAATCTATGTGCACCGTGGGATAAATATATTATGTATACAGTACCCGTGACAATCACATTTTAAGCTGCTCATATGGTCTACACCAAGCCTATCAGTAATGCATTTACTTGCAGTGAGAGATTCTCAGGTTCACAAACAGATTTCTATTTTTGTAACTTGTCATTTCTTTGTGGGCTCAGGTGATCTTTCTAAGATTTTCCTCTCATTTTCCTATATGTTTTCTACCACTGTCAAGCCAGTAACCGTTTTAAAAACTATTTTTTCTTCAAACATACATGAACAAATGAAGTTAAAGCAAAAAAGAAGAAGGAAAAAAGAGAAAGGTCGAGGTACACATTCTCTGCTGTTAAGTAAAGTCACTTTTGATCTCTAGAGTTCTTCACTGCTGTCAGCTGATATGCAACAATTCACCTACCTTGCCAACAAGTTAAAAAACAAACAAACCAACAGCTGGGAGGTAGAGCGGGGAATGGATTCATTTTCATAGTTGGTCAATAGAAATAATTGGGTTAAATCTATGTCATCTTTGGGAAATAAGTATGTTAGGGACTGTCATTTAAAGTGACTATGAATCAGGGATAAACAATCTGGTTCTCTAAGCCTTCAGCAAAATATCAAACCTAAACTGGGATCACATTTTTTCTTGTGTATTTTTGCATTAATGTCTTGTTTCTGGGTAGTTTTAAAGGCATACCTCATTAGAAACCTGTGAGATGCTGTCACAGAAGTATTTCTGGGAAAAAGTGTCATAGAAGGGGGAGAGGAGAGGTAATGAATCCAAACAAAAATCATACAGAACAAGCCAAAGAGACACACTTATGGGTAACATTTGTGTTTTAAAACTGGTAATGAAACCTTCATCTTTTGAGATTTGCTATTTATTGGGGAAAAACCAAACAAACTCAGAAGATTTTTATGCTATCAATGGCTGTATACACACATTCAAATAATCTGGGAGAATTCTTCCAGACTTGTTCTCCTAGTGGAGGAATGTACCCAGAGCCATTTTTATAGACATTTGAACACTGAGCTTTTGAAGAGTCAATGGCTTGCAGTGCTGACACTATGCAGCCAGCAGGAGAGGGAGGCTGTGCACACATCTCTGCATGTTCTGCAGGCTTCCTTAGTCTGTCTGGTGACAGATAGCAGCAGTGCATAGGGCAGCCTAATAGGCTATCCCTGACTGCCCGTGGTCACTCTGTGTTTCCCTGAAATACAGTTTGGGGATCGTGTAGGTGGCATGTTTTGCTCCCTGCTGGAGCATCAGAGTCCAGCAAGTGACAGGCTGTCACCTGAGGGGAAACATGGGGAGGTACTCTAAGCTATATTCTGTTGAAAGAAGCACAGAATGAACAGACATTCACTCTCCCAGGAGAAGCTCTCCTGAGAGTGATTTAACCCTACTTGTTACCTAGGTTATTTTTCTTCTGGAGTGGCCAGTTTTACTCTGGGAGAAAAAGCCTAGAAATCTGTACACTTATGATTTCTTCTGGGAGAGCATCAACTCTCCTAGGAAAGATTGAATATCTGTAAAAGTCCCAATGCTATTTTATGCAGTTCTGGGTAATCAACACTAAAATCTTTTCCTTACGCCCAAGCATTTTGCCTAGGTAATAAAAAGAGGTTTTAGCCCTATATAATAAGAGATGTAATAGAAGGTATATAATTTGTCTTATTTACATAAAACATCCATCAGCTTTTGCAAGAGAAGTGATAAGACCCATGTCAGCCAACTATTATTAGCTTTTTTCATCTCATCTTCGCCTCAGGCTTCTGTGCACACATAGGCTAGGGACAGAAGTTACACATAAACCAGTTTAAGTGATCAGAAACTGGTTTAAATCTGTAACAGAACATACAATCAGCACACATAAATCAGTTTCAAAATGGTCAAAACTGGTTTAAGATAAACCTACTTCAATGTAGTATCACACTTAATCGATTTGGTCAAACTGATTTATAGAACTTACGTCATAGACCCCTTCCTGGTTTTAGTTAAATCAGAGTCCCCCAGCATCCAACCATGCTTTTCAGCTCTGGGCTGGGCTGTCTGTACCAGAGAGCAGAGCTGGGACCACCACTCCCCTCCCTAGCCAGAGCTTTGGCTGGCCTAGAAGCAGGTGGAGACTGCAGGCACAGCAGTGTCTGCCTGGCTTCCCCCTCCTCACTTCCCCCCGACCACTCAAGCAGGGAACCTCCCCCCCAGTTCTCTTCCTCCCCTCTCCAATAGCATGGACCCAAGCTGTAATCTGGTCATGGTCACATCATCTCCACGCTAGCTAATGCTGACAGGTGTCTATGTATGTGTGCCTCTAGTTTCACTGGAACAAAGGCAGACAGAATAGTGCCCACTTAGGGTTTTTTGGAATTAATCAGCAGGTTAGCTGGTAATGTCTCTCTATTCTTCCTTACAAATACCTTGGGAAAAGCCAGGGTTTTTTTTCTTTTCTTGATGGGCTGATAATCTTTGTGTTCTGATAAGCAACCTGCTGCGTGCTGGCTTGCTTCTAAGGCTGCAATCTGACAGCGTTCCAGAGGGGACAGAGAGAGGTGTGAAAAATGACCTGGTTTGCAATGCATGGGACCTTTGAGTGCTGTCAGTTTGCTGTGGACAGTGTGAAGAAGCAGGGAGAGAGAGACCGAAAAGCTCAGTACCATCAACAGATGCATGCACGCCACACAAGCAGTCCTCTCTCTCCATCCCCACTCTTTGCCTCAGAGTGCTAGCTGGGGGCCAGGGTCTACCAACATTCCTGCTCCTTAAACAGTGAATGGCAGGGAAAAGCCTGGGTATGGTTGCTTCCCCCTCCTCGTCTAGGCACACCCCAGCTGGGGATAGTGCAGGCCAGGGGTGGGGGGTTTAAATCACTGCATCCTTCTGGGGCCTGGCCATGCCTCTCTCCCTCCCCACCAGCTCAGCACTATAGAAGGGAAGGGAGGGCTCGCTCTAGCAACCCCCCAGCTTCTAGCCTGAGCAACTGCAGGCATGCATCTGCATTTCCTGAATCAAAAGTGAATGTCTATCCACTTGCAAATTGGTTCAATCTCTGCAGGTTAGACTAACCTACAAGGATTGAATCAATTCAGGCTTGAGCTTTTCGAATGTCTGTCCTTAGCCATACAGTTCTCTCAAGAAGAGTCTAAGTTAACACAAACTCCTTGGCCTAGGCCTCCAAAAGTCAAACTTTATCTACATCAGATTATTAAATGAATTCCAGCAGGAGGTCTTGCAACTGATAATTATCACTATTGTTGCTAACATTAGCATACAAAGACTGCCATCAGCATAGCGAACTCCATTGAGCTGGGTGTTATCCCACAGAGATAACAATGATGAAGTAGTGGTCAATAATTTCAATACAATTTGTGGGATTTAAATCTTCCTGGTGCATAAACGACAGGACTCAGGCCTCTCAGTCATCAGGACTACCAGACTCAGCCTGGATTCAGCATCAAAAGAGGAATAATTAGTTCACTCAGGTTCTAAATTACAAAGGGCTTCATAAATCAAACCAACATCTTAAATTTAATATTGGAACAAATTGGTAGCCAGTGCAGTCTCTGGAGAACAGGTATGAAATGCTTCCAGGACAGAGTAAACATGCCACCACATGCTACCCTGTCTGAACTCTGAGTGGTCTTTAAGTGCTAGAAAAGCAGAGTATATTTCAGCCTTGTAATTCAGAACTGACAAAGGCTTAGATAACAGTAACAAGGTCCAGAATCTGAAAGAAAAAATATTAGCCTCAATGCCACGTGCAGATAGAAAGCCATGCTCTTGGCCACTTCAACCATCTGGTTATCTACATCCAGCCTAAAACTTAACAGGACCTCACGACTGTGAAATATCAGTAGCAAAACATGGCCATTTTCCCTTAAATAAAGTTCTGAATCTATAATCACTCAGCCCCTTGGGTTGCCATATCTAGCTAATTTTTGTTTACCTGTAGTGTTACAGATAGGTACCATAGGGAGGGTCTTGACCTCCTAAAGATCATAAAAGGAAATGTTAACTATGAGCTATAGAGTAGCACAAGGGCATTGAAGAGTTCTCACTGAAAGTAAGCTTTGTGTGGCTGAGTCAAATAAAACAGAAGCTTTCTTAAAGGTTAGAACCGCCTTCTGTATCTCCATTTTGGATACTGAGCAGTGAACCTGCTGGATGTTATGGAGGAAGACAATCACAAAGGCAGTTCACAATACTGACCCATCTCAAAATAATGCACAATATTGCATATGCACTTGGCATAGTAGTGCCCAGTACTATTTCATTCCATTCATAACAACCAGAAATGTAAAGAATGTTCCTACTTCTTTCTGTGTTTTATGTAGATACACATATATCTTGCACTGTGTTTATGTATGTAAAAACAATCATGCATATAAAGAGATAAACATTCACAGTAAGACACAATCAAACAGGAAATTTGCAAGTGTTCTGAATATAACATGCAGGCTAACTAGACATATAACAAAAGACTTCTGAGCCTTTATCAAATACAAATTAACAGGAATACATTTGAATTGTTAAGATGAACATTGCCTTTCAAATTGGTTCATAACGATTTCCATGTTATCAGAAATTTAGGAAAAAATATTGTTGCACTTCCACCTAGTGGATAATGGAGAAAATTACAACATGAAATTCATTCATTACATTAAAATCTCAGAGGAGCTCAACCCTTTCGGATGAACAGTAACTGGAGAAGCAAGGCCCAGACTTCGTAAATCTTGGAAATGAACTCTATTTTGGTTACAATTCCTAGGGGAAGAAATGGTGAATCCTCAACCTCGTGTTTGGATACAGTGATTGTTACATGTGCTCCTGAATCCCATTTTCCAAGAACCAGCCACTTCCTACCTGTAGTAGTGGGTTTGTCTTTCTGCACTGTCTGGAATACATGCTTCAGGTGCTATGGGAGTGGAAGAAGACTGATTTTTGGGGGGAGGCAGAAAATATCTGCCCAAAGAATTTATACTCCTCAATAATAAGCTTCTCAAATTTAGCAAAAGATAGAAGCAACAGTCAAATGTTCCCAGTTTGAGGTAAGAAAGGTTGAAATTATTTTAAAAATAAATTGTGATTTTTTTTCCCTTGATTTCCAACACAGTTAAAGATGGGGGAGCTTTGTTTCACCTAGAGTAAATAACAAGTGTTGTGGTGCATTTAAGGTTTCAGATATCTTCACATATATTTATGAATACCTTCTGCAACACCTTAATGATGCATTAATTAATGTCTGTTTTCCAGATGGAGAAGCTCTGACATGGAAAGAGTCCATGATTTCCCTAGGCTGACAAGAGGTCAGTGACAAAACAAAAACAGAGCACTGGTCTCTCAGCCACCTTTCCTCTCCTGCTAGTGGCACAGTGGCCTGTGAAGACAAGAACAGCTGCACGCAGAAGGAATCCTTAGATTGTATTTATGGCCATTCCGTTTTGTACAGAAGTTTTACTTTAGCTGAAGGGAAGAAAGCAGAATGGAAAATTCTTAATGACACCCTCACTGTTGTTTTACTTTTTGTTTTGTAAACACACTCCCAAAAATGCTTTGTTCCCAAGTAATATTTTCCTACCCAGTTTTGGCAAAAGCTAAATAAACAACTACTACTATTCCTAAGTCCTCTTTTTTTTTAAAGTCAGAGCCATCTTAGAGATATACTGTAAAACAAACATGCTTATTTCACGTATTCTGTATTTTTCTTCTGCTTCTCCCTCTATTACACATGATAGTCCGGACTAACTATATTTTGTAAGACTTTGCATTGCTAGAACTAAATATCAGGCTTCAGTGCTGTTGCCAGAGGGGCAATTTACACTTAGCTGCTTCCTCTACTGGTGGAGGACAAGATATGAAAAATAGACTTGCCAGTGGTAGATATTTTATGGGGTGACAGACCTCAGAGGCATAATTGAGCAGTTCTGTGCCCTAGACAATGGTGGTGCAGGGGCAGCAGCTATAGCTGTGCTGGCAATGATAGCAACTTAGCCAGCAGCATAGTGGGTGCTATTTTTGTGCCCCTCTTCCTTCCCTTTCCTCTCTCCCCAAATCAGAGCTGGTTGCCCCCTCCCCCACCATAATTATGCTACTGTTTCTGCTTAAAATGGTTCTAACTAAAGCACCCCTAATTTAAAGCATCTATTTGCTCATACCACTATCCTCCACATACAGTATATAAAAAACTCCCATTCCAAAAAATTAGTATATGTTATTTATGCCTATGCTATGGACTGCAGTTACTTGTCAAATTTCCAATGCTGTGCTCGGTACTGTGCAAGGGGAAATGACAAATGGCCCTTCACGGAGGAACTTACCGGTAAGGGCCCCAAACTTGCAAACATTTACTCCTGCACTGAAATTTAAACATGTGAATGGTCCCATTGCATACTGTGGAATGACTTGAATACTTGCAATTAAATATTAATGTAAATCTTGCTAACAGGATAGAAGCTAAGTAGAAGGCAGAGGGAGAGGATTGGCTCAGCAGACTGATTCACTTTGCTATTTTGTACACATTTTAGTTCTTCAAAGAGTGTACACATTTTTTCAAAAGCAAGAAATCTGAAAGGTACATAATGATTTCACTAAATTCATGTTAACGATACATGGTAAATTAAGCAGAAAACATAAATGCCAAACACTGCACAAAGTAATTAAGTTCAATATTAAAGTGTTGTTCTGCAATAATTGTAGCCAGTGTTGGATGTACACTCTGATAATTCCATTACATTTCTTTCAAATATGCCAACAAAATCCCCAACATTGCTCCAAAAATACTTCTAAAATGAAATCAGTAACTTTGTACTATTCATTTTGAAAATTCCATTTTTCCTTTCCCTGTCTTGAATCTTGGGGGGGGACCCCTAAATATAAATAGAGCATTTGCTGTTGTCTTTCTACTAAAGCTTTTAAATTTAAGAAATAATAGATGCCTGTCTAGACAACCCTAAAATTGTTTTAGTTACTGATGTATGGATGACTGATAAATGTCATCTTTTCTGCCTGCAGTGCATTTTGCATCCAGTCTAGTGACATTTGTCTATAGCTGACCTGAGTCTGCATTTTTCATTTGCATGAGGCATTTAAATTTTACAGCTATGAAGCTTCAGGATTCATTGTTTACAGGAAAATACAGGGCCACCCCCTCAAAAAAAGCTTTTTTTTCTTGTCACAGTGCCATTTTTAATTCAACCAGCAGGGAAGATTCTAATCAGACAAAAGGCAATCAAATTCACTTCGTACTTTTCCAAGTGAAATAATTATTAATTCTCTAGCTCCACACTTCTTATATAGAAGAAATGAAATCTGTAGCCTGGACACTGAAAAAACTTTACTCAGAAAAGAATTAGGAACTGAAAACAATGCAAGAATCATATTTGCTGCTCACTAGAAAATATTTGCTCAAGTCTGGAGACTTGAGTAGGCTTTTCATTTATTTTTAAAAGATGTTATTTAAAATATGTTATAAAGGTCCATCAGAAGGAGACTACTGAATAGAGCAGCTTATTTTGTACCTCGGTAGATTTTTCATAGGAAAAGAGGTCACTGTTTTCACATTCTTCTGAGATATACGCTTGTTATCATTTACCAGACATTGCTTTATGATACAGATAGTAGAAGTACTTCACTCCAAATATGCAACATTTTTACCAAGAAGCTAAAAGTCAGAGTAGCTAAGACTTAGAGACAATTATATATACCACTGCCATGTTCCTCTTACTTAAGAAGAGAGAAACCTTTATTCAAATGGTCCTTCTCCATTCAGTCACAATGATTTCAAGTTATATTTCACCTGAGTAAGGACTAAGCACAGATGGGTGTGCAGTAAGATCTTGCCCTCTAAGATTGCACCAATATCTGCTTTAGACTTCCCAAAAGGCTTGCACCATTACTTGGATTAATTTTATGGTGAATGTGTAAAAAAAATCATAGAAATGGTCAATTTAATCACAGTACAAATCTCCTACAAAAAGGTGTGTTGGGGAGGGGAGGAAGGAGTGGGGCAGGAAGACAAATCCTATCAAACTGAAAACTAAATGAAGTGAAATATCTTGTTTTCTTCCTGGACTGACAGGAGAAGTGTTTGGGACACAAATGTGTAAAGGAGCTGCACAAATACTTCCAATCAATTCAATGTACTAATATCATATTACTTAACCATGTGCAGATGTCAATGGAGGTCCTAGTGCAATCACAGAATTATAATGTTATTGTGACTATGGAGACATGGTAACATAGTTCCCATGATTGGAATACAGTCATAGATGGATACAGCTTCTTCAGGAAGGATAGGCAGGGGGAGAAAGGAGGAGGTGTTGCCGTATATGTAGAGATGTGATATACATATGTTCTAAGGTGCAGTATGGCGTGGAAGGTATGCCTGTTGAAAGCCTCTGGGTAAAGGACAGGAGGAAGGTTGCCATGGTGGGTGTATGCCACCAAACCAGGAGGAGGAGGTGGATGAAGTCTTCTTTAAACAATTGGTGGAAACTTTCAAATCACAGCATTTGGTTCACACTGGTGGGATTTAATTATTGGGACTTCTGGAAGGGAAACTCAGCAGTGCATAAACAGTCCAGCAAATTCTTGGAGTGTGTTGAGAAAAAATTTTGAAACAGGTGGTATACGGGCCAGCTAAGGTAGGGGAAGCTATTCTTGCTGTACAGCTTACAAACAGGAAGGAATTGGTTGAGAATGTGAAGGTGGAAGATAACTTGCATGACAGTGACCACAAAAAAATAGAGTTCAAAATCCTAAGGGGAGGAAGGAAGAAAGGAGAGCAGCAGAATAAGGATCCTGAGCTTTAGAAATGCAGACTTTAGCAAATTTAGAGAACTGGTGGGCAGGATCACCTGAGAGGGAGGCCTGAGTAGAAAGAGGATCCAGGAGAGCAGCTAACTGTTCTTTCAAGAAGCCCTTTAAAGGCTTCAGAAACAAGCTCTCCCAACGTGACTGAAGAATATGAAGT
Source organism: Crocodylus porosus (assembly GCF_001723895.1). NCBI lineage: Eukaryota > Metazoa > Chordata > Crocodylia > Crocodylidae > Crocodylus > Crocodylus porosus. Next base: position 216,646,978 of record NW_017728886.1, on the reverse strand, counting down.
GCAACAGGAAGCCAGTTTGGCCAGACAGCAATCTCGCCAATGAACTGAAACTGAAAGAAAAGGAATCCTGTAAGTGGAAACTTGGTCAGAGAGCCAGGGAAGAATTTAGAGCAATGTGCAAGCACGCAGAGAGAAAATTAGGAAGGCAGAGACCCATTTTGAGATTGACCCAGCAAGGGACATGAAAGGCCGTAAACAGGGATTCTACAAGTATGGCAAAAGTTAAGAGAAACCACAGGTCCCTTACAGAATGCACAAGGTAATTTTGTTATGGTTGATGCAGAAAAGCCTGAAGTACTTAATGTCTTTTTACTTTAGTTTCCATAAAGGCAGCTACCAGGTGACTTGCAGTTGGAAGCAAAGATAGAGAAGGAGAACAAATAGCCTAGGGTAGTAGAAAAATAGGTTAGAAATTAGTTAGAGAGAACAGATGCTTTCAAGTCAAAAAGGCAAGATGGGATGTGTCCTAGAGTAGTGAAGGAATTGGCTGAGGTATTTTCAGAACCATTGGCTATTCTTTTTGAGAAATTGTGGAGGTTTTATGAGGTCCTGGATGTCTGAAAAAAAAAATATAGCTCGCATCTTTAAGAAAGAGAAGAACAGTGACCCAGGAACTACAGACCAGTCAGTCTGAACTCTGTACATGAAAGTATCATGGAGCAGGTCCTCAAAATTTTTTTTGTGAACCACCAAGAGATGAACAGGATGATCAGGAACAGGCAGTATGGAATCACCAAAAGCAAGTTATGCCTGAGCAAGCCGATTTCCTTCTATGATAAGTTAACAGGTTCTTTGCATGGGAGGAGAGCACTGGAAGTACTGTACTTTGAGTCTAGCAAGGCTTTTGACAGTGTTTCACAATGCTCTTATTAAAAAGGAAAGGAAATACAGACTAGTGGAAAGTACTGTAAGGTGGATACATAACTGGTTAGATCACCCTATTCAATGAGTCCTATTCAATCAATCCTATCAATGGCTCAACTTCTAGTTAGGAGGAAGTATCAAGGGGGGTTTCCTAGGGGTCTGCCTTTGGTCCAGTATTGTTCTAGATCTTCATTAATAATGTGGACGATGGGACTAAATGCACACTTACCAAATTTGTACATGGCATTAAGTTGGGTGGAGTTGCAGACACTCTGGTGGGGTAAGGTTAGAATTGAGAATGATCTAGATAGAATGATCTCATAAATCAAACAGATGGGATTCAACAAGGACATATGTAAATTCCTGTAGTTGGGACAGAATAATTGCATGCACAAATACAGACTAGAGAATGACTGGCTAGGGTTGCAGTACAATAGAGAAGGAACTGGGAGCCACAGGGGACCAATAAGCTGAATATGAGCCAACTTGGTGCTCTTGTTGCAAAAAAAGCCAATAGCTTACTGAGTTGTATTAACAGGAGTGTCACTTGCAAATCAAAGGAAGTGATTCTTCCACTCAATTTGGCACTGATGAGGCCTCATCTGAAATACTGCATCCAGTTTTGGACACACACTCCAAGATGGATATAGACAGATTAGAAAGAGTTCAGCACAGAGTTTCAAGAAAATGATTATGGGCTCTGGAAAGCAAGACTTATGAAAAAAATGAATGAAATAACTATGTTTATTTAGCCTGGAGGAGAAAAGACTGAAGGAGGAGTAAATGATCTTATGAGGTGCCTTCTAGTCCTACTTTCTTATGTTTCTAAGACTGGTGCAGAAATTTTGCCCCAGTGACTTGCATCCCTACATGCAGGTGCTTACTGCTCACCTCTCTGCCCTTGCTGCCAACACCACCGGGGGCATCAGTGGGCAGTCTGCAATCACTGCTGGCTGTCAGCACCACCAGTCGGTTCTTGACACCCACCCCCCTGCTGCCATCAGCGCTGTGGCCACCTGCAGGAGCTCCCCGCTTGCCACCACCATGCTCCCACTGCCGACAGTGCTGCCACTGCCTGTGGAAGCTTGCCATACCTCCCCGCCCAGCCTCCAGGGGCACGCGGAGTTCATGGTGATAGGACTAGCACAGCAACAGGGATGGAGTGTGTAGTTGGGCTTTTGCAGACTCAGGGTTGTGTGGTGGATACATGAAGGTATTCACTAGACCCAGTCAATCTAAAATTAGTTCACCTCCTGGGATAAACTAATTTAGATAAGGCACACCATTTTTCAGTTATTTAGCTGAGGGATTTATATTGGCTTGGTTAGGTTGATCTAAATGTAATATATAGTACCCTATGTATCCATTTGAAGACCCATTGACATACACGAATATACACAAAATCCCAACTTTAATTTTCATCTTTAGGGAGAACCTGGGTAAGCTTTGTACTTTTGCAATGGCTAACAAGAAAAAAAATCAAACACTTCATGCATAACTATTTTGGGAAAAAAAGCTTTGTAAGGCACCATCTAGTATTTTAATATTTTGGACACTACCTCCTAAACACATGGATCAGGTATACCCTAGCATTGCAGCTGCAAGAAAACAGTAACTTTCAACAATTGGGCTAAATGTTGCCTCGTCAAACATTCAGCACCAGTGTAACAGCATAGAGAAAAAACACCCCATAAGAAGGATGGGAGATAAAAGGAGAACAGAAAGAAGAAAAATGTTGTTTCTTAAGTGAGCTGAGGATAAGGGGAAAGAAAAGAAGCAATGACATGGCCTGCAGTTCTGTGTTTGAGAGAGCATATCTCTGGGGATCCACACCAATGCTGGGCAGAAGACAGACATTACTCAGTGTAATCTCACAATAGTGTATTCATGAGCAAATTTCAAAACGGTAAAAATTACAATTTGTGTGGTTGAAACTTATTTTCAAAGGCCTAATAAACTTTATTTCAGTACTTTAAACACTTTTGGTACCTATACATGGGCAGCGAGGTTGCTCTAATGCACTGTAATTACAGCATGTTAGAAAAGACTCGATTAATCGAGTCTGCTAGAGTGTGGCAATTACCATGCTCCAGCAGATTCCAGCTTTATAGTTAAATAAGCTTTGGTTAAAGCCCCCTCACTGCCATTTTTCAGCATAGGGATGCTGATACATGAAACACTCCACGCACTTTAATTAGAGAGGTTCTCGGAGCTGCTCTAATTGAAGTGCCCCCTCCCTCCCTTTCTGGAGCATGTGTATAAATGCCCTTTATCCTTAAATTCAAGACTAGGAAATATGCTGAAAATTTATGTTGCAATACTAGCAAATCTTCTCCTGCTTATTGTCATTGAAGAATTTTTGCAGTTGTTCAGTTCGCAACATATTTGTCTCCTATCATTTTTTTTGTTTGTTTTAAGTCTATTTCCTGCAATTTAAGCTATATAGATGCATCCATGAGTTATGAAACTGGGGCCTAGAGGTAGATCAGCCCCACAATAAGCAAGAGTTCAAGCACTGCCCTAGTTTTCTAGGACAAAAGTGCTATGTAAAAAAAAACAAATATGCCAGAATTAAACAGTGAAACAGGAGAAGGAATCAAATTTCTGTATTCCATTACCTTTAAGTATCCTGTATTTGGTTATTTCTATTTTTGGTGTTAGAGAGCTACTTTTCTCTAAAGAGCTTGCTGCTATATTTCATTAAAACACCAATTATATTTAGATGGCCAGTTGAAGTTATTAATTTTATTAAAAGTTCATTTTCCCTCCACCTCAGTTTTAATTTAACTTTTTTGTGACTTTAAATTTTATTAGTGCATTTTATTTTTTTGTAGACCTGGATTTACTCACTTGTATAGCTTCCGTAAATAGTTAGGCCTTGGAGCCCCCTGAGAAGGCTTGACTTAAGCAGCTAGCTTGTAGCTGATTGGAGGAAGCTTCTGAACAACTGTAATACTAAAGTGACAATGAAAATGTGCTTTAGTGGATGTGGTATTTATTTCAGATCAGCCGTGCAAATTGAGAACTCATTCAAATCCTTGGGTAATATTAGTCTAAAGCTGGTCTGAGTGAAATCAGATGACCATTAAAGCTCTGCAGATGAGATTACAATGAACTTCCTTTATGCAAATGATTTGGATTTTTCCAAGACTTTTTATTTTGGGGTTGATTGCAGAAAGTGACCATTGTTAGGAGTGAACCTATATAAACAGTTAATCTATTAGTTATTTTTGTTTATTTTTCTACTTCTTAAGCCCATCTCCTTTTATATTTAGAATAGGCAAAAGCCATGGGGAATTTTATCAAGAGTTTTGCATAGCATGCCTCGATTTGTGATTATAATTTAACATTTAAATACAGAAATAATGCCATATTATTTGGAAAAGATTGCCTCAACTTAATGTTTGCCTGGGAGATAAGAGGTTAGACTGGGACACTGGAAGTTTGGAAATAGCATTGAGGATTGCATATTACTTCATCAATACAGTGGAACAGGGGAGAAAAAAGTGAACAAGTCTATATGCTATAGGGATAAGAAGAAATATGGGTCAGCAATGAGAATTCAATTGCCATAATAAAAGAGATGGAAATGAAAAAGCACAACTTCCATGCAGGGGCAATAATTGCCTTTGCATCCAGTGCCTAGTGTTTAAAGTAAAAAACAAAACTATAAAAGCAGGAAAATAACATGAATGCTAATAATGAGCAATTGGGTCCCACTGTGCCTGACTGCCCTCTCTGTGCCCATCCTAGATCTGCAAATTTCTTTCTGTGTCCAAACAAATTTCTGGGGCTGGTTCATGCAGCTTCTACAGCCTGTTTCTAACAACAACAATAATTAATATTCTCTTGGATGCAAGTAGTTCTCTATATTCAAAGATCTTGAAGTGTTTTGTAAGGTAGATAAATATTTTGTTCCCATTTTACAAATGGAGAAACTAAGGTCCAAACTGTGCAGGTAACCTAAATAAAGTCACAAAGGATGTCAGCAACAGTAAGAAACAGAAGTCATGTGATAGGTACGATGAACTTTCTATCCCCTGGTCTGGAGTACAAGTTCAGACACATACAACATTTACTTTGGAGTTATCCAATTTCACTCTAGTGTATAACTGGAGCAGACACATAATGTACAGGCCACTCCAGGATAACGCTACCCCTTTAAAAGTGAGTAGTAACTGTACACCACTGCCAGTTATATTGGTGTAACATGTATGTCCACTCCCCTAGTTAATTTTACCTTGAGGTAGCTGTCTGCTCAATGCAAACTGGCTCCCCTTGCAGTATGCCTTTTTTTTAAATGCAGTCTAGTGTAGGCAATGATTTTTGGGAAACCTTGTCATGTTCCTTACAACAAAATAAAATCCAGGGTAAATTGCTTTGCAGTTATCCTGTTTGTCCACATCCAGTGTGTTTTTTAGCTATGGCTGTAGACGCAACCCCATATATTTTTATTTCCTGCTCCATGCTTTAACTACAACATCATCCATTGTCCTAAAAAATTAAAGACCTTCCCTTTTTCTCTGGCATGATGGTAACATGTCCTTATCTACAGAAACATGTCTTTCTCATCTTAGTGAACCTGGCGTTTATAGCAGCATAATTATTGTTCTTATTTCTGAGAGAGCTTGGCTGTATTCTGATGAAGCACCAGTTGCTGCTCACTACAGCTAGGGCTGTTAAATAATTTCCACTTTAACCTTGTAAATCTGGTCTCCCAAAACTTTTTGAAATCTTTACCTACTGGTCTTAAATTGCCCAATTTTTCACATCTTTCTGACAGTCTGTAGAAAACCATATTGGTTTAAATGGTAGAACAATAAAGAATGAGGCAAAACCACATAATTGGTTCTATCTGCTATTTTGAGTGGAAAATGAGACCAAAGGTCATGACCCTTGTCAACCAAGAAATTCCATTGTCCTTTCAATGTGTACTTTGTGTTATTGCCTCTACTGTTCTCTGTAACCTTTCTTGAGCAAATCCGACTATGCCTGTGCAATACCTGGCAGCTTACCGGTTCCACCAGTAAGCAGCACTTGATGATTTGGCATCATACAAGCTTTAAAAATCCACCAATGTAACTACAAAAGCAACACAGCTACCACCATATCCCACCTTTGGGCTTCCCTCTCTGCCAGTAGGTGCCAAGTCCCTTCGCTTTATTCTGTGCAGCTAGCACTCATTAAGGTTGGCAAGCCAGTCAATTGACAGGTCAAATACTGTCATTTGACTAGTCAGTAGACTACATATGTTTTTACTGATCAATGATTAAAGCAATGTTACGAAAAATCTACAATATTTTTGTAGATTCTCTTGGATTCTACAATATCTATAATATTGTAGATTTGAGATTCTACAATATCTACAATATTGACAGAAATATGAATTGTTATTGTTTTATGACACATTTCTTAATGGAAAATTTGAGCTTTTCCTGTGTATTATTTAGACGTATTGACAATTTTTTAAAAAAAAATTGACCCATATTTAACCAGTCAATTGATTGAACTTTATTTGGCTGGTCAGATACCCATCCCTGCTCCTTATAAAATCTGGTTTTCCCGTTATGCTGGTTTGACAGATAAGCAAAATACCGTACATCACCTGCTCCTTGAAAACTGCCTGTCTGCCTGCTTTTATGTTGTTATGCCCCACTGTATGTAGGGCATTCATTTTCTAGTTCCTGGATCCCATTCAGCAGCAATGAAGCCATCCACTGCTTTGGCCTGATCAAAATGACAGTAAATGCAACGGGAAGTTTTCCATTGATTAGACCTTACCTGGACTGATTGTACTTCCATCTGAGATCTCAAGCACCCCAGACAGCTTTGCATGGCAAAACCCTGGCGCAGCATTTAAAATAAATAAGATTGCATTATATTTTGTTCAATGTGAAATATGCAGCCTGCTTACAACTCAAATACAAGTTAATGTCACATCATGGCAAAAGAAGGAAACCAGATCATTTGAATTACAAGATTGTTGATGGATTAATTTGTGACAGAAGAAAGTGAAAGTAAGGTGGTGACAAGGGGATTAGTTAACAGGATGCAGTAAGAATGCTAGAAGAGCTGTTCTTGCTTTACAAATACATTAGATTTCTTGAAGATACTGCATGCATGACAGATAAAGGGAAGGTAGCTGCATTACATATTTAAATTTTCCATAGGCATTTGAAATGTTACTACAAAAATGGCTTATTTTGAAAATAAAGTCTCATATGATGACGAGAAAGCAACAAAGTGAATTAAAAAGTAGAAGAGAGAGACATGAAAAAAAGGGAATAATGATGGAAGGTATTCTCTTGAGAAATATCATGGATAGCAGGCCTGAAGTGGTGCAACTACACCTTGTAATTTAAGCTCAATATAACATCTTGCCTATAAACTCTTATTTGATTATATTTGTGAAAATGTTTTGTGGCAATACTAATGTAAAAATATTTCCTTGCCTTAAGAGTTAAAATGTATAGCTCTTGCTCAGATGCCAGAGAGATGGAGTTGATTAACAAACTAATACATCCTGGGATTTGTTGTTATATAGTTCCTTTATCCTCTTGGGTATAGGAAAGACTATTCTACAACATCCTGCTTATTGCTTACTTTTACACTGTAGACTTAGAACCTCTGAAAAGAGGTGAGGTGAGTAAGGAAAACAATACCCTAAGCCAGGTCTCAGTTGCGTTACTTGATTTAATTCCACAGGGAAACGCTAGTCAATGATAAAAATGGCTTATCACAAGTTCTGATACTATACTTATTACACTGGTAGTAGGAATCTATCTAATGTATTTATACAGCCCCTCACATCTAGGTATATTACAGTTTTTATTAATTTTTTTCTTATAACAATTGAGATAGGGAAGTGCTATTATGTCCCTTCCACAGACCAGCAACTAAGATACAGACAGCATTATAGCTAATTAGGCACTGAAGTTAATAGGTGGAAGACATGTACCCATGTGCCGCCTATTAACATGCCAGGAACCCCATATAAATTAAATTATCACAGCCAGCCTCAGACAAAGAAATGGGGTTATATACAGATATGAGAGACCAGCAATTGGATTACTACCAAAGCAGATTCGGAGCTGCTGGTTGAAGGCATTTATTTTTAGTGGAGATCATTTCACTGCAAAATGTAGGCTTGGCCTCCCATCTCTCAACTGACTGCCTAAATCACCTGTTTCAGTACAATGGCATCTAAGTTTCAGTTCCACCTGAAGGCTTCTTTCATACTTTCATAGTTTTATAGTTGTCAGGGTCAGAATAGATCATCATGTCTGACCCCCTGCCCTGGGCAGGAAAGAGCACTAGGATCATATGACTCCAACCAGGTGCTTGTCCAGTCTCCTCTTAAAGACTCCTGTGCAAAGCTTCAGTCACTGATTTGATTCAGAGGAGATCTGGCCCAATTCAGCAGCTGAATCTCCGCATCTGAATTGAATTAGTAGACCCAATAATCCCTCTGAATCAAATCAGAAGCTTCTGATCCAATCCAGAGATTCAGAGAGATTTGATGATTCAGCCATAGACACAGATTTATATATTTTTTCTATGTGCCTCAAGGTACCAAGCATGGCTCAAGGTACCAAGCATGAATGCTGAAATGGTGGGGTGAATGGAGTGTCCCATGGGAGTGTGTGTGGGGGGGTCTCCCATGCACTCAGCAGCAGACTCAGAAGTAGACCAGAAGTACTTCCAGTCTACTTCTGAGTCTGCCATGGAGTGCGCAAGGAACGTCCCTTGCCCCCTCCCAGCTCAGTGACTGGTGCCTCTTGGGTATGGTGGGGGGGCACCTAGGGTCCCCCTGTGGTTGATCGCCAAAGCAGGGGAGGCACAGGAAGGTCCCCCATGTGCTCTGTGGCTGACCCAGAAGTGGACTGGAAGTACTTCCTGTCCACTTCTGGGTACATCACTGAGTGCATGGGGGGACCCCATATGCTCCTGCGGGGTGCTCCATCCACCCCACCATCTCAGCGTTCATGAGCAGGGCTTCATACCTTGAGTTGTGTCTATGGCTGAATCATTGATTCAGAATTGAATCTTCAGATTTGGCCAAACGAAATTTGGACAGCTATCTGAATCAGCTAATCGAATCACTGTCCCCTGAATTGGGCCAAATCCGAATTGAATACTGCCTGCTTTACACACCCCTAGAGAGTAGCACTTCCCTTGGAAGCCCATTCCAGATTCTGGCAACGCTTACCATAAAATTCTTCCTGATGTCCAATCTAAATCAGCTGTCAGTTTGTGGTTGTTGCTCCTAGTTACTCCAAGGGGTGCCCTGATAAAGAATGCATCTCCTATTTCTTGGTGACCCCCCCTCCGATAAATTTATAAATGGCCACAAGATCCCCTGTCAGCCTTCTCTTCTGGAGGATGAAGAGATCCAGGCCCCTCCGTCTCTCCTTGTAGAGCCTTACCTGCAGGCCCCTAACCATATGAGTGGCCCTCCTCTGGACCCTCTCAAGGTTATCAACTTTTCTCTTGATGCACGGCACCCAGAACTGGACACAATACTCCAGTACTGTGGCGTGATCCATGCCACATTCAGGAGAAGTATCACCTCCCTGGACCTGTTTGCAATGCACCTGCTAATGCATAATAGAATGCAGTTAGCTTTATTGATTACTTCATCACACTGATGGCTATATTCATCTTGGAGTCAGCTATGACTCCAAGATCCCTTTCTGCAACTGTGCTGCTGAAAAGGTCATCCTCTAGCCTACAGGTATATTGATGATTCCTTCTCCCTAGATGCAGCACTTTGTACTTGTCTTTGTTGAACTGCATCCTATTCTTCTCTGCCCACTTTTCCAACCTGTCCAGGTCTGCCTGGATTCAATCCCTTCCCACTAGTGTGCTTACTGTACCCCATAATTTTGTGTCATCTGCAAATTTGGACAGAGTGCTCTCTACACCTTCATCCAAGTCACTGATGAAGACATTGAATAGCACAGGTCCAAGGACTGAACCCCACTGCCCACATCTTTCCAGATCAGTACTGACACATCCACCATCACTCTCTGGGTGTGACCCTTAAGCCAATTTGCCACCCACCTGACTGTGTAATCATCTATGTCATAGCTACTCAGTTTGTTTATGAGAATAGGATGAGA
>NW_017728886.1:216604454-216636892 GCF_001723895.1 Crocodylus porosus | reverse complement strand
ATCTTGCTGGGATCCTATGACCCCAACTGACTTCCTGCCCTTGGGGCAGGGGGCTGGACTCGATGATCTTCCGAGGTCCCTTCCAGCCCTGATGTCTATGAAATCTATGAAATCTATGAAATCTGCTCAAGTCCATTCCAACCCTACCAACTATGAAACTATGAAACAACTATGAAACCGCAACAAAGGTCTTCTTAAAATGCAATTAGATAACATCAATCTTGACTCCTGCATCTAAACTTTTTGTGACCTGGTCTTAAAAAGAAACAAGGTTAGTCAGGCAGGATCTACCTGCTATGAACCCATGCTGATTGCCCTTCAGTATTACTTTTCCTGCTGGGCTCCCACAAATGTGGTCCTTGATAATTTTTTCAAAGGTTTTCCCAAGGATAGAGATGAGACTAACTGGCCTAAAATTATGTGGCTCCTCCTTCCTCCCTTCTTGAAAATAGGGACATTGTCCTCTGGAACTTGACCTGAGCACCAAGAGTGCTCAAACAGCCATGCCAGGGCTCTGCTATGACACTGGCCTTCAGCACCATTGAAGATGAAGATCATTCGGGCCTGCTGTATTAAACACATTCAGCCCCTTCAAGTGTCCCTTTTCTAGGTCAGTGATGACCATTGGTAAGCTGGTGTTTCTCTTGTGCCTATTTATAACGTAGTGGGGAGATTTATCTTGATCAGTGTTCAGGAATACAGAGGCAAAAAATTCATTGAAGAGTTCGGCCTTGTCCCTCCTATCTGTCACCAATTGCCCCTACCTGTAGAGGTCCTATGTTACCCTGTGCCTTCCTTTTGCTCCCTATATACATGAAGAAGGACTTTTTGTTGTCTTTAATTTTGTCACCAGCCTGAGTTCCATTGCTGCTTTGGCCTTCCTAACTGATTTCCTGCAAGGAGGTATAGTCCTCCTTGGTGTCTACTCCCTGCTTCCACAACCTGTATGCCTCTTTCTTTGCCTCTAGGCTTTTCTGGAAATCCCTGTTCAGCCAAGAGGATTTCTTGGCCCCTTTGCCCCATTTTGTGCACAATGGGATTATCTCTTTTTGAGCCCAAAGGATTGCTCCCTGGAGGAACAACCACCCTTCCTGGACTCCCATCTCACCAATGGTCTTGATCTTCAATACCTTACTAACTAATCTCCTGGGCACATTGAGGTTAGCCTTTCTGAAGTCTAGCACTTCTGCCCTGCTGATTAGTTTTCCCAACCTATGCTGGATAGTTAATTCAATCAATTGATGGTCATTATTCCCTAGCTTGCCTTGTACCTGCAGACCCCCCACCAGGTCATCCCCTGTAGCTAGCACCAAGTCCAGCAAGGTGTTTTCCCTAGTGGGACTGTATACCTCCTGCATTAGGTGGAGGTCCTATATGCAGACAAGTACCTACGTGAGCAGTTATATCCCTGCAGATGTCAGCATAGTTTAGGACACCCATGACAACCACGCCCCTTGACCATACAGCCTCTGAAAGCTGCCTTGAGAATTCCAGATCTAGCTCCTGGTGTGGCTGTCTGTAGTAGACCCCACTACCAAGTCCCTTCCCCGCTCAACTCCCTTGTATTCTAACCCACAGTACCTCAATTTGCCCCTCCTCTGATCCCATCTTGATTATAGAAGATGTGTATTGCTCCTTAACATTTCCTCTTACCCATCTACTGTTGCAGTTAAAATCAGCAAGAATTTCCCAAACTACCAGTTTCTTAGGGCCTGATTGAACTGAGGGAAAAGCTGTTATTGATTTCAGCTGGACTGGATCCAGCCTTCAATACATAACAAAACACCAGCTGGTAGGGATATTTTCTGCCCTCCATTCAGGAAAATGTTTATGTTCATGCTCAATTTTGAGCTCCTGCTGAATTCTATTTTGCTCCCTTTCAATGGAACTTCCATGGGACTCAAAAACTAACTTAGAGTAAAGGTACTCAAGTGTTTTCAAGAATCTTAAAGCCATCATAGGGGCTTCTTGAATTTGGAATTCTCTTCCCACCAGGGACCAAAAAGTCTCTCTTCTGTTGACTTTCAAGGTCTATTTGTAGAACCTATTGATAAAGCACAAGTTCAGGGGGAAAGATGAGGTTATAGCAGGAGCGGGCAATTATTTTGGGCAGAGGGCCGCTTACTGAGTTTTGGCAAGCCATCAAGGGCCGTATGATGGGCAGCCAGGGGCAGATAAATATTAATTTTATAAAATTTTTAGGGACCTCACGGACTGGATAGAATGGCCTGGTGAGCTGGACAGAATGGCCTGGAGGGCCGCATCCAGCCTGTGGGCCGCATTTTGCCCACCCCTGGGTTATAGTTAATCAAGAGATTTTTGAGTAGGAAGAAACATTGATTTACAATATTAAAGTTTAGCTTTCATTTTGATTCAGTGTAAAAAAATCCAGATGGTCGAAGCTGATACAGGGTAAAGGCCCACACCCTGTTACTTCACAGTGAGCAACATCCTTGTTCTCCCTCTTTCTTTCTTTCTCTATCAGCATCTACTCACACCCACCTATAAATTTAAAATTTCACTTATTACATGTAAATTATGAAAGTACATGTCATGGGGTCTAGGTGCCTTTTATAGCATCTGATGATATGAACTTTGGCTCATAAAAGTTTATGCATCTCTGATTTAGTCTATAAGGTGAATCTGTACCCTGCCTTATACATTAAATAAACTTATATATAAATTGAATAGCATCCCTCAAAAGAAATATTTTTAAATACCAATATCAACATAAACAATATTGCACAAAAGCTCAACAACAATAATCAAATCAGAGTTATGGTGGTTGTTCTGTGAGAAATCCTAAATTTCTTTATGCTTTAAAAGAAGTATGTATTATTAAGACCTGGCTACTGTATCATTTATTGTTCTTTTGACATAAAGTGCTTGAGAGCTCTAAATCATATAACAATTATGATAGTGTGATTATCATACAAAATTGTCACATGTAACGACATTAACTACATTTTAAATGCCAGTGTTTTAAAATTATTTTTGAAAATGAATAGGAACCTAGTGAGTTCTAATGATAACAGATATAATATGTTCCATGCAAGAAAGGCTACACAGTAGCTGGCAGTTGTATTCTGTGCAAGCTCTCTTTAGTCTTCAGAGCATCCTACAAGGAGCACATTGCATCAGTCCTTACTGAGTGAGGTCCAGTGTAAGGAAATGCATATCTAAAAGTAAAGAGTACAACCTTATTGCAAAGTGAAGATGAAAGGAGATCCTTGATTGTCACTTCTACCTGGAAATCCAACTGCTAAGGATCCAGCAGGACTCAAATCACAAATCTAATTAGAACATAGTAAATCCCAGTCTGAATTTCTTTTTGTTCCCCTTCCAGCACACCAGACTCTTACTTTTCATTCAGTGCCCTTCCCCCCTCATACCCTTCACTGAGACCCCTTGCTTGAGAGTTCCTTCAGGCAACATGACTTCATTGGAATTCTACTCCCATATAGCAGGGCTAGTTGCAAGGGTGCTGCAGATAACACAAACCTCACATGGAGTCCAGAATACCCACAGGGTTTGGGTCCTAAATTTTGTAGAAAGGTGGAACAAGCACTAACCTCTAAATAGAAGAACTGGAAGGCAACTTTGAAAGGAAACCCACTCACCCAAAGGCTCTTCCATGGATTTTACTGGAAGAATGAAATAACTTAGGCCACAGGGGTGCAAAATATGGCCCATGGGCCAGATCCTGCCTGCTAATTGGATCTGGCCTGCGGGGGGCACTTACCAGTTGTCTAGATTTGACCTGTGGACACCCCTGCAGCACTCTGCATAGTCAGTGCTATACTCCTGCCTATGCCTACTGGCCCTGGCCCTGCCAATATACACAACTTCTGGCAGGGTTGCTCTGGTGCAGGTGCAGCTGCAGCCCAATGGGTGGGTGCTGCTCAGGTCTTCTCACCTCCGGTGGTGGCTCCTCCTCCTCCTCCTGCCTCTGCAGGTGGAAAGTGGCCAGAAGCTGAAGCCAGAGCCCCACACACTGGGGCAGGAGCAAGGGGAGCTAACAATGGAGGCGAAGAGAGCTGCTGCACCAGGAACAGCCCAGCCAGTAAGCTGCATACACTGACCAGGGTGAGGCCAATGAGTACATGACATGGGCTGCCCTGGGCATGGGCCTGTGGGTCTCAGGCCCATGTGGAGTACTGCAGACTGCACAATCTAACAAGTTCTGCTGCATGCACTCCCTTCCCTCCCTTCACCCCTGGCTGGTTACCAGGACCTAGTGCTCAGCAAGCCCCCTCCTCCCCCCCCTACACATTCATGCCCCTCCCTACTGAGCAGGGAGATGCAGCAAGGGGTTTTCCCATCCTGCTCCTAAACACCATTCCCCAGCCACCCAGCTGTGGCCCCATCGCACATACGGAATTTAGGTGAGTTGTGTCTGGGCATGGGGGAACGAGACCTGGCCTACAACAGCTCATCAAAACTCCCTTTGTGACCTCCTAGACCAAATAATTGCGCACCCCTGGCTTAGACCATTGGAGGTTTTGTTTTCTCATTTTGTTTTTTTGTTTGTTTGTTTTTCACTACGGTGGGCATTTTGGTGGCTCATTTGATTATATTTACCATGGTAGACTTCTTAATAGTTTGTTTCAATCTATCTTAGGGAAGGAAATCCTATTAAATCATGTTTATCAAAGCCCCTCTTCAATGAACTGCAAATGTATGACAGAGGATGGAATATACATCAATTTATTTACATTTTTTTTCTTTTTTAATTTGGGAAGCTTGTAATAGGGTGCCCTTGTATCAGAAAGAAAGGAATGAGCATGTATTGATAGGAATAGTTAGTTTATGCATCACTGAGATGCTTGTCAACTGTTATAGGAAGGTATTAGTCTAGTTTTATTGATTTCAGCTCAGGTGTCTTAATTATACAATCTCATTGATTTCAATGAGGGTATGATAAAATGTCATCAAAATAGTTGTTACACATTTACCACAGTCATTTTTATTCTTTGCCCACATCTTGTGTTTCAAGAGGCAGATTTTTGTAAATTGCTAAAGGCACTAATACCAAAGAGGCAGCCAGATTATTTGGTTTAAGAATCAAAGTAGCCTCCTAAAACCAGTTATCATCTTTTTGACAGATTTTGAAACAGACCACCAGAGCTACACTCAAAACTGTCAAAAAAGTTGTGTTTCAATACTGCTTCTTCCCAGAGGCCTGATTACTGTTTGGTATTCTTAACTTACTTATTGAATTTTCCCTCAAGTAGTCCTTGTGCTTCAAAATTGTTGAACTGTTCTATCACATTGGCAAGAAGTGCTCATTTCCAGTACAGTGCAGCAATGACAACAAAGCTCAACCCATATTATGTCACTTCATTCATTTTTCATCTCTTTTCATTGTATTTTATCTTTGACAAGATCTTCTTCTGTACCTTGTATGATCAAAGTCAGCAAAGTTAGCTTTTGGTACACTGAATACAGATCAAAAAAGTATTTTTTTTATCTAAAAAGCTTGCATTTGTTTAAGATCAATATTCGCATTTTATAAAATATCGTAGTTTACTCTCTACTGTTGTTTGGGTCATTCATCAATAAAATGATAATTATATTGTACATAAAGAACCCCCAAATGGGAAAATTACTAACTCCATTGAATAGGCATTATGTTTGTGTATTTTTTCAAACTACTCTTCAAGGTCTCCAAAACTGATATTATGAGAGCAAAAATACAATTTCTTCATTTTATTTCTTATTTAAAAAAGAAGAAAGATCAGCAATCATAGTGTTCATGAAAGGTACTGGATAACATTATGAATCCTTTGTGATGCATAGTAGACCACAAAATTTTCCTCAGACAATGGCCTTACTGATGTGCCTCAATTTGTGACTCTATCTTTGCTTGTGAGGTGGCTACATCAATTTAATCCTCATCCTTACCTGATTCTGTCAGCAAGGATGCCAGTTAAAGGCAATTGTAACAATGTCTTTGAGATGTGAACATCTAAAATAGGCACTGAACTCTAAGTACCTTGATAGATAAAAATGGAATGAGACCATGAATAACTCATTGCACCTTATTAAGTTTGAACACAAAAAGCTTTATCCAGATTCAAACCATTGACTTGGAACAAAAGATTCTACTTTTCATCATAATTCCTAAAACTATCCACTTCCCTAATGCAGTTGTCTTTTTCATAAATAAAGAGTGTACACACAAGAGCCAGCCAAGTTTGCTGGTGATAAACCCATGCAAGGACTTGACTTTTCACACACAATTTTTGCTCTTTCCTCCCCAAATTTGTGAGCTCTGTTGTAGTGAAGTGTGCTTAGTTCCCAGATTTCTCACTTGAATATAAAACCCTACTAAGCTAGTCTAGAAGTACCACTGATGAGTTCCAAAGGGAGCTTGATATAGCCTTCCTGCAGTGTAATATTTCTTATTAGGGAGGTGGTAATAGGGTTTTAAATAAGCCTCCAGAGATTCCCTATGGCTTACATCCTGGGTTTTACGATCTTGCCCACATTAAGTGCTTTCGGAACAATTCCATTACTAGAGGCAGCTTCTAAAAGCATGAGCTGATCATCATCCATAGTTACAATTCTCAGTACTGAGTAGTGAAGAAATACTGAAACAAATTGTCATCCTGCTTTTTTCAAAATGTAATCTCAGGCTAGCTTAATTGTAATGAAAGCAAAAATTATGGACAACTTATAATCTGCACAACTTGTCAAGACATTGAACATGACAAGTCACCATATTTGCAGTCAGAACAGAACATTCCTTTACCCACTCTCCAGTATAGTCAGTTGTCTCTGAGCTCTGCTCTCAGGTGAGAGCATCAGAGGGTGGAATGAGGGAGGGGTATGGACTATGACAGGGTGAAGGGTGACAGTTGAAACAATTGTATTTTAATTGAGACAGTCCTGTTTGTAAAATTCATCCTGAGTGTCCTATTGAAAATAGGACAAAACTTTAAATTTAATTAAACCAACAGGACACCCAGGAGAGTCATTTCAAATGGGATTGTCCAGGTGAAAACGAGATGCATGGTCACCCTATGAACATGATGTCTTTTTAAGATACAAAAATATGAATATTGGACCAAGATTTGCCATTAGAAGTTGCCTCAGTTTCTCATTCCATAAAATAGGTATTATAGCAATAGCTATATAATATTCTATCTATATAATATATCTATATTATATTATAGTACTTATAGTAACAAGTACCTACTCCTTAGAGGTAATGAAAAAATGAATTGTCAAAATCTTTATAAGTATTTAATGTTCAATCATTATCAGTGTTTCAGTTAAGAAAATTACCTACGTATGAATACAGGTGTTTATCACACCCAGTCTATGTCCATGTTGCTATCTAAACATAGATCTGATGCAGCACATGCAGCTGTTTGCTGTTCCTGGGAGCCACACATGTGTCAGAGATCAAAGTCTTTGATTTCAGATGCCGATGGCAAAAGGTCAGATGGCAAAAGGTCAGAAGCTAACACAACAAACTCTGTAATTGTAATTTATCCCTCTGTATTAACAGTGCTGCATATACACACCCCTGTCTGTGCCTCATTTCAAATCACTTGAGTTCCCGCACAAGAGAAAGAAACTGACCTTGACAACTCAGCACGAAAGATATCGGTACCCATGGTGACCAGATAAAAATGAAACTAATTTTATGAAGTTGTAAAATTAAATAATATCCTATGCACGCCATCCTGTGACCAAACAGGACCAATACCACCCAAGTAAAAATAACCCCCCTTTTTCTGAAACCTGAGCAAACAAAGAAAGCACAACTGCCAACTCATTAATTATTTATGCCTAGCATATAGTAATTGGTCACCTTTGGCAAATATAACTTTGAAAGAACTTCCGCCCAAAGCAGAGAACTGTGTATACACTCAAGAAGAACAGATTGTGCATGAATGTTATCTCTCTGCCTATGTATCTTTCTGGCGTATCCCTGTTTATCTCTTTATCTCTGTCGTAATCTTTCTTATCAAGAGCTCTCGGTAATCTGCAGACTGCAATGGCTTGTGTGAATCGCTCGGAATCTGTAACAAGCAACTCTCTTACCCACCCTGTAAATGCTGGGTAACATGATAGCTGCATGCTATAACTGAATAAATCAACTCCTCTGCCTACGCTGCAGCACATCAGTAGCATAAGTAAAATCTTTTGTATAACCATACGCTGTGTTTAAACCCTCTGACTCCCGCTCACCATTATCACCCACCTGTCCAGTTATAAATCCCCCTCCTCACACCAAGCTGGTCGTGCCGACCCAGGCTCGCAGGTCAAGGATGCACCGGCATTAGGGGCGCCACAACATGGAACCTGATGTAAGTAACTCATGGTGGGGAATGGGTTGGTGGGATCAGGAAGTCTAGCAGGTCTATGGGAGGAGTTGCGATTGCGGGGGGTGGCAAGTCTACGGGATGGGGGGGAGTTGGTGGGTCCATGGATTGGGAGGGGAGGGTGTTGTCTAGTCAGGGTAGAGGGTTGAGAAACTAAACATAACCCGTTCAGTGTCAGGGGTGTTAGAACCATGGGGTTTTGAATCCGGGGTGGCTGGGCTAGCAGGCAGAGGCTGGATCCTCAGTGCCACCACACAGTTGGCCAGACCCCAGACCCGCCCAACTTCATGCCACTCGTAAAGATATTAACGAGGAGTCATGAGACCAGGAGAATTTATAGGTATTACAAGACATTCAGGAAATTAGGTTAACCTTTTCTTAGATAAGGTTAAACTGATCTAGATCTTAGGGTATGCATTTTGGGTGATTTACCTATATGCCTGTGTGTAACACCTGTAGGTACCTAAGTGTAAATATTATTTTAACTAAATTTATAGCCACATCTTTGCCAGGTCACTTTAAAGTAAATCTTCAACTACGTTTTCCACTTTTCTTGCCTCAATCTATGTGAGTCCTATTTAAGATATGGTGAACTTTGCATTCAAAAGTCTAAAACACCTGCTGCTTTCAATGGGTTTGGTAGGGCAGTTGGAGGAATACATGGTTTTCAAAAAACATTTTAAGCTTTAGCTCTGCCAGAAAAACAGATGAACTGCATCTGTTTGAGCTGTTACCCAGGTTCTGCATAGAAAGTTTTAATTTATGCTATTTTGTACTGAGCAGTTGTGCTCATAGCCTAGATGAGTGCTGTAGGGCCATTCCATGGTCAGGTTTGGGTCAGCCCATGAAGCTGTGATCCAGCATGCCATCCCAACATCATGCACTGAAACTGCTAAGTGTCCACGTTATTATCAAGAGCATGAGAGACAGCTTGTTAAGGTAAAGTAACAGGCTCTGTGGATACAGAGAGAAATAGATGTGTTATACCTTGAATTTAGCAAGGCTTTTGACACTGCCTCCCAGGACATTCTCATTAACAAGCTAAGGGAATAAAGACTAGATTAAAATACTGTAAGGTAGACACGTAACTGTCTGTATCCTCATATTCAATGAGTAATCATCAGTGAGTCAATGTCTCTGTCCTGGATCAGGTACTTTTTAATATCTTCATTAATTATTGGGATAATGAATCAAGTACACATTTAGTAAATGTGTGGACAATACCACATTAGGTAGACTTGTAGATTATTCTGAGGGTAGGATTAGGATCCAGAATGACTTAAATAGACTGAAGAAATGGTCTACTATCAATCAAATAAGATTCAACATAGACAAAGACAAAGCTCTATACTTGGGATGGAAGAATGACATGCTCAAATACAGACTGCGGAATGACTGGCTAGCATGCCAGAGGACCTGAAGGTTATAATGGACAAAAGGTTATAATGGGCTTGGGAGTTATAACAGACCATATAAACTAATATTTTGCTCTTGCTACAGAAAAACCCAACAGCATATTGGGTTGTACAGAACTTAGGTTATTGAGGAGAATACAAGAATGAGGGAAGATTTGACAAATCTTCCAGTACCTGAAGGGCAATTACAGAGTGTGGCTGGTACAGGGGTGACTAATAGATTCTCTCCCTTGAGGACTGTCCTGCCACACCTTGAGATGTTGAGAGAATGAGAAAATTATTTACCCACAAGAGGTATCATAGTTAAATCACTCAGTTCAAAGAATAAATGAAAATTGGTTATATTGTGCTCCTCAAGATCATGACTACAACACTAACTGCTCATGGTTTCTTGGTTCTATTCCTCCCCCGTTTAGTCTTATGTCCCATTCAGCAGAGACTTCCAATCTGGTCTGACCTTCCGTCCACTTCTTTCTCTCCAGTCAGAGTCTGTTGACCTGCAGTGATTCCTGCCTCATCGAGCCTGGAAGGTAAGTAATTTTCTTCCTTCTCACCTTTTCTTAGCTCAATCTCTTGCTGGATTTTTCCTCATAGATTCATAAGATGTTAGGGGCTGGAAGGGACCTTGTAGATCATCGGGTCCAGTCCCCCTGCACTAGGCAGGAAAAGATAACTGGGGTCAAGTGACCCTAGCAAGGTGACTATCCAGTCTCCTTTTGAAGATTTCCAGTGTAGGTGACTGCACCACCACTGGAGGGAGTTTATTCCACAGTCTAGACACCCTGACTGTGAAGGAGTTTTTCCTGGAATTGAGCCTGAAGTGACCTTCCAAGAGTTTGTGCCCATTGCTGGCTGCCCACCCAGCTGACGTTCATGTATGAAAGCACCACGGTGGTCCACAACAGCCTGGAGCACCATGGAGTGAAATCCCCTCCATCTGTAATAGGGCTGGTCCATGTGGAGTAGGCAGGTTACAGGGATGAGTCCTGTCCAGGGCTCCAATGCACTGGAGGAAGCCCAGGGCATGGAACCCCACCACCACTGCCTGGGGGTCATGCATGTGGAGCACGGTGTCCCCCAGCATATCTTGGAGGGTGCCAGACACCTCCAATAGCATTACCTGCATCTTCTGTTAGTTGTTCCCTCTTTCCTGCCACGCCTTGATGTTCTTCCTGGGAGACTTTGTGGGGCTCCAACCTTCCCTTTACCCCACGCTTACCACATCTAGGGCCAGAACAGGTGTTTCTTTTTAGAGCTCACTCTGCCTTGGTGATATCTTTTCACCTGCACTGCCCACTGTACGAGGGAGAACTGCTCCCTGGCCATTGGCTCATCCTCCGCCATTCTTTGGCTCAGGCTAATGTCCCCATAACTAAACTCATTATGGCTTTGTGTTAATAAATTTCTCCAATACCAGCACAAATGAAGGTCATGGAGGCAATGCCAGCAGCACTGCACACAAAAGACAAGCTGCGCCATGTGCCAGGAGCTCCCTCACTTCTGGGCTGCCACTGCAACCACACTCCACTCCCAGCAGTGGGTCACAGAACCACTGCTCCAAACAGTAACTTAGGAAAACTAACTTAAAGCTCAGCTGACGAGTTCTCACTGCAAACTGCATATGGAAATGGAAAATGTTAGGTATTTAGGGCATTTTACTGGCAAGAATTGAACACCTACCGATGTCAGATAATTACTGGGTTAGCTGGCAACTAAACAAGGGGTTTGATGACCAGTTTTGGACACAGGTGTATAATGTTCACCTCAGGCATCTAAATGCCTTTGTGAATCTAGCCCTTTATACCTCAATGGATTAGTTACAATTGCTGTCAGTATAACATGTCAGTTGATTCACTTGGTTATGTCCGTTGGTTCACTTTGCTGTATGCATGGAGGGAAAGTAATTATGTATAATAATTAATAATAAAGTATATAAAGAAATCCTAATATAAAAATGACTTTATATAAAGGACAAAAGGTGAAATCTCATAAATGTGTAGCATTAACTTCAGTGGAGCAAGGATTTCACAGTATGTTCTCAGACCTGTCTAATTGCAAGTCCAATTTTAAACTCTGGAGGCTGCATGCCATACAAGATTGGTCCCAGCTTGCTTTAAATATTCCATTTTTACCTGTGTTGTCACTTGAAAAGTTTTTTTTTAAAATGTTTGCCAAAACCTTTAGAATTATGTTAATGTGAACAATTTCCTTTCCATGTTCCCAGTAGCATTAGATTGAAGCAACTACATAGCTTAGAAATGGCACAGGAGCAAAAAGTAAATATTTGGGCCAGATCCTTTGGTTGAGGAAGTTGAGGAGAATGGAGTATAGGTATTTGGGCCAGATCCTTTGGTTGAGGAAGTTGAGGAGAATGGAGTATAGGCTGGAGTGGGAGGAAATACAAAGGTACAGAAACAATCTTTTATGTACTTTTAGTGATCCTGGAGCTGCCGTGTGCAGGACCAGCCCTCAGGCATAGGTTACAGCAACCTTCAGGCAGCCCAGCTGAATAGAGAGATCCCTCTGCAAATGCAAAATTACTCCCAGCAGCATTTTATTGACTGCTTTGTCCAATCTGGTTTACAATGATTTGTGTATTAATTGAGCTTGTACCACTTACCAGCAAAAATATAATTTTGACCTCCCTGTCAGAGAATACAACCCTATCTAGTCTCCAGCATGTTTGTTATAGGTACTGACCACTATACCACCAAGAAACTGAAATGAATTCAGCTGATTGAAATTTCTGCTCTAAAGTGATCAGGTAAATATAGCACAGTAGTTGAGCTTTTCAAGTAATAGAACTAAGAAATGCTGCAGGGCACCAATGCAAATAAAGGAGAAATTGGGACCTAGCACAATCTATTCTGGAAACAATGCTCCCTAGTGAGTTTCTTGCTCATGCTAGTAATAGAAAAGTAACAGGAAAAAAATATATATATACAGTCTCCTTCTCAATGATTTACTAAAACCAAGAATGCCTTAAAATGAAGTGACAAAGTAACAGCTAAGTGATTTAAAGGACACTGCCATGATTTTTTGGGGGGAGAAGGAAAAATTGGTTTACCAAATAGTCTTTCTTTTCCATGGCCCACATTCAAATTCTTATCTAACATAGCTGTCCTTTTCCCCCTTGATCTTTTTCTGTAGAAGAAAAAAATGATTACTCAAATACTTTCTGTATTTCTGTCAAGTGCACTTTCCTTTTAAAAATATATTTACCTGTGGTAGGGGTAGGACCAGCCGTACAAGGGATTAGGGTAATTTTCCTCTCTCTGCCCTGATTTCTGCTCAATAGAGAATGGGTTTCAGCTAATGATTCAATTAAGGTGATGTTATATGGCATAATTAAACCAGAGGTCGTGTTTTACATAAGAAGGAACCACACTTACCACACGTGCAGGCATTCACTTTGCTGCTAATTTGCAACGCAGTGGGTTTTTTTGATACTGGGAGATCCTGGCATCAAAAAACCCATGCCAGAAAAAAAATCGGGTGGCGTACATGGCTGCAGCATGCACCTCCTGAGACTGAAGTCTGGTCAGCCAGAGCCATACTCTGGCTTCTGGCCAAGCTTGGCACTCCCAGATCACCATTGATGGAGCCCCAGAAGGCCCCCAGGACCCCAGGTAAGGCTGCTGGGGCCAGTCCAGGTGCTGGCCCCAGCCTCCCTTACCCTACCCAGGGCAACTTGTTGTGCACCAGAGTGCTCATGCAGGCACATTCCCCAGGGACAATTAGCAGCAACACAAATATGGGGGAACAAATATATTCCACTGTTACTTCTCCTCAGGAAACATACGTTCCAATTCCTGGAGATGCTCCCAAAGGTTTTGGGAGGAGACCACATCCTGGGAAATACCTGAGGAAACTTGTTCCAGGGGCCTAGGATCTGAAATAGAATTAGCAGAGCACTTAATTTTTTTCCTCTCTCTGCCCTAAAAGAAAGCTAGTGCTTGAAGTCATGATACAAAGGTAATTATTAGGTCTGTGCAAAGCTTTGGTCCCTGTTTCAATTCAGCAGAGATTCAGCTCAATTCAGTGGCTGAATCTCCAAATCTGAATTGAATCAGGAGACCCTTTAATCTCTCAGAATTGAACTGGAATCCTCTGAATCAATTTGGAGAGATTTGGAAAGATTCAGTGATTTGGACATAGACACAACTTTAAATGTTTTTTCTACATACCTCAAGGTACCAGGGGTTCGTGAGTGCTATGATGCTGGGGCGCATAGAGCATCCCACAGGAGTGCAGGGGGCTCTCCAGAGTGCTTGGCAGCAGACCAGAAGTGGACCAGAAGCAATTCCAATCCACTTCCGGGTCTATTGGTGAGTGCACAGGGGGCACCCCTATGCCTTCCTGGCTCAACAACTGGTGCCTCCTGGGTCTGGGGGGCACCCGGGGTCCCCCCACAGCTGATCGCTAAGCCAGGGGGGCCCCCAGTGTGCTCTCTGGTGGACCCAGAAGTGGACCAGAAGTACGTCCAATCCACTTCTGGGTTCACCATGGAGCACATGGTGGGGGGGGAATGCTCCTGTGGGATGCTCCATCCCCGCATCACAGTGTTCATGAGCCATGCCTGGTACCTCAAGGTATGTAGAAAAAAACATTTAAAGCTGTGTCTATGGCTATTAAAGCACTGAGAGTTTTATAGAAGAACATACCTGAGTTACAAATGGGAGTACTGAGATATGCGGAAGATGCTTTTGTGAAACCTGCATGGATTGAATTGTTCATAGGAAGCATCCACTGAAGGAATGGCAAAAGAACAGTAGTAACAATAAAGCAACAAGTAAAGAATGACTGCCTGAAGAGGTCTGATCCCCAAGACAGCCACAATTTTATCTGCAAAAGCCAAGAAAAAGGTGATTATATTATTAGGAAAATGAATCCTGATGTATTATTATGAAACAACAGCAAAAGATAGAAATCCTATTTGAGTAATATAGGTCTATATACTATGTGGCTTAATCTTTTTTAATGCCTTTAACGCTTTAATAGGAGATGAGGTCATAAAGAGAGAGTACTCATATGGGCCTTGGATTTTTGTCAGTTTGAATTTGTTATGGGGTAGAAGAATTTCATTATTACTGTTAACAAAAGAGAAGTTGTATCAGATATGAGTTTCTGTTTGCATGACCAATTTGGTGTTTGGAAGAACTTAGAATCTACCCAAAAGGAAACTTCTAAAAGTAGGAGAACACAGACAAGCCTGTGAACTGATGTTATCAACTGATACATGACAGTTTAGCAGACCACCAGTCAAATATATGGATCATATTGTGCTCCAAGGAGATGTATATATGGATGTCAATAAAAGGAGATACTGACTATATGGCAGTGGCATTGCAGTTAGCTCAGAATATACCTATGGTTTAAGGGTGACATATTTGCAAAATTTTGCTATTATTGTGAAAATAATTGAGTATCAATCCAATGTGGGAAAAAGGAAGCTTTGTAGTAAAATTGTTTAAAAAATGCATAAATCCTTGTGGAGAAACAATATGAGCCCTCAGAGACTTTTGAGATTGGTGGGGTAACTGATTAATAAGGCCTTTCAGCGTGTTAATTATCTAATTAATGCACAGTTTCAGTTTTTGCTGCCTTAAGCAAGTCTAATTCTACATACTGATGCTAGTTTGGCAGTTGTACAAAAAAGTTGAAGGCAAACTGATACATGTAGGCTTTGTTATTTGATGACTCTGGCAAAAAGACTTCTATAAGTTTGACTATGTTCAAGTAACATGCTTGGTGCTTAACTTTAAGGTATAAACAGACAACAGATTACCAATTTAACCAAGTGTCCAGCTGGATGCTACTGAGAAAAAGGTACAGTTGCTTTAGCTCCAGCATGTAAGTCTACCAGACGGAAGCAATCTTTAGGCAGAACACCTGTTTTCAAATCAGACTCATTTGAATATTCTGGGTGCTCTATATCCAGAACAAAAATCAAGCTTCAGGCTGTAATTCCTGAAGACAGAGTAAGAGGATTTCAATATGAGTCATCTAAACTTGGAGTCCCAGAATGTTCTTCAAAGACATGGCTAAACCTTAGGCCTGCCATTTGTAAATATTCACTTAACTTTAATAAACTGTATTTTGTTGAATCAGCTTCTCTTGCCTAGGGACAGAGAAGCTGTAGATAATGATACCTATGACACTCTGAGCATGTCTACACATGCATTTGATCCAGGTTCAGTTTACTTGGGTGTAAACTTCTGCAGATTAGGTGCTCTTGGGCAGGCATTTACACATGCAGGGACAAGAGAGCAGACTTGTTGCTCTTAGCACCAAATTTCTCCAGGCTCTGGCTGAAGCTGCTAGCAGCCGGCAGCCCTTCTCCAAAAGCCAGCTGCACTTGCTGCTGTCTGGCCAGCCATTTCCCTGGCCAGAAGCAGCATGCCCAGTGCAGGGGCAACATGTGGCATCTGTCTCCTTACCCACTTTGCCTCCCCATGCTATGGGTGCTCCAGCCCCTACCCCTGGCAGTGATGACCAGTGCTCCAGGCTTCTGATGGCCATTATGCTGGCCCTGCTATCCTGCCACACCAACTGCAGCCTGGCCAATGACCATCTCACTCTGCCCAGCTCCCTACCATTCAGTGACCACCTACCTGGCAGCAGCGTGCCATCCCAGCATCACCACTGTTGCCAAGTAGCTGCCACCAGCAGGGATGCCAACACTGGGGCCATTGTTATCTTCCTGGGCTTCCAGCCCTGCCACCTCTGGGCCCACCATGCCAGCCAGGACTAGTGGCAACACAATGAGCAGTGGCTGGAGGCCTTCCAGGACCTTGTGGAGCAGGTCCAGCCACACCTGGAGCAGCAAGACACTCCTCCCTGAAGACACCCACCTGACTCACCCTGTTCAAGCTGGCCACACCCACCAGCCTGCAGTAAATCAGCTACCTATTTGACATTCTTCAAGGACTCTTAATGTAATTTATCCAATGACTGTTTAATGTAAAATATTTAGACAGTCTTTGGGTCAGGGCTTAGGTTCTGAAGTACCTTAGGCAGAATGCTTACTGTGACTATTATGAAGTTCACTGCAATGTGCCTAATTCTCACCTTGTACTCCCCAGGGATAGAGTCCTAGAAGCTATATAAAATATACTTTTTTGGAGATTTAAGCAGCCATAAATGGGATTCATAGAAGCCAACAAGCTCAATGAGAAGTCACTGAAACTAACAGCAGAAATACTGAGGGAAGAAAGAGATTTTGTCCCCATCCCTCAAAATAGTAAGGAGTTTAATTCAAGGCTGGGAGAGGCACCCCTTTCCTGGAGTAAGGCCAGCAAGCTGTTGAGGCCAGAGACAGTATGATTCCATAACCTTATTGTAAGGGCACTCACATGAGAGAGACAACAACAAAATTATTTGTGAAAATTTATTTATAATTAATTATTTATACAAAGTAAAACATCTATAATAAGAAGGCTTGAGAGATCTAATTAGTTACCCTGTGGTTTTTAGGTCACTGTCCTGGGGCATTATGCTGGAAATTTTCATTTTGGGTCAATATAAAATGGTTAATTAAACCCCAGTGAAATATTTTGTTTCATGTTAGGGCTATTGTATTTTTCTATATTAGTTTTTCAGATTTAAAATTTGCTACATTTCATACATTGTGAAATGAAAAGTAAACTTTTATTTTAAAATGTCAAATTATTTTAAATTTTCAAAAATGTTCCTTTTGTTCACCAAAACTACTAACCACATTCAACCTAAATCCACTAAATTCAACTTAATTACAGTGTCCTTTAAGCTCCAATTATCAGTGAATTTGGTTTTTTAAACAAGTAAATCCCCAGTTCTAGGAACCATGTCATGGAGAAGGGTTCTATTTTGGTTGTCTGCTTAGGTCTCCTTTCTTTCTAAACAAGTTTACTTAGACTTAATAGTCCCTGATTTGTACTCTTTTCTTAACAAAGGCATTTAGTACTAAATTAGTGCCCAAGGATAGTGTCCCCTTATCTGTCGCTAGTTATACTACTATTTCTTAATATATATTTCTTAATATATTATTTTTATATATTATAAAACACTGATGTAGTCTACATGTTGAAAACACATGGTAAACATTATGATGTAAAAGCAAAGAAAAGAGGAAAAATACTTCTTTTTTATTTCAGGAAAATATATCATTACTGCTATAAAGATCTAAGCTTACTTTTTCAGTGATTTATACACTGCCACTGTATGCACCTTTTTGCCATGTATGAACTATAAACAGTAGCCACATTTTTTTTTCAGATATGGCAGTCTCATGGAGTAGGTTATTTTTTACATTAGAACACATGCCATTAAATCCATTATCCATTCTTGTTTCTTTGTCAGTGCAATCTGTCTCTTTGCTGTTTCACAGCTGAAGTCACTATTAATTAATCTTTTTTAGTTAGTTCCTTATATACTTTTAAAATAAATGTAGAGTTTGTAAGTAAGCTGAAGTGACAGGAAAAGGCCCAAATCATTAAGCATATTTAAGCACCTAATTCCTATTTATTCACCAAA
The DNA here is from genome assembly GCF_001723895.1 of Crocodylus porosus. Taxonomy (NCBI): domain Eukaryota; kingdom Metazoa; phylum Chordata; order Crocodylia; family Crocodylidae; genus Crocodylus; species Crocodylus porosus. The sequence goes on along the minus strand of NW_017728886.1, from coordinate 216,618,627 downwards.
TTCCTATTTATTTCAATTGGCATTCATTGCCCACATAGGAATTAGCTATCTAAACACCTTGAAGGCTCCAAAGTTCTTCTCCATAGCTATTGTACCCAATCTGAGATGGACTATATCACATAATTCTGTACTGCTGCTCCATTCAGTCTTTGGATTCATTGCAGTTCTGTGATAGATCCAGAATTTCTATCAACTAAGAACTGAACCAACAGATCTGTCTTCATTTCACCTATGCTACAAAAAAACCCAACAAAGGGCAGTTACTTCTGACCTCTACTGACCAATTCTATATTTGAAGTTGTGTCCAGGAGGTGGCAGGTTCTAAAACCTGTAGACAGTCATTGTAGCCATATTATCCAAGCTTCTCATCTCACGTTTGGCACCTCAAAGAAGACATCTGCAATGCCTAGAACTTGATCAATTTATATATGGATGATTCTAGTAGGTAGACTGTGTTACGATCATCGGCGATGAGTAGGGGCTGCAAGCAGGTGCACATGAACCCTCTGAGCTTGGCAGTGCACCCCCTGAAAAAAGCACCACTGGTGCTAGCTACTCCCCCGCTTCACTGCCGACACTGATGGTTGCTGCCAATGCTGCCAGAGGCAACTGCGGGTAGTCGCCAACTGTTGGCCAGCACTTGCCACCCCCACCGCTGACACCGCCTGCAGGAGCTCCCTACTCACCACTGCCATACCCCCACCACTGACACCACCACCTGTGGGCAGTCGCCATGCCCCCACCCAGCCTCCGGGGGCAAACGGCATTCATGGTTATGACAATGCTACCATGAGCTCTATCCTAGAAGAGGGTGAGCAGTATGGCCATAATCCAATATCATAAAGCTCATTGGACTGGACTTAACTTTAAGACTGTGAGAAGTCCCATTGAAGTCAATGGCCTTGTCCAGCTAAGCACAAATGTTTGGTTCTTCAGGGACAAGTACCAGTGGCACACCCTCCATCACAGCGACTGGTCCACAGGGAATGCCTGTGCCATACATGCTTTGGTGCATAGTAAGGTACTCTGGGGGCAGTTGGCGAGGCTGAGGCCAGCACTGGGCTGGCCCCAGCAGCCTTACCTGGGATCTTTCAGGCCTCTCAGGGCTGCAGCAGTAGTGATCCTGCCAGGCACAGCCTGGCTGGCAGCTACAGTGCGGCTCCAGGTGTATTTCAGCATCACACGCTGCCTTTTTATGGGCTGCTCTCATTTTTTTTGATCCCCGGATATTTGTTCTCCTCAACTTTTTGATCCCTGGATATCCAGTGGTCAAAAAAACCTGTGGAAAAAAAAAAGCAGAGCACAGCACATATGGACAGTGCACTGTTGCAGGGCAGAGAATACCTGACTGTGTGGTATGTAGCTCTGCAGACATATATGTGGCCACATACTGCATGGCCACGCTCATCTGGACAAGCCCAATAGGTCTATAATTAAAAATATGTTCAAGTGATTTGTTATCAGGGCCATAGGGGTCAGGATTGGACCCTTAAAATTTTATGTTAGGTTAGTGTCATGAAATAGTGTCATGTTCAATTTAACACTTACTAAATGCAGTTAAAACATACATAAATGCACATACAAGCACATGTTAATTGCCATCTAAGTGTTGCAAAGATGCTCCCTTTCAGGCAAGGATTCCCTCAAAATCATATTAGGTAACATATCTTGCTCCTGACACGTACTGTCTTTAATATGGTGCAACATTCCAGTGACTGCCAGCAATCGCAAATGACTGTGTGAATGCATCCCAAGGGTATAAAGCCACAGTATGCCTTGCAGTTTAGGTTTCAGTAGGGCTTGCCTCAGGTATAACACCAATTGCATGTCTCTGAACTATTAGAGATCATGCTTTCCTGCAGTAGGGGCCAACCTTTTTGGCAGGTGTGCCACAAATTAGCCCTGCACCTTCCCTGAATACCATTCTGATCCCTTTCCCCTAGCTGATATTCTGTTCTGCATTTTGCTGCCTACCCAGTATTTTGATGCTCTGCTTTCTCCTTCCTGCCCTATCTGCTACTGTGCTCCTTGCTTCCTCCCCAGTCTGCTGTGCGCCACACACAGAGGTTACCCAAGCCACTTTTAGCATTCCTGCCACAGGATGACCACCCCTTGTAGCTTTTCCTTAATTTAACCCTAGATTTGTCTTACTTCTGTCTATAGTAACTTTCTCCCCAGAACACTTTAATTTATCTCTCTTTCTTCTTTTTTCTTTATACAAGGAAATAAAATATCCGATTTCCAAATACGAGGCCCATCAATGAACAAATTTACCTCAGTATGCATTGGGCCACGCAAATTTCTGAGTCCCGCAGGAAAGTAGTGGAAAGTAAACACATTTGGGTGATTTTTAAGATGAATTATCCACTCACCAGTAACAAGAAAAGACCAGAACAGTCATTCTATTTTTTACTAGATATTGTCCTTTCTTGCAGCCAGAGTCACAAACTCCACTTAGCCTCATTACCACAGAGGACACAGGACACACAGGACTGACTGAGCACTCTCAATTGTATCCCTCAACATCTTAAATGAAAGAATATTAAAGGAGCCTGACATCATACTTCAAAGGTCAGCAAATAACTGTCAGTGGGTCTATACATAAAGCAAATGATAGTGCAGACAGGGCACAGCTTGGTCTCATGTGTCTGTTGTAGTTTAAAGCAAAATGACATGAGATAATGAAGTTTAAATTGGTGCAATGGTTTGTGTATACTGAGAATTAACCTGTAACACTCATTGTACCAATATAAAACTTTACAGAACTTCAAAGCACAGCAGCTATAAGAGATAGTTACACTCGTAACTATCAGCATTTAATCATAGCATTATTGCAGGGTTACAGTCTACTTTACCTCAACACAGTCAAATATCATCATCTTAAATTAAAACCATAGGCCATTTGATAATAGAACTAGCTGGTAGGAATGGATCAAATTCTAGTTAATGATGTGATTTTATAGGGTCAGATGAAGATATATGATTTATACCCACTAATTATCTAGCCCAAAGGTGATACTGAAATATAGTGTAGCATCCCTATTTAAAAATAAAATGAACCCCCAAGAGGCAAAGGGTTATTTTTCTTTTCTAGGTTTAAAACAAATAATTGTAAGGAAAGATTGTGCTAATGCCCCCCTTCCAAAGCTGAACTATACATAGGGTTACAGCCTACTTTTTGCATCAGAACTGAATAGATGGACTCTGCATATAAGAGGTAGTGGTGTTAGGCAGGCTTCAGGTAATGTGAAGACCCACCCTGTAGTTATTACAGTACCTGAAAGGCTACAATAGTCCCTATGCCAGTGCACCTGTCTTCCAAGCAGAATTAAATTATACAGATTGTAGAGGGAGCTAATTCCCTGCTCTTCAGCTTCCCCTTACCCTATCTTTCCAACTATTGTTACAGACTTTCTCCTGTTGCAGAAAACTCTGAACTTGACCTCAGGTGATCAGAGGCACAAGAAATTTGTTAGTGCTAGTAACTGTGACAGCCACACCACAATGCTAGAGGCAAGTGCTGTCAGCAAGTTACCCATGACAATATATCTGTATCTAACATTTGGTGGTTTCAATAATGCTCAGATGCAAAGGCCACAACAAAAACAGAGTTGTTTACTCTCAGTCTTGCAGAGATAAGGTAAATAGAGGTGAGTAAAAATACAATACAGTTAAAGGGGTTACACTAAACAACCTTGAAGAGCAGTATATGTTATTAGTAGGACATAACACAATAATGTGATTAAATAGTCCCAGAACACACTTAGGTCTGGCAGGCTCTAAGTCTGGTGGTCTTGTACACTTCTCTGAATGAGTCATGCCTTCAAGCATGAGTATCTCTTGCACATGGAAGTAAAATTCTTTAGGATGTTATACAGTTTGGGTGTGCTCTTCCAGCACTTCTGTCTGCCCAGCAGGACAGCACTCTGAGCCAATGTCTGATACTGCCTTACAAATCCCAGGTATTCAAAATCATGAGACTGGTGCTCAAAAATCTTGGTATTTAAAGAAATGACAACTTCATTTTATGGGTCTTGCATCTTTCTGCATTAAATAGTCATAACACTTCTAGCTTATAAAGGACTTTCTTACTTGACTCTAGAAGCTGGAGCACCAAGAAAAATATTAACTACAAGGGTACATACAAGTGTTTACATTTAGCATCAATCTAAATGCCCTGGTGTGCGAGTGTTCATAGGGCTTAGGTCACCTTAAAAACAGCGCACCTAATCTAACGTTAGTTCACCTTAGAAGTAAACTATCATCATATCAGCTGGGGTTATCCAACCTAGCCTAGTGAATGCCTTGCACATTCAGAACACAGCCCTGGGCTATGAAAGCCCAGCCACTCATCACAGCTTTTAGACCAATGATTCTCAGCCAAAGTACCACAGTACCCTAGGATGTCCTGAGATCCTTTCAAGGATGTAATGCAATGTTAGCACTGTTAGGTGCGCATACCTTATTCACAAGATAATTCCAGAGATTTCAAATAAGAATCTGTAGTGTGAAAAAAAAAATGTGTCCTGTTGTGGTTTTTCGGAGCTCTTTGCGACAGAAGACAGGCATGGCTGGTGAACTCAGACTGGTGGAGTGGTAGAGCATCCCATGGGAGGGGGGGGTTTGCAGCCAGCCAGAAGTGGTGGTGTAGAGGGGGGGGTTGCAACCTGTGAGGCACTCCAGCCAGTAGTGGGGAGGCTGCAAACTCCCCCATTCCCGGCTGGCTGCAAACCCCCCAACCCCCCCAGTCCTGTGGGACACTCCACCGCCCTACCAGTCTGAGTTCACCAGCCATGCTTGACAGAAGAATTGCTTTATTGTTTTTCTTTAGTCAAAAATAAGTGAAAACTTAGAGCTGGCATTTTACAAGGGGTGTCTCACGTCTATCCAGGGAAGCCTCGAGTCTAAAAAGGTCAAGAACCATTACTAGATATTCCTTCCTCTAGTTACCTGCAGCTCACCTTACAGATTTCCCCTCTCTGATATCATGAATGCAAAGCATGTCTCCTACACAAATGCAGGGATCATCTCTATTCCCCATATACATTCCTAGTACCCCTTGTACACCAGAATTATATAGCCTCGCTGTTTTAATGGCCTTTCATGGCATCTAAGGACTTTTACCTCCAAAAAAATTATAGGATCTAAATTAAATTTCTAAAAATGTTCTCCCAAGTGCATTTTGCTTTCAAATCTAATGAAAGTATCATTGCCACAGAGGTGTAGGTTGTAGCCATGCTGGTCTAAGGACATAGGCAGACAAGGTTCTTTGGGTGAATCTGATATATTTTATTAGACCAACTTAAATAGTTGGAAAACAATTATTAAGCAAGCTGCCACAGAGGCATGAACTATTCACAGAAACAACATATTTAAATATTCAGTCCACAATTTATTTGATCCACTGCTAAATTATGAAAGTTTGGTATCTCAGTTTTTATTTATACCTTTATACAGTATTGGGCCTGAGATCAGATATTCAAGTAGATTGGATGGTCAGTTTTAACAGATTCGTTAGATCCTCCTCTTTTAGGTCTGGGAACAGCTTATATTTGGGAACACCTCATCTAGTGAGGTTTAGATAAAGCACCTCGCAGCCATTTAACAATGGTTAATTAATTGAGTCTGCTCTGATGCACTCTAAATAGGTTGCCAAGGAGCATGTGCATAGGCCACTGGGGCTCTCCTAATGAATGCTCAGCCATGTGTGATACAAAGAGCCTCAAGCCACAAGTACACTGTTTCCCAGTGTGAGGGACAACTAACTGGGAGCTAACATAAAACTGGCTTCTCCTTGCATTCTACATGATTCACAGTTCATAAATATCTTTGTGCTGTTGCTTCAGACACTTATGCTCTATCACAGAAGTCAACAGTGTGTTGTGTGAGAAATAATATTCCTTACAACTAAAATAGATAAAAAAACATAATTCCTTCCCATAAACTGGAAGTCAAATAGTAAGTCAAATCGACTAAGCTTAAGCAGCCCTTTGAAGGTCCAATCTCCACAATAATACTCTATTACCTGAATGGGGTGCCTGGGCCAACATATTTAATCATGTGATGCAATTTCAACAATTTGCAGGGAAAAGAGGTTAAAGCAGAACCTAAATTATGAAATATTTAAATGACAATTTTAGTACTGGATTAAAATATAGCTAAAATGCGCATATAGCAAAAGAAAAACCTTATCCAGAGTGTATATATTAGGCAAATATAGTATTTTATAATACATCTCTCTTCATATTTTATATTACTGTTCTTCATCCTGCATTTCTGATCAACAGTAATGTTCATTAAAAAAATCTAATATTACAGTGAAAAAACATATCTGGCAAATCCTTATCCTCTATTATTATTGCTATCCACTTCACTTTTGGAAACCACAGCAAATTAGTCTTGGACCATGGTAATCTTAATTATATCTTTAAAATAGATGATGTGGGCAACATATTGAATAAACTCTTTTGGTAAGACTGCTTTTGCCTCAATGCAAAATCTCTATGTTCAGATGCTTGTATTATTTAAATTACAAAAGGCAGGCATCTGAAAAATGGAATTCTTTGTTGTACAGTCATATTCATGAAAATTCATTCAATCGTAAAGGGGTCAAAAAAAAGACAAATTGCTTGCTGTTTAAAATATAAGCAGAGGCTGCACTATTCTATGTATATCATAAAATGCATTGGCTAAATTGTGCTTTCAATATTTTAAAAACTGAAAAGTTACCAAGACTTTCTGTATATTTCATGTTTTAGTTAGACATCAATTATAAACATTCTGCTTAGCTGATTTATTCAAACAGAAGAAAAGAACCACTAAAATGGGAGATGTGTATTCTTCAATGTTATGTGAGAGAAAATAAATTATTTAATCATGTTATATTTTGCTAACATGTTGCTTTATCATTTGACAGATCTTCAAATCAAAGATGAGTTATATAATTAGGGACCTAATGAAATTGCGATGATGTGTTTTTTGTGGACAGTGCGATTTTGGACGGGCTCTGCAAAAAAGCATGGACTCTATGAAAAAGCTCAAGCTCTGTGCTTTTGGCTGGCTCACTGAGGGAAAAAAAAGGTTCAAGAAGACATAAGGAGCCCTGGAGTCCTCAAGCAAAGGGGCGGGGAGAGGAAGGAAATCTGAGGCTGAGCCCCTGACATAGACTTAGTCCAGGAGCCAATCCAGGGCCAGCTACAGAAGCAAGGACAGTTTTGGTGCTGGCTTTTAAAGCACCCACAGGCATGCTGCTACAGCATGCATGCTGCCACCTGAGGAGGAGCATGGATGAATGCTAAGAAAGCCTCTAAGACAGCCAAATACATTTCAGCACTGGACCGTGTAAGACAGTATCCTGCAGGGACCTTGCAGGCCGATGGAGGCAGACTTCTGTACTGCCTGTAGTGTACCTCTGGATGGGTCGAGGAAAACCAGCGTAGACCCACACTTACAATCTGAGGCAGACATGAGGTGGAAGGCTGTTGCAGAGTCTAAAGGTCACAGTAAGAAGCAAGTGACCGTATCTTTGCTTTTTAAAAGGACCACAGAAAGCAACTTGGAAAGGCAAGAGTTGGCATTTTCCCCCATGGAGGCTTTTACGGCTGTGACCATCTTGCCAGACAAACTTGATCACTCAAAGCTACGGGACCGAAATGTGCCAAATGCTGGCAATTTTCCACATGCCAACCAGCTTCACCAAAATTATCTCCCTGCAGCAATTGCTTTGCCTCTACTGTCCACAAAGGCTGCCTTGGCAGAGTCTGGCTCCTTCTCCATTGTGACTGATGAAGGCATTGACACTGAAGATAACTATATGTTGCATATTTTATTTGTACCAGGGAGCTGGACAAGCCAGGACCTGCCCGTGCTTCAAAATGAACTAGTCCACCTCACGTCTGTTCATTTTTCTACTGTCTCAAGCTGTCATGAGGGTCATTGCCAGCTATGGTGATTTTAACAAGATCTCAGCATTCCTGCCTGACAGCCAAGGATGTGTACAAGGCTTTCTCTGATGTATTCCAAAGAATCACAGAATTGTAGAAATTAAGGGCCGGAAGGGACCTCGAAAGATCATCGAGTCCAGCCTTCCTGCTTTAAGGAGGAATACTGCTGAGATCAAATGATCCCAATGAGGTATCTGTCCAGTCTCCTCTTGAAGATTTCCAAGGTTCGGGACTGCACCACCTCCTTGGGAAGTCTGTTCCAGATTCTGGTCATCCTTACCATAAAGAAGCTCTTCCTTACATCCAACCAGAAACCATCCTGTAACAGTTTATGGCCATTGCTCCTTGTCCTCCCCTGGGGTGCCCCAGTGAACAGTTTTTCTCCCAGCTCCTAATAGTCACCCCTTACATACTTATAGACAGTCACCAAGACCCGCCTCAGTCTTCTCTTCCCCAGGCTGAGCAGTCCCAGATGCCTTAGTCCTTCCTCCTAAGTTTTGTCCTCCAGGCCCTTAATCATTCTGGTACTCCTTCTCTGAACCCTTTCAAGATTCTCCACATCTTTTTTGAAGTGCAGTGCCCAGAACTGGACACAGTACTCCAGCTGCGCCCTGACCAGTGCCATTTAGGAAGGAAGGATCACTTCCTTAACCCTGCTTGCAAAGCATCAGCTAATGCATCCCAGTATTATTACCAGATTTGCCCATCACTTTGGGGTGTGCTCATTTATTTTGGGTACGTTTTTAGGGTCTTTGTAATTCTATCAATGTGCTGCTTGTGTTACTTGTGTTTCTATATGGAGCTCTCTCTCTCTCTCTTCTGCAAGTCCTCACCCCCAATGGAGCTATCTTGCAGGACTCAGTTTCAATGGGGCTGGGTTCCTTCAGCCCCCAAATCAGTCAAATACACACACCCAGATTAATGTGATATGCCTGACCTGGCCAGGCTGATCAGCATGGACAGGCTGACACCCTCATATGCCAGGAATCAGTTCACTAAGGTAACAATAAAATGCAGTCAGACACAAGCACACAGGTGAACAAAATACCTCTGAATCCAGCTGACACCCTCATGGGCCAGCATTCAGTTCATTAGGGCACATCTGAGCCAAACTGGGTCAATCACCCTGTACAAGCTGATCCCCTTATGTGTCTCAAAGTCAGCACATCCCAGTCTTTTGTCCTAACTGTCCTGGTAGTCGTAGCCTCTTGATGAGCGGACCCCACAGTATTTCTGGGTTTCACAGGGATCTTTGGCATAGGTAAAAGAAGTGTTGCTGCAGAGCAAGTGGGGAAGGGTTAGTAGAGAAGGAAAAATCCTGGTTACCACCAGTTTGACTATAAAAGTTATTTATTGCTAAGTATCTGAAATGTATAATGGTCCTAGTAGAAATAGACATGCAAGGGAAAACAAACAAAAACAATTACAATATAACCTTGGTTTAATTGAGCATTTAGGGAAACTAGCTCAAGCTTAACTAATAAAATTCAGGTTTCGAAAGCTATGCCTAGAGAGAAAAAGAAAAAGAGAGAGAGAAAGAGGGAGAGAGAGAACGCAAAGCTGGGATCAAGGTACTTGGGTTATTTGTTGACAAGCAAAGTTTCTAATACGATCTTTGAAGGGGGATGATCTGTTTAGCTCAGCTTCTTGAGCACAGCAGTGATGGTGTCAGAGAGAGTTCTCTCTCTTGAAGCCCACTGTTTGCTGCTTTACAGCTTTCTTATACCCTTAGTTTAGCCTCTTCAAAGCATTCTTTTAATTGTGCAAATCAGAAGAGTCCTAAGCCATAATTGACAGGGAAAATCCTGTTATGTAAACAGTTTCCATTTAAATGAATTACCTTTCTCAGTGACAAGGGGTTATCAGGTTTGGAACAGCTCAAGAAACTGATTAACAACCAGGGAAAACATCAAGTTTTAAGGAGTAACCAGATACCTAGGAGCCAGCCTGAAATTATTATGAATATAGAAGATATACTGGAAGGGATACCTCATTGATTTCTTCTCAGATGGCCTAGTTGTGCTTGTGCTGTGAAGTCAGCATCAGTATTTTGTATTTTCCTGTTGTGAATAAGCCTCAGTTTAGCATGCCTTTCAGATTTTACTGTAGTCTTTTAACAGACTTAAGGGGATTATTTGGAGCATTCATAAACTTTGTGGGGAGGACTTCCACCAGTCATCTGGGGAAAAGTATGACAGCATTTGTGGTCAGGGCTCCAATGGGCTGGATGCTGTGATGAACCCTGAATCATTGTTCAAATGTTGCCCATACCCCCTCTGACTCGGTCTCTTGCCTCAGCATTCCCTAACCCAGCAACCGAGCTTTAGTCAATCAAGTTTAAATAGGCCTCCCATACTGGGACCAGGGAATGTATGGCCTGTAATGCCTATTAAACTTTTCTCTGCTTAGTTCTGGGTAGATGAGCTGTGTGTGGTGGGGGGCGGTGGGGCAGACTAGAAAAAGTCCTTTGTAAGTCCAGCAAGCTTGACTGAGCAGGGTTCCATCAGGAACATAATGATGACAGGTAACAGTATGCTATTAGCTCTGTTGACTAAAGCATTGCTGTAGTGGCTCATGTTCATCCTGTGATCCACCATAACCCCAGGGTCCCTTTGAGCCATCATGCTGGGCAAGACATCTTCTGACCTGTGTTTATGTCTCTGGCTACTTCTCCCCAGATGAAGCACTCTGCATTTATCTTTATTGCAGAGTGCTGCCCAGTGCTGTTCATGTCACCCGCAACACACACATTCTCTCCTTAGTAAGTGACATGTTGTACACACAGTCCCCTGATGTGGATAGCTTGGTGTCTTCTTTCAAGAAAGCCTTCAAATCCTGTCCAGGTTGTAAGGTCCAGTACAGGAGTCTGCTGTCAGTCAAGGTGGAAACTCACATTATACTGTGCTGCAGCCACCAGAGCCTGTCCTCACATGGTGGAATTTGTGGTTCAGGCAGTCTGTGACCATGCCAAGCATATGCAGCACTACTAGCAGTTTGTAAGTGAGAAGCTAGAAATCACACTCAGCAGACAGTGCATGCTTAAACTTCACAATCTCTTAGGTTGAGGCAATGTTCAGGTTTGAGTGATGTTTGTGGCTGACAATGCCACCTGGTTCCTGAAGCTCCTGACACAGTTTGAAGACTGGCAGGCTGTGATCCACTGCACATACAAGCTGATGGATTTGATAAGCTGGGTTGAAGACACCACCACAAGAACTGCCAAGCTGTCCTTGTGAAAGATCAGTGAAGGGACCTGTTCTAGGCAATAGCTGTGAAGTTGAATCAGTGCTACAGGTATGACCCATCACTGCCACCAGAGTTCAGACAACCAGCTGCCCCCTTCCTTAGTGCTGCTTATGTTTTAGACCTCAGCCAGGTATTTGTTCCGAGTTGTGACTCTCAGCTACTGAAAGGAACCCAGCATGGGAGAAAGTGCATGACAATGAATGTGCTGCTTACATGGATTTCATCAAGAAGTGCAGGATGCCTGTACCTGTGTTCTGGGACTCTTGCCTGTGACCAGTTTCCACACTTTATGCCCTGGCAAGACACTGCCTCACTATTCCAATGAACATGTTGGATACTGAGCTTGCCATCGTGGTGTATGGAAAAGTATTTACCCTAAAGAGACAAAGAATGCCACCAGTTACTGTAGATGGGCGCAGCATACTTGCATTTAATAGCTAGCATGAACTACCTGTCTCAAGGTTAGCATTCAGTTTCAGTAAATTGCTTTTTTATAATGTCCTTTAACAAAGTGTATATAGTTGGTATTAGTTAAAATTCATGTTGTGTATAGCTTTATTTTCATAAGATATTTCTGTTTAGAGTTTAATTAAGTACTTAGATGGTATTAAAGTGTATGTAGTTGGTATTAGTTACAATTCATGGTGTTGCATAGCTTTATTTTAATAACATATTTCATTTTAGAGCTTAATTAAGTACTTAGATTGCTTAATAACACATCAATTAAAGGCTTCTTTCTGCCTTTAAGCTGATTAAGCTGGTGCAAGCTATTAATTGATGTGTTATTAAGCACATTAAAAGGGGACAGAAAAGCAAAGAAACCTCTTGGTTGAGCAGGGAAATCCAAGAGAGCCTGGAGGGAAAAAAAGAGGCCTAGAGGCTGTGGAAGTAGGGGGCTGCCACCAAGGAGGAGCATACCTGCTTGGGTCCATCTTGAGTGAGGAAAGCCAAAGTGGAAATGGAGCTTAGGCTGGCAGCAAAAGTTAAGGATAACAAAGAGTAATTCTTTAAGTACGTAGGAAGCAAAAACAAGGTAACTTAGGGCCCCTTCAGGATGAACTAGGGCAACTGGTAACAGATAGGATGGCCAAAGTGGAGCTTGTAAATGATTTCTTTGCATCCGTGTTCCTGGACATGAATGCCAATACATAGTCCATTGGGACCTTAGGTAAGCTCAGTATAGATACCAAGCCACCAACTGTTCTCACTAACCTAGTAAAGGGGCACCTGGAGGGGTTGAATAGATTTAAGTCAACAGGACCTGATAATCTTCATCCTAGGGTATTTAGGGAATTAGCTGAAGTCATAGCAGAGTAACTATAGGCTGGTTAGTCTCACCTCTATCCTTGGCAAGACCTTCGAAAAAATTGTTAAGGATCACATTTGTGGGGGACCAGCGGGGAAAATGATGCTTAGGGGCAATCAGCATGGGTTCATAGCAGGCAGATCCTGCCTGACTAACCTGGTTTAATTTTATGACTGGGTCACAAAATGTTTGGATGAAGGAATAGAGGTAAATGTTATTTACTTAGATTTTAAAAAGACCTTTGACACAGTGTCACACCCAATTCTTATAAATAAACTAAACAGTTACAGTGTAGAATATTACACAGTCTAGTGGGTAGAAAATTGGCTTATGGGATGCACCCAGAGAGTGGTGGTGGACAGGTTGGTTTCTACCTGGAGAAATGTAGGCAGCGGAGTCCCCCAAGGCTCTCTCCTGGGACTGGTACTATTCAATATCTTCATTAGTGACTTGGACGAGGGAGTAGAAAGCACTCTGTCCAAGTTTGCTGATGACACCAAACTATGGGAGGAGGTACACAAACTAGACAGCAGAGAGTGAATCCAGGCTGATTTGGACAGCCAAAATTGGGAAAATGGGCCAAACAGAATAAGATGCAGTTTAACAAGGATAAGTGTCATGTGTTGCACCTAGGGAGGAAGAATCGTCAACACTCCTATAGCTACGCCAGACAAGAAAGCCAATATTTTTAACAGATTCTTTGCCTCTGTTTTCTTGAACAGGGACTGGGACATCCCTCCTGCCAGAGGTAGGAACAATTTTGGGGATAGCTCTGACAGGCTTTGGGTCAGTTCTGAGGTAGTTAGGGATCCTCTGGAAGGGCTGGACATTTTTAAATCTGCAGGTCCACATGCCCTCCACCCAAGGGTGTTGAGGGAGCTGGCAGGAGTCATCGTAGAGCCCTTGGCCCAGCTGTATGAGCATTCGTAGTAATCTGGCCAGGTGCCAGGGGACTGGAAACTAGCTAATGTGGTCCCCATTTTTAAGAAAGGGAGGAAGGAGGACCCAAGTAACTATAGATCTGTAAGCCTCACCTTGGTCCTTGGGAAGATCTTGGAGAAAATCATCAAGGAGTACATCTGTGGGGGGCCAGCAGGGGAGATCATGCTCAGGGGCAACCAGCATGGGTTCATCAAAGGCAGGTTGTGCCTGACCAACCTGATTGCATTTTATGACCAGGTAAATAAATCCTTGGATGATGGTGTCACCGTGGATGTAGTCCTTCTAAACTTTAAGAAGGACTTTGACACTGTCTTTCACCCCATTCTCATTAATAAATTAAGTGACTATGGCATCAATGCCTACACAGTTGGATGGATAAAAAATTGGCTGATAGGGCGCACTCAGAGAGTAGTGGTGGACGGGTTGTACTCAACCTGGTGAGATGTGAGCAGTGGAGTCCCCCAGGGATTGGTCCTCAGGCCCGCACTGTTTAACATCTTCATCAGCCACTTGGATGAGGGGGTTGAAAGCACATTGTCCAAGTTTGCTGAAGACACTAAGATGCAGGGGGATGTGGACACACTTGAAGGGAGAGAGAGGCTGCAACTAAATTTAGACAGACTACAAAAGTGGGCAGATGAGAATAGGATGGGTTTCAATGTAGATAAATGCAGGGTGCAGCACCTTGGGAGAAGGAATCCACAGCATACATACAGGCTGAGGAGTTCCCCTCTTG
>NW_017728886.1:216594075-216603848 GCF_001723895.1 Crocodylus porosus | reverse complement strand
CTGACCCTAGCTACTATGAAACTATAAGCTTGGGAGGGAATATTCTAAGTAGCACAACTGCAGAAAGGGATCTCAGAGTCATAGTCAACTCCAAAATGAACACGAGTCACCAATGTGATAAGGTAATAAGTAAAGCTAACTGGATCCTTTATTGTATAAGTAGGTGCATCACAAACAGGTCTAGGGAGGTGATACTTTCCCTCTATGCAGCACTGGTCAGGCCACAGCTGGAGTACTGCATCCAGTTTTGGGCACCACACTTCAGGAGGGATATGAAAAACCTGGAGAGCGTTCAGAGAAGGACCACTCATCTGGTTAAAGGCCTACAGAAAAAACCTTACGTGGACCAATTGGGAGACCTGGACCTCTTCAGCCTCTGCAAGAGAAGGCTGAGAGGTGTTCTCGTGGCCACCTACAAACTCATCTTGGGGTCCCAGCAAGAAATAGTGGATACACTGTTTACCAGGGCACCTGTCGGGGTAACTAGAAATAATGGCCACAGAGTGGAAGAGAGCAAATTCAGATTGGACATCAGGAAAAAAATCTTTACAGTCAGGGTTGCCAAAATATGGAATAAGAGTGGTGGTGCTGTCCCCTTCCTTAGAGGTATTTAAAAGGAGATTGGACAGACACCTGGCTGGGGTCATCTGACCCCAACACTCATTCCTGCCCAGGGCAGGGGGTCAGACTCGATGATCTAATAAGTCCCTTCCGACCCTAAAATCTATGAAACTATATGCAATATAAGTGACAGTTAATGGCTTTCACGGGCTTCCATGGGGATTAAGTCCAAAGAAGCCATTGACATGTCACAATCTAAGTGGCAGTTTGGGGCCATCTGAAAAACTGTGGGGAGTGGTGGGACTACCTGGGACCCTTAGCCAATCAGAGGGTGGGCCTGCCATGCTCAGCCTGTAAAAATGATGGCCAGCCCTAAGGTCTGCCTGCAAAATGAGCTGGCTGCCACTCTGAGTCCAGTAGATTCCTAGTTATTTTGCATCCATTGCTATTAAATCCACAGACAAACACTCAACTTGATGTAGTATTAGTAACTTTACTGGTCTGTCAGGAATTAGGAGAACTGGTCAACAGCTAACATAACTACTTTGCAATTCAGACAGGCTAACACCACTTGAGTACTGCTAGGGCTCCAATGCCATCTCCCAGTTCATTGGGAAACACTTCACAGAGCCTCAGTTCAGCTTACTGCAGGGCCAAGAACTATATGATAGTCCTCCAGAAAACTTAGCAGCACACAACAGTGAGTTCAGCACCTATGTGAACACAGCAGCTGTATTTTTATTTTGTAGTGTAGCTGCTTTCATTGAACTAGGATCTTTCAAGAGGAGTAACTCAGATGTATACAACTTAATGTTCTACTGTGACATATACCTTTGCAGATAACTTTTTGTCAAAAGTGGCCTTGTTAAAAGGGAATGAGCCTAGCAGATATAAAAAGAAAATGAACACTGCCAGGCTTTCCTCTTTAAACCTCAAAATTCAACCAGAAACTTTCCCAAGCTTAAGAGACTTAGTTCAGATAAAAAAACCCAAGGGAGCGGAGAATACCTGCTGTTGTTACTGAATGTAGTGCATACCGGTGTACTTAAAACTGAACAAGGCATTCATGTGCAGAAGAAACAGGTGGCATCTTCAAACCCTGTTGAACTGCCAGGTGCCCTTAGTAGCAATGATGCTCCCACCATAACCTTAGTGAAAAGAAATAATTTTAATAAGAAGATTCTTAAACCTTAGGAATACTATCTCATTAGAAGTTATGTGCTTCTTTTTGGGTACAGCATAGGTCTGCTCTTTCACCTCTATGGGTTTTTATAACCTGTCTTCCTTGCACAGATTCTACCCAGATATGACAGCATCCCACTGATTTTTGTTGTTCTGCCTTTTTTCAAAAAAACCCAATTATATTTAGGTCCCCTTCTACTGTGTCAGGCATTCTGTTTCACTTCCATTTTTGAGCTTCATAAATTGTCAAATAAACAGTAAAGATTTTAATTTTCAGCCATGCACCCACATGTATTAAATGTTTCTGACATTTTTGTATTATATTTCTAGGATGTCAAACTCTTCTTTCTCATGTGCTGGCCTTTACTATTGCATAAAGAGTTTTCCTTCCTTTAATAATATTTGCCTTTTCCCAACTTGAGGGCTGTTCAGGGGGCTCTTTCATTCCTGGCTGAAATCAAGTTTTGATTTTAACAGAGCAGAAGGATACATTTGGATTATTAATAGCTAGTATACTTTTCTATTACATCCATATGACCTTAAGGAGCGAATCCTAATGACAGCCATGTTCTCTGACACTTTTATAACAGAATTTCTAGGGGATGATGACAGCTTTAACACAGAGTTTATAAAGTCTTTAAATCAATCTCATTTGGTTGGTCAGGGTGATGGGAAAGAGTAGGGAAAAATGGTAAACAAAGGTCTTTGCAACAAGGATAAGATGAGAAAACAGGAAGAGCTTTTTTTAAAAAAAATGGGCAATGGAAGATGCATTGATTCAAAAGCAACAGGAAAAGTTTATACAAAAACTGGAACTGCCCATGTAGAAATAGCTGCCATAGTCTGCTAGAAAGACAAATATTTTAGTTAACTATACAGGGACAGACATCCTTCAAGAACAGAACTGTCAACTCTACAATTATCAACCAAGATCTTTTCAGGAGCGGACAATGTCAAATTTCCTCCTATAGAAGTTTCCTGATTTCCAGTAGTAGAGTCAGCACCCTTCAGAATTCCTCACCTGGGAGGAATTGTGTGTAGAGATTACAGAAGAGATGTGGTCAAGTTGCCCCTCACTCTACAATACGCCTCATCCTTGTCGGAGTTGCACAGTGGCACTATGATGTTCAAGTGTTTTTAAAGCACTTAGAGACGCTCTAAGAAAAGGATCTCTCTCTCTTAGTGCTGAGTACAGTAAAGATTTAGGAATTATGCCATGTTTTCTCCATGGAAAGGCAGAAAGTCTCTCCCATTCCGTCTCCCCTCATTCAATTCAGCATTACAAGTAAGGGAGCTGGAATGATCTCAAATAATTAGTCACAGACACAGGTTGCTCAAGGGGCCTGAAGAGTGGCAACTTCAAAAATCTAAGTTCAGTCGCCCCTAAATACACACGATCAGCTTTCTTCTGCAGTTCTACACTCCAAATTACTCCAGATCCTGCAAAAACAACTGAAAAAGAAACCATCTGAGAGAGACAAACTGTTGAACAGTTTGCCCAAGGCAAGCAGATGCTGATTGCATAATACATTATGTTGCAAGTAATCTTTAAAAAAATTAAACACCTACTACTAAAAATGTGCTATCATTAAACGGTTAAAATTAAACCAGTCAAGTAATTTCAAGTCCATAGATTGTAAAGCAAAAAAGGCCCAACTTTGTGAACCCATCTGTATATCAAAATGGTTGTTTAACAAATACATACATTTAAGCACAGATGGATTTAAGCATTAATGTGAATTCTTTTCTGAGTTAGAATTTAAAAAAATCAAAACTATGGCTATGTGGTGCTTAGCAAGCACCTAAAATGTTACCATCATATATTTTTAATTCAATTTGAACACTGCAAAGATGCAGATTGCTATCTTTTGGGTAATTATTTGTAAAGCAATATAAAACACTGTCTTTGTTTACATGAAAGTATATAAATAGTCCAAAAAATGCCCAGAAGGCAGATTTGGCATACACATACATTTCATATCTGTTTATTGAGCACTGATGAAAAACAGTTTGGAAACTTTTCCAGCAACTATTTCTATCCTGCATGCTCACCAGACAAACATATCATTCAAACATAGGTTTCATTTTAGCATAATTTAATGCTTAACAAAGGTAATCATTTTTGATTTTGCATAATTAAGTTTACAAAAATAATGTCACTTTTATAAAATAAATCAGCATTTCCCAATAAATTACAGTAGTGACAGTCTTATTTGACAATGTAATATATTGCATAAAATAGATAACATCCTTTAGAAAGACAAAATGCTATGTTACATGCTTTAATCAAGTATTTTGGCAGTGTGTGAAAATGTTTTACTGTACATACTCTGTATATAGTACAGTGTAAAAACAAAGCTCAAAGTCTGGTTCTGTATCAGTTATATGAGGATTCAAAAAAATATATTTTGGGAAACTAAAGAACAAACCAAAACAGGGTGAGACTTCAGCTGTGAAATATATAGACCAGATCTTATTCCTATAGAAGTGCTTGGAGCTTTGCTATTGGTCGCCTTGGCTTCAGGAATAAGTACAATCACTTAAATGGGAGTTACATGGGTCAGTACCAATCAGGAACAGACTCTAATTTTTTTCATAATTTTTTCTCTATGCATGCAAAGCAAATAGTCCTGCTCCACTGAAATTAATGTTGAATTTCTTAACATTAACAGAAGTATATTCAAGGCCACTGTTAGTAATTTATTATTCTGCTAACAAAAAATGAAGAATACATATCAAAAAAGAGAAGAACAAGGAGTTCTTACTGTTCCATACAGCAATTTACTATATGCTCTTTCATAAAAAATGCAAAATATCCAGTAGACAGAGAAAAAATAGTTTTAAAAAGGCTTGCAGTTTATAAAATAACTACAAACACCATAAAGTAACATATATTTTGTTTGGTGCTATGTGAACTCATTCAAACTTTAGACATTTTCAAATCAACAATTAATTTTTCCTACATTATATTATTTTGTGGCTGTCTGCACAAAAGGGACTGTAAGTTTTTAAGGATGGGTATATACTGTTTTACTATGCATCAAGTTAGTGGCACCATGATGGTGACATAGTTTTCTGATGCTAAAATAAATGAAGGCACCTATAGCCAGAGCAAACCATATATCTGACTCTAATGTGCAATTTCATTAAAATAATCTAACAACCCATATTATTTAGTTCTTTGCATTTTCAATTTCTAGTTAACAGTTTATGAAGAGAAAGTTTCCATTAAATAGAAAAAAAATGATCACTGCTATTAGGAATAACCAGACTGTGCAAAGTGGTATTTTTGTGATGTTGTTTCCTGAATGACAGTGCAGCAAAATACAGTCTCTTTAAATCCCAGTGAATACAGGGTCACATTATATACTAACTGTGTGCAAATGTAACCACTGGTCAGTATGTTACAGATCCCCCTCTGTGTTCAGCTATGGAGGATTATCCATTGTTACAGGTCCTAGCAATAGAAGTTTACCTCTTTAGCTTAAGTTATAGCAGTTCCTGCTGATAGCTTTAGAGGCCCTGAGTTCAGTTTCTGTTGTGTTACGCAAGGTGACAGCCTTCACAGAAGTGGGGACTCATCACAACTGATAGAAGCTCACTGACATTCCAGTTCTGGATGAATGCCCAGCTGCATACTTGCTCGATGGCCACTGTCTTAGGCAAAATGTCACAGTTTTAACTGGGAACTGACAAAACTAAAAACATGGTCTGCTACAGCTTGTACCAACCCAACCACTTCAGTTGAAACCTATAGACCATGTCCTCTGTGGATCATAGACCAACAATTTGCATACTAACCAATTAGCTACATAAACATAGTGCACGTGCAGAATAAAATAAGATTCACAAACACACATTTCATGGTTTGCTTGTTTGGGGTTTTTTGCTCATTTCTCTATGTTGCTGGCTTTCTCATTTTTACCATGATCATCCAAACTGATAGGTAAACATGACAGCTGTTATTCAACAAATTTAATTCTTAAGCTGAGGCTGTTTATCAGGGGCATGATTTCCCCACTTTAGGAGTTGTTAATAAATCAGGACTTGCTTCCATTAAGTACTTTCACTTTAATTCATATATTCTGTTTAAAATCCTGCTCTGATAATTGTTACAGAATCTTGGCTATTGTTTTCTTAACCCACACTTTCAAGTCTACCATTCATAGCTAAATAAGCTCAAATCAGAATCACATCTCAATGAAGAAAGTATGTACATATCTAAAATAACAAATGACAACTACAAATGTAAAATAAAAAATGAACCTGTTCAATTAAATGATCCAAAAATGTTAACCGTGTGTGTGTGTGTGTGTGTATGTGTGTGTGTGTGTACTCTGCAGTATGATCTGCATAGTGTGCTTTGCTTTCTAAGATTTAAAACAGAACAAGATATAATTTATTATCTTGAGATTTCCAGTGTTCAGGTGTCCTAAAAATTTATACAGTGCATATAAAAGAAAAAAAAAAGAAACATTATCACAATGGCTTTTGTTTCAAAATAGATTGATGTGCAATGACCGTAGCCTGATTTGTAGACATTTTGTATTCTTGTCCAGAGCCCTGTGGAGGGGATGGCAATGGAGTTTCTGGAGTTGCTGAAAAAGAATTAAGGGGAAATTATGTATTATAATCTTAATTAATCTCTATACATACTTAGGATGCACATATTGCTGTAGCCTACAAAAGTAAATTTCTGCATTAGTCTCATGAGGTACATATTATTTTTTTAAATCAACATTTCACCCATGATAATATTAAAAAGTGTCAAGTGTTTTACGCTAAAACCAAATCAAAATATATTGCTTAGTACCTTGTTTCTATGGCTAAGGACAGAAATTAAATATAAACTGGTATAATTGATCAGACACTGGCTCAAATTTATAACATAACAGTATTAAGGAGAGACATTACACATAAAATGGTGTAAGTGATCGGAAACTGGTTCAAATCTGTAACACAACAGAAGTTCAGTGCACATAAATAATTTTCAAAATGGCCAAAACCCATTTAAGATAAACCTAGATGGATGTACTATCAGTAGGAAAGTATGTAATTCACAGAGGCTGCTTGGGCAGCCATTTCACAAGCAAAGCACAGAATCTCCCTCCCCCCCCAACCCCCATGCCTTAGAGCGGGCAGCACTGTTTCCCCTCTCCCCCTCCCAGCAAGAATTTTATTTTATTTCTGCCCCCACCATGAATTCTGTGGATTTTGCAGCATTGCCTGGATATCACAGGCAATGCTAGATTTTGCAGAATCTGTGAAATCTGCTGAATCGGTGGGTCCCTAAATATCAAACTTAACTGACTGAGGTTAAATCAATGTACTGAACTTCTGTCCCAGACCCCTACGGATCCAAGTTAACTCACAATCTCCCAGCATCCAAAAATGCTTTGCACCTCCCCTGCAAGCCTCCCCTTTCAGGGTTGGTGGTTTAACTTTGGCCAAAACTGTATGCCCCAGCCAAGCAGGGAGGCATGCTCTAGCATTGCCTGGCTTCTGGCCTGGGCCACTGCAGGCATGTGGCTACATTTCCAGAATCAAAAGTTGAATGTCTGTTCATTTGTTTATCGGTTCAATCTATGCATTTTAGACTAACCTGCAAAGATTGAATAATTCAGCCTCAGGCTTTTTGACTATCTGTACTTAGCCTACAGGTATTTTTAATGTATGATTATTTACATGCCAGGAAATATGATGAAAAAAAATAACACTAGCATTAATAGGCTACTCTTTTAGTGAATTTGGCAGTTGCTTCAACCTGACAGTGACATTTTTGTAATAAAAAACTAAATTGCAACTACTTACAGATCTGTTCTGTATGTACAGGGGCGGACATTGGACTTATGAGGATAGTTTGGCCAGTTAATGGATCTTGGGCCAAATGAGGATGCATTGGATGATGAATATGACTAGCATCATTAGAAATGCCTGCAAAAATAATATGAACGTATATTAGCTCAAATAAAGACATTGCTATTTACAGTGTGTAATCTACGCTGTGATAATTACAGTTCCATTAGGTAAATATTCTTTTGATTGCTAATTTGAATGGTTGTTTTGGGGTATTCATTAAACAATTTAGCAAGACTTCATCCATATTAAGTACCATGTTTGTGTTCATTGTTTAAGTTGTATTAACAGTGGATTTCATTAAGCTTGTAATGATTCCCTTATCAAGATATACTCAGGCAGACAGGTATGCCTGAGGACACAGTGCACCTTGAAACTGTAAGACCATGACTAGTGAGCCTAAGTGACTTCAGCTAATCTTTATTCATTCCCACTAAGCCTGAGCAATCTCATGGGTTCCCCCCACCCACCCAAAGTGTTTAACATATTAATATCATATGGAGTATAATATGATAATAGTGATATACTCACCCCCTAGTAACATTTCCTGAAGCAAACTGTCAATTTTCACTACTCCGAATAGTTTGACCAACTGTATTTGCTCAATCATTTGCCAGGTGATACTCTGGAGTGTAGGTAACAGAAGCAAAAGTTCTCCAAACCTTCCCCTGGAGTCATATTGACGATCATTAATGTAATCCTCTAAACTTATCTGGACTTGGAATCGCATGTTCTTAATCTTTAATGGATTGTTGAGTCCCTTTGCATCTTGAAAAGAAAATACTTCAAGGTAAGGCAAATTCATGGAATGGCCATTTTTTGTTCAGATACATATAATATGCAAATAAATGTTACATCATCATGACAATTTTCAGTATCAGTATTGGAACAATTATTTTGAAAGACTTTCTGGAAACTGTACCTGGATCAAAAAACACAATTGCTTTCAAGCAAGCATACTCATTGTCATCTATCTGGATTTCCTGGAATGGCCGGACTAGTTCATCTAGAATCCGGTTGGCCACTCGGCTGATTTCTACTTCGGAACTGTTGCGATGGATTATATAATTGTTACCTTGAAAAGAAATATACTCATTTATAAATTGATATTACATAAAGTTTTCAATCTAAAGAGCTTTTTGGAACAAATTTTCAAAATCAGCTTTTACATTTTAGATAATCAAATGTTTGCACATTGAATTTTTTATAGCAGAAATTCTCTCAACAAAACTACATTTAAATATATGTGTGCAAATTACAAGCCTGATCCTGTAAGCATTTATGAAGGTGAATACTTCATTATACATACATTTACTAAATAGTAGAAGTGACTGTGGGATCAAAACCTACATTATATGCACAAATTTGTTTGTCCTCCAATTAGCCTTCTATCACAAGTCTATCTTGGCATATTTGATCCAGTAGAAGCAATAAATCTTCCGGAAAACTGTATGCACAGTTTTAAGAGCCAGAAAAGGCCACTTTGAAATGTGGTCATTGGAAATATTATAATTCACTGAAATATTAAGAATTTTTGCTTCTAGTTTATTTAGAAGAAATACAGCAAGTAATAGCTTTATGGGCTCCTATTTCTGGTAGATAGCCTTATATATTTGAAGCATCCCAATCATTATGGATGATACTAATAAGAAAAATATAAATTGGTTAAATCCTGGTCCTGCTGAAGTTAATGTGAGCAAATGTCTAGACAGAAATAAAATGCTTACTTCTGTCTGAAAAGTGGTACTATTCAATACTTCACTGTATTGATAAAGGATACTATTCAGTACACATTCCTTTAAACACATAATAGTGAA
The DNA here is from genome assembly GCF_001723895.1 of Crocodylus porosus. Taxonomy (NCBI): domain Eukaryota; kingdom Metazoa; phylum Chordata; order Crocodylia; family Crocodylidae; genus Crocodylus; species Crocodylus porosus. The sequence goes on along the minus strand of NW_017728886.1, from coordinate 216,594,432 downwards.
TTTCCTTGGCTTAAATTTTTCAGATACTCCTATAACTTGCATTTAAAAACTATTTTTTTCCTCATTGTATACAAGGAAGGCATTTTTGGGACACCTTCCAAGTAAAGTAATAAAGGAGGTAGTAGGACTTTATGTACACACACTGAGGAAGATTCTGTTCCCTCCCTGTTCCCTGAGGAAGATTAGGTACCCTCTCAGTAGAATAGATTCTAGCCCCATGAGGTATACAGGTATTAAAAGGGGGGGGGGACCAGTTGCAATACCTTAACCACTGGCATTTTTTTAGGGGTCTATCCAGGGTGCCTCAAGTTTAAAAAGGCTGAGAATCACTGCCCAAGGCCCCCTGTTTTCTACACC
>NW_017728886.1:216592751-216593975 GCF_001723895.1 Crocodylus porosus | reverse complement strand
TGTGCCCATATCCCCCCACATCTTAGTGTCATCAGCAAATTTGAACAGGGTGCTTTTTACCCCCTCGTCCAAATCGCTGATGAAGATGTTGAACAGTGCAGGCCTGAGTTGTTGCAGGCAGGGTTGGAGGAACCCCAGCACTACCCACACAGGAACTGGGGCATGCTTGGAGGGCAATCCTGGCATTGAGGGTTGGTTGGATGCCAGCTACTGGCGACAAAGCATGGAAGCAGGGACATTGCTATGGGGGCCTGCTGCCAAGGGGAATGGCTGTAGGCACCTGGGAACTGGTGCTGTTGGCTGCTCACTCTTCCCAGGTCCCAGGCAGTGATCAGGCACCAACCTCCCACCAAGCCTAGCCTGACCTGGCTCCTGAGTGCTTGGGAGAAGACACCAAACTCCTGCAGAGCCTGACCTGGTCCCATGGGGGTGCTCCTGGGGCTCACCTGCTGCCCCTGCACTGCCTGAATGAATAGGAGACTATAACTGTCAAGGGGTTGGACTGCCCCTCAGCTGGGCTGGGCAGCCGCTGTCTCCCACGCAGTGCAGTGTCCAGGGCATTCAGTAGCACTTGACAGCCAGGAGTCCCCTAATAAGCCTCTTCCTAGAGTGAGCACCACCAGCAGCCTCAGGCTGCAGCCCCTACCCTGGCTCCTGCCCCTGTACTGTCTTCTGTGAGAGTGCAGGTTCCAGCCTGGTATGAATGTGCTACCGAAAAAACAGAACGATTTGAAGTAGGTATGCATTTATTGATTTATGAAAGTTTACTTTTAATATTTTGACATGTGATTTTATAAAGTTTTTTAACAGTATACTATTAAAAACTAGCAAAAGAGAGGCATACACCCAATGGAAGGGAGGGGCCAACACCAGGGAGGACTATACTGCAGTTGCTCGGGGATGCAGGGGGGCAGCCAGGAAGACCAAGGCGGAGATGGAACTGGGACTAGCTTCCTGGATCAAGGACAACAAAAAAGTCCTTTTTTAAATACATAGGCAAAAAGAAGGCTCCGGTTAATGTGGAGTCCCTGCAGGACACGCTGGGAAATTTGGTCGTCACACCAGATGACAAAGCCAAAATATTTAATGATTTCTTTGCCTCCATTTTCATAAGCAGGAACCGGAACAGTCACCACCCCCTGCTGGGCCCCTCTTAGATCCCAGGGGAGGTGCACCTAGGCCAAGGGTTAGTGAGGGAACTTCTGGAAGGACTGGATGTATTCA
>NW_017728886.1:216588370-216591811 GCF_001723895.1 Crocodylus porosus | reverse complement strand
AAGCTGGCAGAGGGTAGGTTTAGGTTAGATATCAGGAGGCGCTACTTCACGGTCAGGGCAGCTAGGGTCTGGAACCAACTTCCAAGAGAAGTGGTTCTGGCTCCTACCTTGTGGGTCTTTAAGAGGAGGCTAGATGAACACTTTGCTGGGTCATTTGACCTCAGTACTCTTTCCTGCCATGGCAGGGGGGTCGGACTCAATGATCTGCTCAGGTCCCTTCTGACCCTAGAAACTATGAAACTATTATTATTACTAAATGGTCTGCCCCCCACACTTTTAATTTCATTCAATCCTGAACATTTAAATTGATAAAAATCAAAATAAATGTTTAAAAAATAAACATTCATTTTACCTACTAAGATTATTAAAAAATAAAAATTGAAATCTGCCAAGCCTATATGCAGTATAACATAGTATTCTTAATTTAAACAAAATAAATGTTTACCTAAAAGTAAAACATCTTTGTACATCATGGACCTTTTTGCTGCTCCAAGCAACAGGTGTTCCCCAGCATGTGCTCTTAATAAGGCAACCTTTAAAAAAGATAAATAAATAAAAGAATCAGCAGAAAAATAAATTAATGCTAAAATGAAAAATGCACCATAGTCAATACACTATCCCAGTTACAATTTAAAATGCATTTATTTTCATTTTTAATAACATTAACATAGTTCTTCACTGTAATTTTGTTAAAACATGTAACTTTTATCACTGAGCATTATAAATAAACTGGATTTGAACATGGTATATGATTTTGAAGTTTATCACTGAATACAAGATAAAACCTCAGTTTCATAATCTCCCTTTCCTTTACATATAAGTTAACTCTTGAATTTTATGTCTATACCAGAGGTAGTAGTAATAAGGTTATCATGCTTTATTATGGCAAGTATTACCATACACTACTGCATTTTGCTCAGCCTGAATCGGTTATCCCAAAGATACTTGACCTGTCTTACATCTCCAAAGTATAAAAGCACCATGGATCTACCTTCTACTGAGGCAATTTCACTAGCTCCAAGGCCTCTCATTTTAGCTTTTAGAGAACCTGAAGTAAATGGGCAATTCAACCAACAAAGAGGTTTGCTACAACTGCTAATTCTTAATAAGTAAACAACTAAGAAACACCACGCACAACACTAAAAATAGAATGCCTGTAAGAATAACAGAAAACCGTTTAGTATTGCAGTCAAACAGGCTAATTTTGCTGTGGTATATGGGTAAGGAAATCCTAGCAAAACTTATAAAGCAAAGCATCTTTCTTATAGTCAATAAAGAAGAAACCTGATTCATACCAGGAAGGCAGTTAAAAAATGCTCACTAGTTTAACATTTTACTTTTTCTATTTACATTCCATTGTTTATAATGACCTTCTACAGCCTTGGCAGAAAGACCTATTTTCTTATGGATTTTTTTCTTTTTCCATTATGCAAATACATTTTTTGCCTTTTGTGATTTTAGTGTGAGATGTTCAAAGCTGGGTGAAGAAACAGAATTCAAATGAAGAAACTTTCAGAATCTCAGCTGTAACAGACCTAACACATCTTTTGTTTGTTTTGTTGTTTGTAAACCTGGTTGCTTCTGAGGTCAGGAAGAGTTGTACAAACTCTTTGCAGCATAAATGGTAACTAAATGCAGCCAAGGGTTATCATATATACAGGAGCACCTGAGAAAGGATCAGGTTTTGTGAGGTAGTTTTAGAGTTTGAGAAATATTTCTGTGGTCTTAAATGTAGGTTCAATTTTGTAAAGAACCAGACTAAGATCTGTTCCAAGGTAGACTTTTACTCTAAAAAAAGCAGATTCTTAGTCAGCAATCTAGTTTTTTTCCAGTTCCTTCATGCCAGCCTAGGCTACTAAAGCAAGTCATATTGCTTATTTTTTCTTTTCCTGCCCCTGCACAACCAACCTAACTAAAAGGCCAATCTGGATTCCATTCTTTCTTCTCTAATGTAATTCTTTATTCAAGTCTTTTACATGTGTGAAAACCCATTCTCTACTCCAGATTTACACAAGAATTACTGAGATCATCATTTGAAAGGGTCTTCTTTGGCCTGAAGCATTGGTATTACTGGAGAAGATGAAGAGGAATGATCCAAGATTGACTCTCTGACCCAAAGCTGAAATTGTAGCACTGACGTAATATTCTCGCCATGCTTTTCATTGCAAACTTGAAATATTTGACGCTGTAAACACAGCAAATTGGAATTCTACCAAGCCATTTTTACAGTCATTTTCAGTGTTGAAGCACATTTCAAGGCCAGGTACAGAAATTACCAAGTGACCCATAACAGAACAGAAGTTCAGCACACATAGATTGATTTAAAATGGCGGAACCTGATCTAAGATTTGTGCCCCCACAAAAGGCAAATGTGTGTTCTGTTAGTTACTGATTGAACCTATGCCACTCACAAAAAAATCACTTAACTTAGACTGATTCCACTTTGGGCTTTGAGAATATCTGTACCTAGCTCCAAAGATGAAAATCAGGAGATTCTTAGCAAAATATGTGGTTAGTCATAGTAGTCTGAAGTCAGGCAGAAGGCAGGACAGGGTGGCACTTTAGAGACTAACTCATTCAGAGAAGCATAAACTTTTGTAAGTTACACCTTGTCAGACTCTATTTCGTATTTCATAGTGCCTGAGGAAACTCATGCTTCTCTGAAGTCACAAGTGAATCCATACGGTGCCACTCTGCCCTGCCTTCTTCCTAGCAGTAAGCTAACCTCCTAGTCTCTTGCTTCATGACAGTGCAACCTAAAACAACATGAAGATACAGTTTCTGAATTCACTTTAGGGTTCTCATTCTCCAGTCAGTGGGAGAATGCAAGCACTTTATACAGGTTTAGAATAAATCGTTGACTCAGATTAAGAAAAATGTCACAAGAGCATTTCCAACGCTAAAAATGCTATTTCCTAATATACTGCATTCTATGGCAACTTATTTGCTGTGAATTGGCATCAGTATGTTTGATTGCAGCTGAAGACTCTACTGGCATATATATCTTGCAAGCATGTGGTAGCTATTTCAAATTAAAAAGCATGCTGTCTCATACTTTACAAGCAGTTGAAGTTGAATATGAACCAAATGTCCATCAAGGTTTGAAATATTTGAATGGTGTTTTTTAAAAACATTATTTTTTATATTTGCATGCCTTTGGAATTTCTGGTGAAGATGAAAATAACAACATTTTATGAGAAGGGCTGGTCTTTTGAAATGTCCAGTGAGAAGATTTTTACCCTTTTCTCTAAGGGCACTGACAGATATGTAGTTCCCCACTGTACTTCACAGCACTTCACGAAAAATGCCATGAGTTACAGCAACCCCTCCCCTCTCAACCCAACAGATTTTTGCTATTGGTTTGGTGTGGGGAGGGGGGCAGGACTGTGCTCCACATTGGAGCTTATCCAGGAAGAGCAACATGTATGCAGCCTCTGTCCC
>NW_017728886.1:216556932-216587490 GCF_001723895.1 Crocodylus porosus | reverse complement strand
CATTGAGAAAAAAAAATATCAAGAATATATCATGCTATTATTTCATGTTTCCACTGATTCACAGTACATTTAAATGTAAACAAAACATATAAAAGTAATCATACACATCATTGATTTTTTGATAAAACAGAGACCATCATCTTGCACATAAATTATAACATTTAATCTCCCATTGTTACTATTTTAGCATTGTATTTTATTGCAATAAGAATTATGCTTATTAAACATTACAGGACCTCCTCCTTCTAAGCAATGACTGTCTTTAAGATACTAGTGTCCTTATTATTTTTGGTTTATTTCATTTGTATTTATTTATTTATTATTGCATTGAATGAAGTAGACCTTCATCTCATTTTACAAAGAAAAAGCTCAGAGGAATATATAATAAAGTTATAGGCACTCAGAAAGATCTACAGAAAGTATTAAGATTCAGTGAAAAGATATATATGTTTAACTTAAAAATATAAAACAGGATTAAATGTCTAAAGAGAAAACTTTGAAGTAAAGAACCATTATGGATGTTTCAGAGAACGTGTATCAACTCTGTGTATGGCTACCATCAGTTCACAGCATTCTGTGAAATATGGAGAAAGAAGTATCTTTCTGGTGCTAAGACTGGAGCATTTTTGGATGACTGGTGAGGTGAATACTGAAATCCTCAACAATTTCTTTAAAAAAAACCAACCAAAACAGTACATGTCATAATAAAAGCAAATGAAGACAAAACTATGCAGAAACTAGGAAACACTTTTCACTAAGATACATGCCAATTTTTATAAAAACATACATAGAGGCCAAGAAACACACCATGTCTGTCCTTCATGTGCTATATCTCAAACTAGAAGCAGTGCAGTTATCTTAATGTGTTTCTCTGTGCATGTCATGTTAGAGAAGTTGTGCTTCTTAGTGCTGCATTATGTTGACTACCAAATATTTTCATGCCTACCTAATCCTGAACCTAACGCTGCAACTATATAGCGACTCACAGTGAAATCATGATCTGGGACGGCTCATAGGGATTGAGTTTTTAAGCTGACATTCACCGATTCTATATAGGTCAGTATCCTGAAATAAAATTCATTGAAAATGACTGGTAACCAACAGGGGTGTCTGTACACACCACCGGTTTTAATCCTTATTAAATTAAATAGGTTTATAAAATTTAAAGTTTTTTATTTTGGAGTGCCGCATCTGTGCTTACACACATTCTTTTTTTGAATGAATTACCCAGGTCCCTGGCCAGCACCACAGAAAAGCTGGACAATCCAGCAATGCCTCCCCCCCAGCCTGGGCCCCACCCCCATGCCCATGCCCTGCTATGCAGCTGTGAAAGCAGGGAGCACACAAACCACACAAGAAAAGAAAAAGCGGAAGCAATTTGAAAGCAAAAGCAATTTGAAGGGGTGAACTATAAAAAAGTTGCAGTGCCATCTGGTGTACAAAGAGGCTCGTTACATGTCTTTGGGTGCCTTTGTGTTTGTACACAACGAATCCATGGATGCAATGTTTTTATTCCCAGCAAGCAAAACTGAACTACATCTAAGGAGTTTTAGTTTAATGAGCCAGAAAGACTTTTAAAGTGTCCAGAAAACCCTCTCATGCAAACATTCATGCAGTTGCAGTGCAATAAAAGGCAAGAAACGTGGCGTGTACAAAGTCCCCTGGAGATCAGCTCCAAGTTCAATGCTGTAGCTAAGATAAGAATGTAGTCCTTGGATGAATAATCAGGGGAATAGCAGAGTAGAACAGATAGGCTGTGTTACCTCTGTCTACAGTTCTAGTATATAGTGTATACCTTACAGTTCTAGTGTATACCTTACAAAAAAAGGATGTTGAAAAACTGGAAAATTTAATAGAAGGACTGCAAGAATGATCTGAGATCTGGAACATGTAGCTTAAAATGAGAGGCTAAAGAAGCTCAACCTATTTAGTTTGCCCAAGAAAAGACTAAGAGATGACTAGAACAATGTCTACAGGTTCCTATATGGGGAACATATTTCTGATAGCAGATGGCTCTTTAACCTGACAGAAAAAGTGCAAATGAAATCCAGTGTTTGAACACTGAAAGTAGACACATTTTGACTACAAGAAAGAGATTTTTTTTAACAGTGTGGACTAGTGTAATTTAGAGACTGGTAAAATATCCCTCACTGACTTTAAATCAAAACCTGATGTGTTTCTAAATTCTGTAACTTCAAACAAGGAGTAATAGGCTTTAGAACTTACTCTATAAGGTTCAACAGTCTGTGTTATATAGGAAGTCAGGTTTGGGCTAAATACACACAGTCAAGAAGACCGAGGCTGAATTGTTTAAATCTTCATGGGTTTCTAAGCCACATAGATTGGTTTGGGAGGGAACAGAACATATTTATCCTTCAGTGGAGAGCAAGGGGGCATGCAGATGCCTGTATTGACTGAAGCCAGAATGTAGAAGGTACTCTAACTCACCTCCCAGTTTGCTGGAGATTGCCAAGGGCAGCTGAGTGCAGCCAAGTGGTGGCCATCCCTGATCAGCTGTTAGGAACACATCCCCAACACCCTGCTGGTAGCCACAGAGGGTGGGGGGGGAGCACAGAATCTCTCCCCAGACCTACCCTCCCTTGCCAGCAGCAGAATGGGGAAGTGGGGGAAATCAGAGGCCTCCACTGTGCTGGCCCCCCAGCTGCCTTGGCTGGGTCTGGGAGGGCCACATCCACATGGCGGGGTTTCCTCCTTTGCTTACTGCCTGGTCCACCTGGTCAGCGTGGCTTCTCTCCACATCCCCACTCCTTGCCAGCTGCCAGTGATGGAGAAGGGAACGGGGGAAGGGTGAGCCCTCTGCCCTGCCGTGCCCTGCCCCCCCTAAGCTAGCACAGTTGTAGGGGATGGGGTGAACCCCTCCACATTCCTTCCTTCCCCTCCTCCCCCCACGGTTTAGATTGGTTTCTGATAACTTATACTAGTTTGTGTGTAATGTCTGTACCCAGTCTGGATGATAAAACATGTTCTAGATTTAAAATAGATGAATCACTGAATTTTCATAAATTAAACCTCTCCCTATAGTTGTGCTGCCCTAGCCTTCCTATTGACCCCTGCCTACTGTCCCAACCTCCCTAACTTTTAGGGTACCACAAAGAAGAGGTGGTAAGTCATGCTGAGTGAATGAGTATTATCTTTTTGCACTGTATCCCTAAAGGCTGATGATTCTTTGCCTCACTCCTAACAGACCATGGCCAGTTCTTCCCCAATTATGTAGCATTAACCCTGCACACCTGAGGTGGAAGTGTTTTTGTTGAACTGAAGCAACGAAGAGCAAGGTCTTTTGAACTCTATGTAGACAGGAATTTCAGGGAGAAATCTTTTATATATAAAAGAAAGAAATAACAATGAAGAAACTATCTCTGTAGTTTCTTCATTGTTTTTCCTTCCCTTCAATCTCTTCATTGCCCTCTTCCAGGAGACCCACAATACCAATATAATGATATATTAACATGTTTATCAGAGAACAATATTTTGTATTTTGGGAGTGTTATGCATCATTTTAGCTCTGTGGGACAGGGACTGTATTATCTGTATTATGCTTGAAACAGTGGGGGCTGATCCATCTAAGGGCATCTGGATGTTATTGAAATATTTTATTCGTGTTGCTTGATATTTATATTTCATCTTTGGAAGGTATAATTTGTGATGGGAAATACCTGTTGGTGAAAGAAAATGATATCAGTGGGATATTTAGCATGAAGCTAAGAAACCACTCTTATAACTGTTCATGCCCATTAGCAATTATTGGGTGGATAAAAATATACAGAAGTGTACTATCAATAAATTCAAAGCAATGTAAGGGAAGTGAAGATAGCTGTGGATTTAAATGTCAAAAGGGACCATCATGATCATCTAATCTGACTGTCTGCATAACCTCTTGGCTCAGTCTGACCTCCTGCGTGGGCCAGGGAACTTTCTGAATCAGTCTTGAATATCCAAACATTTTCAACTATCAAGATGTCTGGAATGGCACCCAAAAGTCCGAGCTCAAAGATAAAGTTAGTCATTAATTAGGTTATCACTATAAGTCTGTCACAGAGATGAACACAAGCTCCAAAGTAGGGATCCAAATTTTCTAGAGTGCAGATTTATTTGGTTTTAGAGCCTTTGTTTAGGACATTATGGAAATAAAAGCAGCAGCATTGTGTGGCTTAGACCAAGATGAGACTATTTCCTCAAACTAGGGAAAACTACATAGTCAGTTCAGGCTTATCTGTTGTTCAGATAATCAACAAAGAATAGGTGGTGATTTTCCCGTGAATATGCATCTTGCTTGCTTATTCTACTCATTTTTAATATGCCCATTATCATATTGTTTCTGAGCATAAGACTGTGTTTACTGACTTGTTACTGTCAATTACAAACAGAAAAAGTACAAGGCTTAGATAAAACATCCTTAATATCCGACCTAGAATTTAATAAGAGAATGCAAAAAGCTTTGAGAGCTTTTTTTCTGGCTTCTACAACTAGCTCACTAGTACTGGCCTAGTTCTGAATTGGTCATTTCAGTCTCTAAGTCAGGTGAGGAACAAAGATGGATCAAAGGAGCGTTATGGCTATGTAAGTCTCTCAGAGACAGCAGTTTCTTAGCGAAGATGCTGGTAAGGGACAAGATTACAAAATATCTGTGGACATACGGCTTAGTATAAATCAGTCAGGATGAAATTATAAAATAGAGATGGTGGCAGTTAAATTCTGAGCAAATTGCTAAGCAGTAAGAAAATGTGTAATCAATGGCTGTGATTTACTGGAGTTCCAGGAAAGTACTGAATACCATTCTACTCAACAACTGATTGGAATAAAAGGTGGGGAGGGATTTTGGTTCAGATTAAAGAGTGTTCATAAACACTGTGTGAGATGACAACTTCCCCATTTATAAAATCCAAATAATTAAAGGTAGAGTTGCCAAAGGAATCCAAGGGAATTGGATACCCAAATCCCATTGAAATGTAATTATACTCGATATCTGTTTCATTGAAAATGCAGTCTCAAAGGAACAGATTGATGTCACCAGATGTTTAAAACAGTATTTAATTTGAAGGTCAAAAATCATAAAATGTTACTAAAGAGAGGTTTAGGACATAATGTACAAAATGCAAGTAGATTTTCTCAAGTGACCATTTCACTGACTTTGTAAATGTTGCATATTTATATTTTCTTATAGCATTCTTACATTAGGAAGGAGAAGCTAACAGGATACCTGGATAGCCTCTGGCACTATATTTTGCACAATAAAGAAAATATTTAACTATGAGAAATAATTATGGAAAAAATCAAGAAGCTATATTCAAAAACTTTGTTGTGGATTGCTGTACCTGACGGGAAAGCACCTCAGCCTGTGACAATGTGTTAATAGAGGGACTGTTGCGGCCATCAAATGTGCTTCTTCTCGTACTTATCCTGTCCCGCTCATTTTGTACAGCTAGAAAAGAATAAACATCCAATTTATTTGCTTGTAGTCAATGTCGTCAAACATAATTTCAGAGGTTTATTATATAAATACATCCATCAAGAGCAGGACCTTGGAGTTTCACCTCTGTGAGCCATAAGAAAAGGGTGACAGTAGATTTGTACATTTATTTGTCTAATAATATTTGTCACTAAAATTATTCTTTTCTAATTGTTGTGGGACACCGAGTTATCAGCGTGTTTGTGACCACCTTTATAACAGCAGCATCTCATATTTTCTTCTTTAAGCTTGACAACATTTAGTAATTTGTCTGGCTTGCCACTCCACCAGCCTTAATTAACGAGGCTTTATGACAATGATAGAAATAGATGTCCCAGTCCTGTTGAATAGGTCACAGAGTGCAGCACAATCACTGACAGGATGTCCGAGTCACAGAAATTCTGAAAGCTGTGCTCATGCTCACCCTTTCCTATGAGAGACACTGAAACAAGAATGAATAATGAACTTAATCCAAAAGTAAAGTAATTGTAAAACTGAAATCTTATGCTCCTCTTCAGGGACTTGTAATTACTAGCCAGTTTTTATCACAATAAATAAGCACCAAAAAAAAAAAAAAATTAAAAATTCCAAGGTGACGGGCTTTGTCTTCTGAGATCCAGGGAGGGTGGCAAAGGCAATAAGAAACCCTTAATAAGAGCAGAAAATGACTTATGAAACAACAGAGCTTACTTTTTAATTTAGGAATAAACAGGATAAATAAAACCATCAATCACAGTCTCTAAAACCTAGACCACATCGAAGGTTAAGCCAAGGAGAGAGGGGAAAAAAAAGTATTGTGCTGATCAACATTTTTCCTTATTCTGCAAAGAATCTCATCATCTCTAAGAGAAGCAGCTTTATTTCCAATATGTCAGTTATTTTGTGAGAAACAGTCTGCTTTACAGAAGTTTAGGAGTAGCACCAAAAGCTTCAATAAAAATTCTCTCGATACGTTGCATAGTTTCCTGTAGTTTATATGAAGAATGAACAGACCTTATTTTAGAGGTGCACTAACTTCTTGCCAAGGACATTTACTGATGGGGCTTTTATTAAGGTCATAATAAGAAATGTTGTGCAGTGATAAACACTAAGTAATAAATGTTCATGTAGAGATGAAACTAGAAATATGACCATTTTTTAACTGGATATACAGACCCCATTCACTTAGTATCTTGGCAACTAAAGTACTAAATATATTTAAAAAAATTAAAATACTGTCAGCAATGAACTGAACCAGAAGCTGAAGCAAACCACTTTTCTGATAGTCATATATAAAAGTTAGTGAACTTTCATAATCCAGGGAGATATTTCAAATTACTGTTGCATATGCTTAGGGCTTAATATATTAACTCTTTAGACCATAGATATGGGGACGAATCTATTCTCCTCCTCCCCTTCTCCCCCTCCCAAAAACCTCCCCATCAATACATTTGGCAAAAAGTTTGGCACTTTTCATCCATTTGTTTCATTACGTTTGAGCGTCCTGAAAAAAATTCTAAGTACCACATTTTTTTCACATCAGGATTCCACGAGGTATCTCGTGCATTACTGATTTTAATGATCTACATGCTAGGAAATAAATTCTATTATACCAGTATGAATCCAAAATAAAACCACAGAACTTGATGGAGATTTGTCATATTTACATTAATGTAGCTAAGAACAAAATTTGACCATAGGACTATATTTAAAAAAAAATACTCCCAAATTCTAATAATATTTAAGAAAAGCTGTAAGAAAAATATACAATGCATCAGTCTTATTTTAACAAAACTACATGTAGAAGTATTGTAAACCCATTTCACTGTAACAAACTTAATGGCCAATGACAGAAGCAAAACAGCTTCACAGAAAATTTAAAGCTAAGGACATAGGAACCATAAAAAGACTCTGATTTTTGTTGCTCATTTAAACATCTAGAGGATTCCAACCATGCCACATATCCTTCTGTCCTCACAAAATGATCATTTTATCAATAGGCCCTGGGGCAGACTCCACCATGATACTCATGTTTTTCTGATATTGTGGTCTTTTTACAGTGGTCTGCTTCTCTTGCTTTGATGGCAGACCCATGGACCTTAGATAGTGCCACATAGGCATCTCTGTCTTGGATGATACAAGAATAGAGAGGGTACAGTAAGCCTAAGTAACAGATCTATGCACCAACATAATAAAAACCAATCAAATTTGAGACCTGAAAATAAAGTGAAAATTTGTGGCAAAATATTTTTCCAATCAGTAAAACTTCATGCAAAATGGGGCAATGTACTAAATTCTTATATTTCACCTATTTCTTGTTAAGGATAAAAGCTCAGTGATGGTATAAACTTTGTGTTCAGATGATTTTATCCTGCAAAAATGTAGATAGCAAAAATTGCTGTTGCCCTAACAAATTCAAAACTAGCTACCTTCACATAAGGGTACATGCTGTCTCTGGCAACACTCTTTTTCAATTTATATATACTTGTACTTAAAACATCACTGATATACTTCCAACATCTAAACTGAATTTAAGAGGCAATAGTTTGAGACTTAAAAGTACTGCTAGACATAAATTCAGACACAAGTATGGATACAAACTTCATATCTCTATAATAGGAAGAAAAACAATACCATAGATGAACATTCCTGAATATATGGGTCCAAAATTCAGAACTGAATTTATATTTTCCCAGAGTTGTTCTAACTTGAAAATTAGAGAAACAAAAGCAACTCTCCATTATGGTAGTACTATGGGAAACTTCTAACTGGGTTTCATTTAGTTTTGTACTAATTTTTTAACCCCTATTTAGAAAAAGGTTGTTTTAATATGTACTAAACAAATCTTTTACCTTCTTTTTTCATTCCTGCTCGAAAACACTTTTTTAAACGACAGAATCTGCATTGATTCCTTTTGTCCTTGTCCACAACACACTGTCGGCTGAATCTATTAAAAACAAGGAGGGATGAATGTTATGGAACATGAATAAGACAAAATCTTGATTAACAAAAGTGCAAAAAAAGGCATTCAAGCTTTTAAAACAATGTGTCCAACTATCATCCTTCGCCAACCTTTATTCTGTATTTTAGCCCTGAAAGATATTTCTGACCTATTCATTTGACAGGAATAGTATCTCATAAGGAGAAAAGGTAGAAACGGATGGAACCATGTGTATCATTTTTTCAGTCATATTCATTTCAGTTTACCTGTGTGATATTAACCAGCATAGAGCACAAGCAAAGGGTTCAGTACTGGGGAAATTCACTGGAATTCAAACAATCGCAAAAAAGCAAGGGACAATCATAAAGAATAGCAGGAGCCCTTTCACAATCTATATTGAGGAAGCTACTATTTGGAAAATAATAAATAATGTGTGTAGACAAAATGAGAGGCATGTGTGCACAACACTTTGAAGCAGGCTAAATACTTTTGCATTTGCTTTTGCACTGACACTTTAAAGGTGTTGGTGTTTGGTGGTGTACTGCACATTAAATCTAGCCACTGTAGGAAATTCAGTGGCGTAATGTGCATTAAATGACTTGGGGTGCAGAAAACTAAAACTTCTTTGAGGCATTTTAGTTTGCTGCCTCTACAGCTGCTGAGTGAAACACTGGGCTCCGTGCAGCTCAGGGGCTCTGCAGGAAGCCCTGCAGGCAGCCTGGCAGCAGCCTGGGAAAACAGCTCTGCCCAAGAAAAGCAGTGAGCCTGATCTTTTCCACACCCTCCCCGCCCCCCACCCCCCTCCGGAGCCTACCTGAGCTGCATGGGGGCCTGGTGATTCCCTCCACAGTTGCAGCGCCCCCTGGGACTGCCCGAGCCAGGTACCTGCAGGGGGGTGCTGCCTGGGGGAGTGGGAGCTGCCACTGCTGCAGAGGGAAGCACCAGCCCCCCCCCCCCACTGCAGTCCAGGGACTGCTTCACCCATCAGCAGCCCACCCTTGCCTCTCCTCCCCGCTGGAGAAGCAGGTAAGTCAAAGGGGTGCGTGCATGACATGGGGGTTTAATCAGCCCTAAATTGAAGCAGTGTTTTTTAAAACTCACTGTTTCAATTTAGGGCCCCCGTTTCATCTACACATGCCCCAAATCCTGAATTATTGGTTTTACTCTAACAAGGCTAAACCTCAGATCAAAGGGTATACTGAAACACTTAGGATGCTAACCTAGGCAGCCATGTAAAGAAAGTCTTTCAGCACACCTTATGCTTATACATGGAAAAACGTGGTCTGCTTTACCCAGTCCAGGTTGCAGATAGCTGAATGGAAATTACCAAAGTATGCAAAGGAACATACAGTGAATATAAGGGGAAACAAGATTAAAGTCTATTTCCTCATTTTTGCTTTGCATAATGATGGGTGAAACAAATTATGCTTTGTTTGAGGAAGTTTTGGGGGGTCTGCCTCTGTCACTACCTCAGAGAGGAAAAACTCCCTGAGCACTCTAAAGAGGTGCTCAACGCCATACTTGGCTGACAGTGATCAAGGTAGGGCTCCTTGAGTGTCCATTTTAGTTCATATAAGAGTTTGGTGCATCCAAAAAAGAAAAAGCACAGTAGAACTGAAGGACAACAGAAAACTATTTCCAGCAGTGTGGAGTTCTTTAAAATATATATTTTATACATTCTAAATTAAAGCCTAGGAGTCATAAGAAGTTTTTTAGAATTTCCTCGTCATCAAAAATATAGTAAGAAATCATCAAAATTCTGCTTATTACAAATCCAGATTTTTTTCTTTAAGAAATTCTTGTTCTAATTCTTGTAAGTCAGGCTAACTCAAATGATGTCAATATGTCTTTCAGACCAAAGAAGAAGGCAAGGATCTGTCTTGATAGAACAAACCTGAGGCTATTAAGGATGAATGGCATATAGTCTACATAGAAAAATATAATTAGTGAAAGATAGTGGAAGGTGATGGTAGGATAATAAAAAGATACTGTCTTAAAGTTGATTTTCTTCAGTGCAACTTCCACATGAGAGGAAGGTAAGTATTAAAGTATTTTTTCCAGACATGAGTGGTCTGCAGTGAATGTGTTTTTCTCCCTTATTAACATTAATAAACAACTTTGTTTTATCCTCTTTATTATTTAAAGACTGAAAATCTTACTGTGCACATTAGGCCTGAAAGCTATTTTTGCACTGTTTGCTACTGTTTTGCTGGTTTAATGAACTAAATTTTTTAAGGCTGAACATTTAAAATACCTGCAGGTATAAACATGACTTTTCCGTATACTACGTCGGAAGAATCCCTTGCATCCATCACAACTGGAGGCACCATAATGTTTGCCAGTTGCTCTGTCTCCACATATTGCACAAAACCCACTGGCTCCACTGTCAGCAGTGTTCATGTTGAGCGGTTCTGCTGTAGAACTGTC
This sequence comes from Crocodylus porosus, assembly GCF_001723895.1. NCBI lineage: Eukaryota > Metazoa > Chordata > Crocodylia > Crocodylidae > Crocodylus > Crocodylus porosus. The sequence goes on along the minus strand of NW_017728886.1, from coordinate 216,576,673 downwards.
TGATGAAGGACAAGCACAACAAATGTAATTATGATTAAACAGTGAAATGACTGCTACACCAGGACAAATTTACATTCACGTGGTGATTTTACCGGCCTTATGTCTTTAAATTGGCTTGTATTATTTAGTGACAATTCAAAGACACCCTCTATGTAATGGCATGTGGTTCTAAAGAGCACTTTCAAGCTTATCATTGATTGGCAGAATATATAATACTTATAAAAACATACTCATAACAACTTTTTGTCTTAACTCTTTCAGATTTGAAGCAGTTACTTGAAAGTTAAAGTATAAAAATACCTAACTGTATTGTGTGCATTTAGTGAAATATTCGTGCTAACAAATAAGCAAGACAGAGATTGAGACGACAATATTTTTTCTGGTTAACTGATGAAACATAAATTATTTTTTATAAAATTCAGCAATGATGGTCACTTCTCTGCAAAGAATATAAATTCTTTTTGACAAAGGCATAAAGAGAAAATTTGAATAGAATTGCATATAAAACTGGATAGTGAGCATTGTTTTAATGATATTTTCTTGCAAGTAAAGTTTGTTGAAAGGCTGATGCAGAATTACTGGCATTCAATCCATAAGCTAAAGTTGTTCACACAAACTATCATCATTAACACATATTATTTGTTCACTGAGATTGAGGTCCTATAGTCAAGGTGCTGCATGTACATGCAAGATAGCATAGACCCTGTCCCAAACAACTTACAATCTAAACAGACACATTAAAAAGTGAAAGAAAGGGAGCATTATTAATCATGTTTGACAGACAGGGAATTAAGACATACTGGGTGGGTCTACATGAGACATTTACTATGGAGTTATTTAATTAGCTCCACAGTAAAATGTCACCATCTACAGGTGTGGTGCTATTAGGACAGAGTCAAATAATTAACTCTGCCATAGGATAGTACTGCCAGACAAAGGTACCATCCTACAGTAGAGATATTTACTCAGCTGCAATGCACATGTAGACACTGATGGGCCTGGCTGTGGTATGAGGGTGCTTCAGTGCAGGGATTGCCTGCCCACTAGCCCCAGCCAACCCCTCTGCAGCAAGTTGAGCTGGGTCAGAGCAGCCCCAGACTGACAGGCTGTCCACCCCAGTTCAGCAAGCAGGGGTCTCAGGTGCACATGCAAACAGTGCACCCATGAGCAATAAATTTCAGTGCAAACTGCGCCAGAGTTTATTCAGACATACTAGTTGCACTTGTAGAAGTACCCACATAGATTAAAAGTAAAGCTGTACAGAGGATGTCATTTCCATTTTAAAATGGATTTAGATATTTGAAAATACAGCTCTGTTCTGAATTGAAAAAAAAACATTTTGTTTAAATGTTTGGGGTTCATGGAAATGGTTAGTTTTGACAAAATTGAAACATTTTTCTTTAGGCTTTTTTTATTTAGCATTATGATATAGTAAAATAATATCAAATAAATAAAAGAAAAGTCCTTTCAAAATGAAAAAAACCTGAAACATTTCTTTAAAAAAAAAGTCAATGCAAAATGTTACAATAGTGTCAATCTTCTTTTTTCACCCTGTTCCCCAATTTTCTTCTGAAATAAAAGAGTTATTGACCTGATTTTTAAAAGTGTTTTTTTTTCTGCCTGAATGTGGTTCAAATCCCTTTTACCAATCCTAATTAAGAGATTTGTTCAAGTTCAGAAGAGGAATAGGTAGCAGAACATCAAAATGAACCCACATCTCCCGTGTCCCAATCTGGTGCCTTAGCCAGAAGGACGTACACATTAGCCAGCAGTTACTTAACAGAAGTTCATGACTGAATTGCCAGCAGCAAAAACTATCACATTTAACAAAAAATAATTGCTAACTAAGCATTTATAATGAATAATTCAACCAGCTGTGTTTCAAGGAAGAACCCCACCCCTCCTCTCATGACCTCCATCACCCCTTCATACAGTATTAACAGATTTGTAAAGGAATTATTTTAAGCAAAAATTAAAAAGTACCAGGGGAATCATCCTTGTTAAAAACATATTTTAAAAAAGTAAAGAATGAACCAAACATGAAGAAACTATTGTTAAACCTTGCACTTAAGATGGATAAAGAAGAATTTTTTCTTGTTCTTTAATTCCACTTAAGTGCAATCAAAGACCAAATTACATTTCTGTTACTTAACCTAGCTTCAAAATAACTTCACCATTTCAGCCAAAAGTTTCAAGGCATACTTATAAAGCACTGCATAAGTACTATATTGGATGTTGTGAAGTATGCAAAATGAGCATTTTTCAGAAAGAAGTTATTGGGAACAAGATACAGATACAAATGAAACTTCCTTTGTAGATCATGAAATATTTGTTCTAGTTTAAAAAAAAAAAATTAAGAGTGGCTCTGCTTCTTCATAGTAAAAACAATGACTAAGGCAACGAAAAGTACATTAACAGTTTTCAAGTTATAATTAATGGTCTTTAACTAAAATATTCACTTTCAAAGACTGACATTTCTTTTATATCTGTTGGATAATATTCAGTTTGGGTCAAGTTAAATACAGGATGCTACATATTTGAGTCACAATTCATTAGATGAATTTCTCATAAAACCACAGCATAAACAACTCCAACCTAACTTCAGACTAATGCAACTAGCTACCTCCCTCTGGAGTTAAAATGTTACATTAGTCAAATACCAAGAACTTCTCCCTGCTAAACATTAGCTTGCAAGGAGTCAATGTGATTATAACCTCATTTTGGTTTACATGTACACAATCTGGAAAGATCAGATTAACATTTTATAAATAAAACATCAGTCCATCAATTAGAAATGACATCAAAAGCAAAGAGATAATTTTCTTCATAATCAATCATATTTCCCAAACATTGGATAATTTTGTTCTTTTTAAGTGTTATTTACAAAATATAAATTCATGCCAAAAACTATCAATACTAGTTATTCATTTGTCTTACAGTAAATAAAACAATTCCTGAACCTACCCATTTCCTTTGATTAATTGACTGATGACAGTGTATGTCAGTCACTTTCTTACACATAACTGGTATTTATTTTCTTTAATATAGAACAGTTATAATGTTATTACTTTAGAGTTAATGATGAAGTGTAAAAGAGCAGATTTGTAGCATTGAAAACAAACAAATTCCACATAAATAAGAAATCTGACTAACACCTTACAACATTATTCAATGTTACTTTTTCTGTTAGCTTCTTCCTTGATTTTGTATCACTAAGCAGATAAGAACTCACCATTGCCATTATACAGAATCTGCATAGTTTCAAACTCCAATGAAGTATACGTTGGATCTAACACTTCACTGTAGTTTGCTATTTCCATGTCCAATATCGGTTCCGACAGCCTCATCACTGAGTGTGGACACACTAAAGAAAAGCAGCTCAAAAGTACAACTGTACTATGATGAGATCTACTCTATTTTGCTGGGAACCAGTGATTGATAATCCAAAGTTAACTGTAACCGTGTCACTTATGTCCTGCAATGGGAGGAGCTATAAAACTGCTTCTGCATGCCATATTCTGCCTGTACTTTTTTCTTTTTTATGGTAGACCAGGCAATTCTTCTGATAATCTTGGAATGTTCATGGAACTGTCTTATCAGGAGTTCGTAAGTACATTGAAAGGAGTACCCAATAGATAAGTCTAGTCATTTTAGTAAGGTAGTGCTAAATGCTGCCCACTGTTTGACCTCTACTTCACAACCTGTGGGAGCATGAAAGATCCTAAATGAAAAACCACTTTGTTTATTCCATATAGGAACAGTCTGTATGTTCATTCAAATGCTCTTCTCTCTGCACAGCTTTCTAGAAAAGGAGTGGAATATGCTGAGGATATAATGGGCTATTGTTCAATAGATAAATTGCTTTGGGGTTGGCCATACCAACCGGATAGGCTACAGGGAGATTCTTTCTTCCTACACCTAGCTTAAACCACTTGTGTGCATTCTTTGCAAACAGGTGAGAAGGCAGCAGATGAACAATGTGTTTTAAAATGATTCTTTGTGGGAAATAATCTAGGCAATTCATCATAGATGCTCACTGTGCATATAATTTCTCTACACACCATATATACGGAGTTGTGTAACTGACTAGCATATAATTAATCTTCTCCAGTAACTGGTTACATGGTTACTAAAAAGATTAAGAGACTGTTCTACCAAATATAGTCACAAACCGACCCCATGAAAAGCAGTTTTGACAATAACAAAAAACAACAATGGGAGGATAGGAAATTCTACCTTCTCCACTGGGAAAAAAACTACAAGAGACGTAGCAAGGGAGGGACAATCCTGAAGAACCAAAGTATTCTCAATATTAATCTATCTAGTCCCCATATCCCATACAATAGAACAGAGGTACTCATCATTCACACAGAAGTAGGTATCACACTCTACTGTTTGTTTTTATTGGACTTTCTGTGGGTCTCTCCAATCCAGTCACAAATGACTCACAGGAGCTAGGACAGCATGAAACAACTGCAAAGGCTGCTACTTATTTTGCTACAGGCTACAAAAGTTTAGTTTCCCAGTCCTGAATAAGAGCACTTTGCCCAAAGGCTTGTCTGTTTTTAAAAGCAAATTTAGAATGTTCTTAAAATAGGATTTCAGAAGAAATAATATCCACTTGAAATACCCCTTTATTTAGAAAAGTTCCAGGAAGTGCTGTACACTAACACCATTCCACATAAGTTTTCATTTTCCAAATGGTCCTCATTAATTGTATCTTAGTAATGCAGCGATTGCTATTAAACTAATTAGTCACTAGTTATTGCCTCACATTACTTAAAATGGTATAAAAAGTTCTGAATGTTAATTACCTTTTTCTCTCAGTTATGTGTCTCACACTTCAGACAGGATTTCTGAATGAAATTGTGATCTTTCTGTAAGTTATAATTGGATTATTTTGACCAAAACTTCCAATTGCGCAATTTAAGAAAAATTAAGAATAGTTAAATTACAAGGTCAAAGTCCCAATCCTACAAATTCTCAGGAACAAGAATAACTTCAAAGTGAGGAGGGAAAAGAGTTTTTTCTCCATCACTTATGGGTCAAAAAGTGTCAAGGTAGTTTCATGACATCCCCCATTTCTGCAGCGTAGCTCAGTGGTTCTGGTTCCTCACAGCCCTGAATGATTGGGACCTTGCAGAGTCCAGATCATGCTGCAAGGCAAGCAGCCAGAGATTGTTTTAAGTCCCTGAAAGAGGTAAAAATCTTGCACTGCCCTGTCTTGTCACCCTGTCCTTTGCCTTCCATGCTTAGCAGCACCTCCCTTCCCCACCCCCTCTTCTGCCTCTCTATTTATACCTCTGGGCACAGGAAGGGCAGATCCAACCAGTTCCCGACTGACCCAAGAGCAGGGGAAGCCATAGAATCACTCCTGCTCCATTCCAGCAATGGCTGCATGGAGCTGGGCTCAACAGTAGCACTGGTGGAAGGTGGGATTCATGTCCCTGACTGGTCACCCCAAGGTGTTTTCCACAGCTTATGATCACAGGGAGAGGGAACCTGCTCCACTCCTGTTATTGTCCCTAAATGAGCCCAGCTCCCTGCACAGCCACTTCCCACAACCACAGCTGGGATGAGGCAGAAGTAGCCAGGACAGTGGTGCTGATGGGCAGGTTCCCCTTTCCTGTCCCCAGAGGTGTAAATAGAGAGGGGAAGAGAGGGAATGGAAAGGGGAGGAGGTGCCACTAAGAAAAGAAGGTAGGTGGTACCAAGACCTGTTGTGTAGCTTCTTACCCGATTATGGGGCTTCAAAAAAATCCCCATCTGCTGTTCCTGAAGCATGATCTGCATACTCAGGTGCTGGTGAGGTTAGGTGTGAGGAGGGGAAAGAAAAGTGCAGCCACCCTTGTAGCACCAGTCACTTCTCCTACACACCCCTTTTACAAGTCCTGGATTTGGCTATGGCTACATGGCACCCACTGATGAAGACTTAGGACTGTACTGCAGGCTAGTATACATGCCATTTTCAAAGGGACTAATCAGTGCTATCTGTCTTCACTCTTGGTTCCATGATTTTTATGATATGCTAGGGCACAGAGAACGTTTACTAACCAGAGGTCTTCAGAATTTAAGACAGAAAGTAAAGAAGTCATACACCATGTGAGCAAATCCTGCCCTTCCCCTATCCATTCCCCAGTAGAACCTTCGTTTTGCTGTATCAGGGCCCTCAGTGATTAGGGGTGCACCAATAAAGATTTTTTGGGCCAATCATTAACCAGGCATATCAGCTGATACTGATACAATTGCTGATATGCAACCCAGCAGCTTGGAGAGCAGCGTCTAGTTGGTAAATCTGTGGTGGGGGGAGAGGCATGGCAGGGGGGCAGATCAAGGCTCCCACGGTGAGGGTAGGAGTAGGCCTGGGGCAGCGGTAGGCACTGCCCAGCTGGGGTGGAGTGGGGCACCAGAAGGAGCCATGGGCAGCTCATCCAGCAGTCACAATGAGGGGAGGCAGCTCCAGCTGCTGGGCACACCCCCGGGGGAGGTATGAGGAGTATGTGCCCCTTGGATCTGTGTGCAGTGTGATGGTGGGCTGCCTGATGCACACTCAGAGCCAGGGGCTGTGCTAGCCTCTTCCCAGCAGGGGGGCTGGGCCAGGGCTGCGTTCAGGGTGGGCAGGGTAGGCAGCAGTGGTGCTGGGAGGTGGGTTACAGGGTAGGCTACAGCTACCGCAAAATTCTCCATAGCAACTCCTTAGCCCCCAGCACTGCTGCTGCTTGCCCACCCACTCCACCCTCCCCAAGTGCACCACTGGACCACCCCCCCTGCCTGGAAGAGGCCAGCACAGCCCCTGGCCCTGAATGTACAGCAGGCAGCTCGCCCTCGCCCTGTTCACACATCTGGCCCCCATGGTGCAGCAGTGGGAGCCATGTAGTTACAGAATTTTCTACATGCATCCCCAAGCAGGTTTGCCAGAATTATAGCCCAGGAAAAATTGTGGAAAAGAGGCACTCCTCTGTTCAATAGCTTAGTGATTCGGGTGCTTGCCAAGGATGGATCTGATCCTGCCTCTTTCAAACTTCCACCACTGTGCCACCATGACACAGCTTAGTCATTATCTAGTCCCCTCTTTCTTGAAGCCACTGTACTTTGCATTTAATATTCATTGGATAAAATGGGAAGTGCTGTGAGGAAGTTTGGGGCTAGCCATTAGCAGATACTGGAATAGGGCAAGAGGGGGGTGCCCCCATCCCATTTGACTATGCCACATATGCAGCAAGCTCTAGATTCACTGCCTGGTCAATACAGGCTCCTGCTGAAGCTCTGCATGAGCAGTGGGCTTGGAGCTCAGAAAGAAAGCAGGGGCTTGCTCTGGGCAGACCTTGTCACAGCTCACGTGCCACACAGCCAAGTATCTCCTTTGGATCTGCCCCACAGGGCCAGCTTGAATTTAGGGCCCTCTCCCTTCAAGAGTAGCTTCCATCACACTTAACAAGCCACCCTCTAGTTGTCCTGGTGGTTCTCCTGTCATGGATGCCTAAGGGTTACTTTCCAGAGGAGGGCAAAGTGCTAAAAATGGCAGTTATTTGGCTGGATACCTGCTATTTGGGCACATAAAATAAAACAGGATTCTGCCATAAATCTATGTGCCAGATGATGTATGGCACCATTCAGCCACAGTCAGTTCCAGCTTTGTAATGCTTGCTAGCATTCCGTCCCATACAGAGCAATATTCTTTTCCTATTATTAAGCACCTGCATTGCTTTTCAAATTCTGCCTGACCTTGCAACTAGTACCATAAGATGTTCCTTCAGATTCTGAGTCAGACCATCCAGCTCTGACAGCTAGGGGATATTAGTTTAGATAATATGAAAGTTTAAAAATGGAATGACTAGCTGGGCCAAAACAATGCTCCTCTGAGATATGCAATCTGTAAACCAGAGAAAGAAAGGATTTTAAAAAATTATTTGTAATTCAGGCAAAGGAAAACTGCACAATACTTTTTTTTAATATTAGCTCATTATGAACTGATGAAGGCTCAAGCAGAAATTATTCTTATCTTATCTTTAACACTATTAAGCCTGTTAATTGTTGTGCTTGCTGTATTAGATTTAATCACCCTTTCTGTTCATAGTGTAAAACAGAACACAAGCTAATAAAATCAAGGTTATTTCCATAAAAGTCTTGCTGAAAAAGGCACCACTGATGCCATAACTTGCCATTTCAAAGTAGCAAGCCAAAATACTATGTAGCACTAACTTCTCATGTGTGCCTATTCTGAATTGACAAAGTTAGATCCCTAAAAATATTTCATGTGGTGAGTTGGGGAAGATTTTGCTGGATCATGTTATTTAATAATATATACTAAGTAAGAAACAGTGAGTCAATCTGCATCTCAAGTGTCTCCACTCCTGCAGGGAGAAAGTGTATCCAGGGTATCTTCCCACTACGTAACATACCTATGTTACCCAATGAATTGATAGGATGGACACTTTATTATACCCATAAGAGTGAGGAGTGCGACATCAAACCTTCACAGCCTCTGAGCAGCTGAATGCAAACTTTATGCATGCTGAGCCCCAACCTTGAAGCCTGTTCTTAAATGATATATTAATTCAGTAAAAATGCCAAAAATAAATTACTCAATTTATATATCTAACAGTTATGTACAGAAAGCAGCAGTACAAATTTTCTTACTCTATTGCAGAATCATGGAAAAAATATGGCTGGAAGAGATCTCAAAATGTCATTTAGTTCTGCTCAAGGCAGGACCACCCTGTCTAAACCATCCTAAATGAATGTTTATCTCACCTGCATTAAAAAATTGCCAGGGAAAGAGATTCCATAACTTTTCTAGATAATCTGTTCCAGTGATTATTCACTCAGTGGGAAAATTCCTCCTAATATCTATCTGAAATCTTCCTGGTTGAAATGTAGTCACATTACTTTTCATCCTCTGTGGACACAGATGATAATTAATCACTGTCTTCATTACAACAAGCTTCTTTATGTATTTTGAAGACTGTTCAAACCTCATCTTCTCTTCTCTAGATTATATATTTCCAGTTCTTCAGACACTTCCTCATATGTGTACATTTACAAATGTATTTAATCTGCCCTAGAGGGACGTACCATCCAAAAGTATCCATGAAGTCTGGTTTTCTTTCTCATTCTACTATTTGCCTCACAGCTAAAAGATAACAAGAGCTAATTAATGATCACCATACTATGTGATGGGTACTGGGAACAGATCACCAACTTATTTCAAAGACAAACATCCAAGAAAGTTGGCATTTTAGTTTCAAGTACCATGTATAGAATGGCTTTTCTAGTAGCATTTATCATTTCACATTTACTAACAAATGACTTCAAGGGACAAAAATTACCTACATATAGAATCCATATCCAAAAACATTCACTGTAATAATGTATTCTTCATTTGTAGCTTATTTTTAATATAACTAGGTCCTCAAAAAATAAATGCTGCTGTTCCTTATAAATTTAATTCTGGCCTTTGTACTTATACCCTAACCTATATCTTTATAACATGATCACATTTATAGTAAAATACTACAAAAATGCACTAATTACACTTAAACCAAAATGAGAAGTAAAAGGATTCAAATCTATGGTCAAATTTTGTAGCTGGTTCCTGTATTCAGCATATATCAAACCAAAACCATCACTGTTATCCTTGTATATAGCAACTAAACAAGCTTTGTGCTTCAAGCCCATCACTAATTGTTTTATAGCTAATGAAGGCGGAGGGGCTGCTTCTTTGAAAATATTGTATACTTCAGTGTGAGGATGGCCAGCCTACAGCGTACATGCCACAAATGGCACAGACACCTTGTGTACATGGGGCACATGGTAGATTTGGGAGCGGGCATGCATCACAGTGACAAATAGGGTAGGGAATACAGGGCAGGTAGCAGAAAGAAGAGCATCACCTGGATCACTCGAAGAATTAAAACTTCTTTTGAATGTAATATTTAACATCAGAAAAAAATTAATCATATAGGTCTTAATTGAGCTGCAAAAGCAAGGCTAATTATTGCATTTAGTAGCTTTGTGTGACATAAGCTTGTTCTTGTGCATAAGGAAGGACTTCTGTACTATGACAGAAAAATAATGTCTCAATTCTTAAACACTGCAATTCATAAGAAACATTAAAATACAAAGACAAAAGTTTCAGAACTAAACATGGACAAGGCTGGCTTCTGATTAATGATAAATTTACTAAACAATCTGTGGATCATAGGATTAAATGCACGGTAGAACAGCTCCTCTCACTAAGCTGATCTAAGGTATAAAATAAGGCAATCTTCTCAACATAGTATCAACTGCTACCTTTGGTTTAGAAGTGGGATAAGTTCAGTTTTCTGTCACTTCAATGCTGATACTTCCCACTTCATCTCAAGTTTGTCCTAAAAGTTTAGCAGCTAAATTAAACTTCAAAAACCATAGTCAATATGTGAATGTAATGAAATATTTTCTCAGCACACTGATTAGGCTGGGCAATAGGATTAGATGTAAGAAATCATGCCAGGTGAAACATAAGTACAAATCTTTGTGGGAAATGTACTCTGAGCCTGTTTTCATTACTCACATTTTAAAATGCAGAGACCATCCCTAGGCATTCACTACACTTGTGCAGGTGTTTAACTTACTCCTATGGTCATTTAAAGTGATGATTCATTATATAAGGTACCAATGTATCACATGACAAAACTAGGTGAATTTCTTTAGTGAAGAATGATGAGCTTTTTCATTTTGTAATAACTGAGAACAGGTTGCTAAGGTAATGGAGGCCTAAATTATCATTACATTTCTGCCTGTGCCTTAAAGAATCCAGTTTTCAGATCTTTGAACTGTAACCTCAATAATCATTAATAAAACCACGTAGAAACCAAATAACCTAGATGACTTCTGATATGTCATATTGTATTAACCATTTAAAGACTTTACACTTGCTGTATTCACCATACATGTGGCTGGTAATTTGGAAAACATTGCCAGTAGTTTAGCAAATGGCAATGTACTCAGATTATGTTAGATGTTCAAAAGCAACTAGAAGAATTAACCACACCGTTCTCATTAATTTCAAGTTGTAGTTTTCAATTTAGAGGTGATAACTTTTTGCTGTGTATATCTGAGAGAACATATTAGAAGGATTATGGACAAACTTTTTATGGTACTAAAGGATTTGAAACCACTTTACACCATTTAACAATTTGGGCCACTTACAGAACCCCTCCATGTTCCAAATATCTATAGGATATGTATATCTTATTCAAAAAATAGCATTAAAAAATATACAGTTGTTTATTTTGTCATTTCACATAACTGGCCTAACATTTTGGCAACAATAGCTTAATGGCAACATATGTAATGGGAAAATATTACACCATCTAAGTAAGCTCAAAATAAACAAAGTTATTTAGTTTACCTAATTTTATCGATCACGTATGCACACAAAGCATTTCACAGAATCACTGTTAAGCAAGAATTTCTTCAAAAGTACAAGTCATGTTTTGGACTGTACATTCAACACCTCTACAGGGGAGAGGTGTTTTTAAAATGTTAAACGAATTTATCATTATAGACTTCTCTACTTTTCTTCATAAAGTAGTTACCTAAAGTTCTGCACAGATTATAATTAATTCTTTTGCTTCTGCTCCATCCTGGACTGAAAAGTTTTGCTACTTTCTATCAACAGTTGGTTGAAATCAGTAGACTTATAAGGTGAATCTTATAAGGTGAATTATTCATATCCTGTGGTCCATTAGCTGTTTTCTGCCAAGTCCTCTTCAAAATACTCATCATTATTATATCAACTATATGGTAGCATTTATTCCCCAGAAACTTCTTTTTCTAAAGGAATAACACATGTAGTATTACAATGATCTGCATTTAAGAATTAAGAGAGAGGTAGTTAGCTGTGTTAGTCTGAAGTCAGGCAGAAGGCAAGGCAAAGACGCACCCTACAGACTAACCGAATTAGTTGCATAAGCTTTCATAAGCAAGAGCTTACTTCAGCAGATATTGTATATTAAGAGATGCATCTATACTGTCATTATGGTAAGGACTGGTTAGAAACATCCCCAACAATTTGAGTCAGCAGGATTTTATATATTTGTCGTTATTTATTTTATTCTTCACTCTTGTCTTGCTAAAGCTAGGTCTGGAAATGCCAGGCTGTATCCAAGTAAATGCAAGAGGAGAACACGTTGTGAGGGGTACAAAGTGCTCTCTCTTTTCAAGGACTGAGATGAAGGGACCAAGTTCACCTGAATCTACTGGAGCACTGGACCAGCTTGGGTTTCATGCTCTATTCAGATTTTAATACAATTATGCACTAAATGCTACTCTTCCTGTAGGCATAACAGGACAGCTGGGCACCCAACGTAGCAGTGATTCCTGGGGCCATCGGTGACTTTTGCCTGCTGCTATGCCACTGCTGTGGTTGTGCAGCTGCAACAGCAGTTATTTTTCTGCTCCTCTCCAGCAGGTTGATGCCTATGGCTGCTGCCCTGGTCTCCTGCTTTAGTTATGCTATGGACTCTTTCTGTTGTATAAAGTAAAGTGAATTCCCTTAGAGATGAATATATATATATAATATATATATAATATATCCATGACTTTTAAAGGCTAATGAGGGATCATCGTTCTCTGATAGTTTATTTTGCTACTGCATTGCCTGTTACAACAGCACATCATTTTTGTGTTTTCATTTTTGTGTTTTATTTAACATGTGGATTGCAGACTTTAAGCGATCACATCATTTTTTGTGTCTCAACATAAAGATAAGACTGGCTTCTCTTGAAAATAGTAATAGATTGTTGTCTACAGTACATTTTGATAAGCTTGGCAAGCAACATTCAAAAAAGAGATTTAGTATTTTAAGACTATGGTAAGAAAGGATTGTGGGAGACAAAGTCAGATGATTATAGTTCAGCAATTAAGACTTACAGATTTTGCCTGCAAACACTCAACCTCCACCTCCATCCCTACCCCTTTTTGTAGGGACACCTTATATTTAGGAGCAAGTGGAAGGGCAGGACAAGAGTCTCCCCCTCTCCTGCAGCTGTTCACAGACATGTTAGAAAATTCCTTTTCCATCTCTCTGCTTACAGCCATTTCAAGCTGTGTCCACCATCTTAGGTACCTGCAGCTCTGCCCCACCTCTCCCTGTGGTTCTTGTAATGGATTTCCAAGCTTTCTATGGGTTTCACCAAATCATTGTGGGGAAGGGAGGGGGTGGGGAGGGTTAAGGAAGACTTTTTTCCATTAGGACAAGACAAGCAAAGTTCCAAGAGTTAGTTTTAAATATCATGCAGAGACCTATATTCTGTAGTTACATTTTTCTTACGTACTGTTGGGAAGTCCACCAAAATTTGGCAGCAGTGTTAAAACTTATGTATAAGTGTAGAAAGGTCGTTAGATTGGGAAGTTACCCCTGCTTTCCGAATCAGTTTGGATACTTTATTCTGCAGCAGACCCAGTTGTTTCCCAATATCCTATGAAGTGTGTACATTTCCTCCTGTTAGCAGTTAAAATTAATAAAGTTGCACTCTGTCTCTTGAGGCCATCTCTTGCCTTTATACTCATGCGTGCCCTGTTCAGTTTATATTTACTAATCCTATCTTTTCCATCAGAGACTACTTGATAATTGTACAGAGAAATAAGTTGAATTTTTCCTGTTTATATGACAATAGATAACAAAGTTGGAAAGGACTTGGTTACAAATATTTATTTAAAAAAATATTCTTTAGTTCTCTTGTCCTTATATATTCATGTCATCCAAGAAGTTCTCACTACCTAGTAGGGGTCAATTTTTGTGTGTGGTAGGATTTTGTTGTAAGATTTGCTGAGTTATAGTTAAATGACATGTGACTGGTGCAGCTTGTTAATTATTTGCTTATATCAGGTAACTTATTTTTTTCCTGATCTACATTGAAAAATTAATCAGAGGCTTGTTCTGGAGAGTAAAATGAAAAGGGAGAAAAAGAGGAGAAAGTTCAAGTATAAGATAAAAACAACTACCTCATAGTACTGATAAGCAAGATAAAACACTCTTATTTAAAAGAATACTTGGGTAATTAGCTGTTTCTTAATAGTTCATCTTGGCAGGGTTTTACTTAAACTTACTCATAAAAAATGTTTTATATAGCTTGCTAGGTAACTTTTAAATATCTAGTATCATACAGGGATTAATATTTTATTTTTCCCACAGATAAGTAAAACAACTAGCTTTGGCTATACAAAACTAAGCAGCCCAAAAAGATGAAAACAGGACAACAGTGATCTTACTAGCCTCCCCAGATTTCTTTCCTTTGTAATGTATTAGTTATATCAAATTGTATGATTTCTATAATTCATCCCTTGCAGAGTAAATTAAAATATGTTCTTAGTAAAGTTTCAGCACAAATTCAATACAATCCTATCCAATGTTAGTAACTCTATAACTCTGGCTCTTATAGGACAGTCTACTTAATTCACTAAGTAGTCACCAGAATCTATTATTTTCGGTTACTCTACTCAGAAAATTTTAAAGTTTAACTAGTGTCTAAACTGAGTCATCGCATTCTTGTTTAAAGAAATTTATGTCACCACTAACCATTTAACTCTTACAATGCCCAATTGAAATGCATATATCAAAAAATTCAGAGCTTAAACTTAGCTGGACAGCTTCTCTCATTTTTTATTAAGAGTAATAATCAGAAGTTTACCATGCAACTGATAGTATAATTTTAAGCTGGAGATGCCATAATCTGATAGGAAATCCAAAACCTTGTCACTTAAATTCAGAAACCTGAAAGCAGATAATAATATAAACATAAATTTAATAGACATTTAGAGCCAGATCTTCAAAGTACCCAATAAGTTTAATTTAGGCCCTAAATTGATATGCAGATTTTCAAAATTGCTCATTTCTCAGGTAGGCATAAAAATAAGGTGGACTGATTTTCAACTGTTTTTTACCCCAGTGAGAACAAGGGACTTAGAATTGCTGAAAATCTGAAATATCAAGATTGTATAATGCTCAACTTCAAAACGCATATTTGGATAACTCTGAATATATGTATACATTTAGCTAATCTTACTATAGGTGTTATTGTTCATTTTTGTTAGTTCAAAATAAATAAGTTTCTCTGAAAATGCTGGGGTCTACATTATCAGTAAGATAACTGCATAATGAGTTGCAAGCATGGGAGCTTTTTGTGAAAACTGTTGGGAGAATAGTGGATCAAAATCTATTCAAGGGAACTTGTCAAAGCTTTAATAAGGAAAGTGAGTAACTATCTAAATCAGGGCTGTCAAATTCACCTCCCCCTGCAGGGTGGATGACAATCACTGGGCCAGTCTGTGAGCTGGACTGGAACCAACCCCCTGTACAGTGCCGAGTCCTGCAGCACCAGGTCCAGGCTGCACACAGCATATACAATCCCAGGGCTCTCTGTGCGTGCAGCATGGGACATGAGCTCTTCTCAGTGTACAGGCTGTACCCAGTGCTGAAGGCAGTACAGGGGGGTCAGTCTGGGACAAGGGCTGCATGTAGTACCTTGCTAGAACTGCTAGCTCTAGGGCCAGTCTAGATTGGGCCATGGTGGAGCCAGTGTGCCAGGCCAGGCCAGCAAGATATGGCATGCAGCCTATGACACAAACCTTCCAAGCCATATGCAGTACCAGGTCCAGCTCATGAACAATGGACAGCATGCACTCTATGCCAGCCTTGAATGCCACATACTCAGTAAGCCCCAGGACCAGTGGCTACTGCCCAGCTGGACCAGCTGGGTTGGCCTGGCTGGGCATGCTGCACCCAGCACAGAACACTTGCTGCATGAGGTGTCCCACCAAACTGGTCCTGTGTGCTGGCTCTGGCACAGTACATGCAGCCCACATCCTGAACCAACCCCCTGTGCACACAGTGCCCGGTCCAGCCCACATGCAGCAGGCAGGGCCAATGCTAGAGTGTGGCGTAGGTCCAGAGACTTAAGGGCCAGATCATATCCAGATCCAGCCTGCAGACCATGTATCTGCTAGCCCTGGTCTAAATAGACTTTCTAAGAGCTAGGCTTAGACTTTCAAAACCATAGGCTGAAAATTAATTTCTTCTTCCAGGTAGCCCTTCATTTTGATGGTTTTTTTGGACTACAAAAGGGGGTATATTCAGATGCCAACACTATACCTTGGGTCATACGATACCCTGGGTCATATTCATATAGCTCTTGTTGCCATAGTATTTCAGCACCTTAAAGTCTTTAGGCCAGGTGCAGACATTCAAAAAACCCAAGGCAGAAGCTAAGTTTCATGCTTTACTTTAGGTTAGGTTGGGACCAAACAGAACATACATTCACCTTGTGGTTGGGGAGGAGGGACACACATGCAAGCTGCTTGCACTGGCAAAGGCCAGGAGGTTGGTGCTTCTCTTGCATGCCTCAAAGCAAGCTGTCAGAGAATGCCACCCCTGATTGCCCAGCATAGCCCTTCTCTCCAGTCTCCGCCCCTACCTGTTGTCTGACCCAGTTGACAGGTGCAAGTAGGATGCAGAGCTGGAGACAGAGGCTTTGCTGCCCTGGTACTGTGACAGCCTGGGGGTGGGGCCAGCTAGGCGCTCAGCCAAAGCAGCTGAGTTTGAGCCAAATTCCAGCACATTTCCATGGGCGGGAGGAAGCAGGGGGCACCAAGGCACCTGGGATGTTACCTAACTTGAGATGTTAGGGGATCTCCTACAGAAATTTGATAGACCAGTGTAACCTAAATTGTTTATGTCTGATACTACATCCATCCAAGTCTATCTCAGACTGGTGTCCACCATTTTTAAACTGGTCTGTGCGTGCTGAACTTTGGTACGGTTATGTATGTAGACCAGTTTTCAAGTACTTATACCAATATAAATGTAATGTCTGTACCTAACATTAATGTAGTTATCTTTATAATACCTCTGTGACATAGGGTTATAATCCTCATTTTATGCAGGAAGAATCATGACAGAGAGAGAGTTAGGAGAGGATTCAAAGTGATTCCTTATCTGCTTAAGTTCTAAAAGACAAATCAAATTCACCTGTTTCAGTAGCCAAAAAGACCCCATTAAGTGCCCAACATCAACAGCATGGAATTCAGCTCAAAGAAGGTGCAGTGGTAATGCTACCAACTTTTTTTTTTATAAGGGCCTGGAGTAGGGGTTGGCAAAGACCAGCCCATGGATCCAGCCAGCAGTGTGATAGTCTTATGCTATCACAAGCACAGCTGCAGCTAGGGTTTCCATGGAGACTGGCCCTCCATGCGGGCAAGGGCTGCTGGGAAATGGAGTTTGGCTGCCAGCCAGATCTGCCATTTTGCCTACCCTTAGCCTACAGGCAAGAAAGAGAACTTACCACAGAAATGAGAGACTTGGGTTCTAGGCCCATCTTACCATGAGAAATTTGAATCTATGTTCATTATCAGTTTAATATAAATCCAAAACTTTCACACATCTGGTCATAAAAATTGGCTTTTCTTTTCCATAATTGGGCATGTTACAGAAAACCTGAGATTCAGAAAAAACTTGCTAACAAATATGTTGCTTCAGGGCAACAAGTAACGAGCACAGTGCTAAGGGATTTGCAATAAAATCAGAATTTGATACACCTCTGTGTAATTTAATCCAAGAGAAGCGAGGTGATGAAATCCTTAGTAAAAAACAAGAGATGGTGCACATGCAGACTGAAGTGGAGACACAATAAAGAATATATTTAACAGGACCTGCTTTTATCTAGAAGTGAATCATATGTTCCACATTGAACAAAAGGAAAATGTCACTTCTAACAGTTTAATGTGCATTGGGCCAGACACTTCAAATTTAAAGCAAACCAGATTTTTGGTAACTTATATAAATGGCCCAGGAAAGTGTGTGTGTGTGTGTGTGTGTGTGTGTGTGTGTGTGTGTGTGTGTGTGTGTGTGTGTGTGTGTGTGTGTGTGTGTGTGTGTGTGTGTGTGTGCGCGTGCACGCGCACGCGCACGCACATGTGTGTCAGAGAGAGCGAGAAAGAGGTGTGTGTATATAAATATAAATTCACACACACACAAGTCCTGTATGGTGTACAGAGGCCATCCACTTAAGAGAAGAGGCAACTGAGAGCAGTATTTTCAGCCAATCAGGTACCTCTTTAACCTTTTCTAACTAAAAATTATCATTTCCCCTAAATAACAACACTCCACTTTAACTTGATATCAGAACTAATACCCGCTGTAAAAAAAACATACAAAGATAATTAATTCTGTGTATAAATTGTTTTGGGGAACTGTAAAGAGCCTACTTTGAAAAGTCTGTGTTTCAACACACAAAACCAAGAAAAAGAACAGTGGCAAATAATCATCTAATCAGCAAGAACAGAAAAACTAAACTGTTTGCTTAGCAATCAGGAAGAATTGAGTCAGGAGAGCTTGAGTGCAAGGAAACTGAGATCACTTAGGTGAAGGAAGGGTCACAATTGGGTGGGTTAATTTATGCTGATATTTTATTACAAAAATAACATTGTAATCTTTCAGCTCGTAGGAGCTATATCTGGAGAAAGAAAAAGCAGGAGCAACAGGAACTGTTTTCTTATCAATTGTCCAGGAACAGTATGGACAATATGAAGTGAAAAACATTGAAGTGATGTTAAAAAGGATGGAAGCTAGACTTGGTTTGGCTTCTCCAAGATGGCTTTCTTGGTAAACTAGAAAACAGTTAAAGGATGGTAGCATCAGTCATTTATCCAGCTTCACAAAAAGACAGCCGTAAGGAAAGGAGCGGTCAGCCAAATCCAACTGCGAGGAGCAGCCAAATCCCAGTCAGCCAAATCCAGCTGGGAGGCACAGTCAGACAAATCCAACCGTTCACGTAGATTCTTAACCTGTGTGCAGGATCTTCATCTAATGCAGGAGGTATACGGTCCCACTAGGGGGAATGCCTTACTGGACTTGGTATTGGCTATTGGGGAGGACCTGGTAGGGGAGCTGCAGATTCATGGTCATAGAATCATAGAAGTAGGGTTGGAAGGGACTTTGTAGATATTCAAGTCCGATCCCCTGCCTGGGCAGAAGAAAAAACTGGGCTCAAATGATCCCAGCTAGGTAGGCATCAAGCTTCCTTTTAAAGATCCCCAGAGTAGGAGCCAGCACCACTTCTCTTGGAAGTTGGTTCCAGATCCTAGCTGCCCTGACTATGAAGTAGTTCTTATGGATGTCTAATCTAAACCTTCTCTCCAACAACTTGTGGCGGTTATTCCTTGTTATGCCAGGGGGCGCTAGGGGAAACAAGGTCTCTCCTTGGGGGCAGTGACCATCAATCAGTCGAATTCACCATACAGTATAGGGTGGGTAAGATAATTAGTAGGGTAGAAATGCTTGACTTTAGCAAGGCTAACTACAGTGTGGTTAGGAGTCTAGTTAATGACATACTACAGGATAAGAGTATTAGTGAGATGGGATTCCAGGAAGGGTGGTCATTTCTAAAGGAAGCAATCCATCAGGTGCAGTGGGAGATGATCACAGTACAAGGGAAAAGGGGGAAAAGAGCCAAAAAACTTCCTTGGCTAAACAGGGAAATCCAGGAGAGCCTAAGGGCAAAAAAGAAGGAATATAGGTGGTGGAAGCAGGGGGAAACTACTAAGGAGGAGTATACCTACTTGGCCCACACTTGCAGGGAGGCAGTTAGAAAAGCCAAAGCAACTACAGAGCTGAGGCTGGCAATGCAAATTAAAGATAACAAAAAGTCTTTTTTTAGGTATGTAGGGAGTAAAAGGAAGGTGCAGGGCAGCATAGGACCCC
>NW_017728886.1:216523494-216555425 GCF_001723895.1 Crocodylus porosus | reverse complement strand
GTGACCAAAATTTCAAATGGACTTCCAAGGGAGGTAGTGCTGTCCCCTACCCTGGGTGTCTTTAAGAGAAGGCTGGATAGATATCTGGCTGGGGTCATCTGACCCAGTGCTCTCTCCTGCCTAGGCAGAGGGTCAGACTCCATGATCTGTTGAGTTCCCTTCTAACTCTAGCATCTATGAATTTATGAAAAGGAAATACAAATACAATGCTTCTTTTGCTGTTTAGAACAGAAATGTACAACATTCTTTTGAATGTTGAGAACAGAAATGTACAAAATGTAAGGGATGGTGATCCCTAAATTATTTTTATGAGAAATATTTACCTTAAATTGAGTTCCAGAGACACCGATCAGGTTCATAAGTAGGAATTCCAGGCTTTTAAAGAAGACATGAAGACACAAGCCCTGACCTGTAAGACTTAATTTCTAAGATTAAGGTTAAGTGAAGTAATTTTTTCTTTGTTAAGACAAGTGAACAAAGAAATCTTTGGTGGGGCTACCTTAATGTTCTCTTCTGAGCTTCAAAGTTCAAGAGAAGAAAATACTGTAAGGACTGATTGTGCTCTATTACAAAACTGTTTAACTGCATGCAGGCCACAGGGGGTTAACATGCAGCCCCCACGCTGCCACCCAGCCATGGCTGCACATATTGCTCTGACAACAGCAGTAGCCAGGATCTCAGGGCTCCCTTTCTGTCCCCTGGTTTCTGCTATGTGCTGCATGCCCTCGCCTCAGTTATTTGATGGTTGTGTGCAACATATGTTTTCCTAGTGACTTGAAAATCTGATTTTTTTTAAGCTATGACACTGGAATTTAGTATTCAGAGAGAGAGGTTAGTGGTCAAGCAGTCTTTCTTGGAGTTCTAGGCCCCTGCTGTCATCCTAAATCTTGGATGAAGTCAAATGTTTGTCAGCTGCCTAGTGCACAAAAATTAAAGTGTTGTGTGTCCAGACAGAGCGCATATAGGAAGGAATCCAGTATTTGTTTTTTGGATTTATGTAAAACAACAATAAATTATATAGTTATTTTCCTGTTTGGGTAGGGTGGTGTAGATGTAAATGATGCATTTGGTATGTTTCTTTCCACTTAAGTTTCTCCTTATCGTGTATGTGTGGCCCCTGCCAGATATGCAAGGAACGGCACAATGGGATCTTGATTTTGAATAATGGTTACTGACCAAAATGTTGTGAATTCG
Source organism: Crocodylus porosus (assembly GCF_001723895.1). Classification (NCBI taxonomy): domain Eukaryota; kingdom Metazoa; phylum Chordata; order Crocodylia; family Crocodylidae; genus Crocodylus; species Crocodylus porosus. Next base: position 216,554,231 of record NW_017728886.1, on the reverse strand, counting down.
TATTCCAGTGAGTCAAGAACAATTACTATAAATGGCAGCGTTTTAACCTCAGTTTGACATGCAATTAACCAAATTATGCTGTTATTGTAGCTGATATGTAATTAACCAGTGTAGCAAGCTATGTTATCTAATGAGACCAGATTCGGGTTGCATTATTCTCATGCACATTTAGCTGATTCTTCAATTAAGCAATGAGCACTTCAATGGAGTATACTTTATTTGAAAAATTCAACTTCATAAAATTTGTATTAGAATTTCAAATAAAATATAAACAAGCACCACTTCCTCTGTCCATCATTTCTTCATCTTTCAAACTGAGCTTAAAAGAAAGTCAAACTGCAACAAGTCTAAAGGGTGTTATACAAACTCAGATAAAGAATTACATTCTCATTTGAACATTACCTGGCATATTTCAACTGAAAATGTATGGGAGGCATATATCACAACATGACTAAGTGCAGCTTTGTTGATGACATTAGAAGTAAATTTAAGGCTGAGGACCAGAAAGGTTTTGATCACTTAGCTCTGTAGAAACTCACTGCCTCTCAGGATTGGGCATTAGGAAAGGACAGAGAGAGTGCAGTGCAATTTATGGTTGCAAAGTCCTTAGCAACTTGAAAACAACAGAAATAAACCAATGTAGATAAGTACTGAAGGCTGCATTTTAGAGAAGCAGCTCATCATTCCTGGGTTGTGTATTCAAGGAAGGAAATTGTATCATTTTGGCAATGACTGAAAGGAGGGACTCAAGCTGAGGGAGCAGTTGGGATGACCTCACTGAGGTAGATATGGTTTCAGGCAGTCTATTACCAGTTTCATTCGTTCAACAAGCCAGCAGCTCCTTCCCACACCTGAGTATTTTCCAAAAACTGGGACAAAATATCATTTTTTATAAAGCTGAGAAGAGGGAGAGAGGCCAGGAAAACAGATAAATGTTGTTCACAACAACATCCTGATGTCAGCTTTTATACTTAACAGTCATCTTCAGTGAGAGTGACACACAAAATCATAGCACAGAATGGCGGTAAGTTGTAAAGTTATTAGTAAACAAGTAGGTTATTAACAAGTACAGGAAATAAATAAATATATTTAACAACAAAACAGGAGAGGACACTAAATTTTATTCAGCATTTATGTGTGTCAGTTTTCTAAGGCCCATCTTGTTAGCTAACATTTGTAGCCAATTAAGAGTAACTTAATGTTAAACTACAGTTTCCTCACGTCAGACCAAGCAACTGTGCAGCTAAACGAAAATCCTGCCATCTCATTTGGAATATAAAAGTTAAGAATGCATTGTTTTCGCTCTTTTATCAAGTTATAAAAGCTTGAAGATTTAAAAAACTTAAAGAAAATGCTGAAGTCATCATACAGTGTTGTCAAATTTTCTTCTACTGGGAGGAGAAGCATCACAGAATGTCTGTCATGTCTTGAAATACTATCTGGAAAAATTACATATATGAAAGTAAACAGAAAATATTTTCAGAACCATAGAACTGTTGGCACAGAGAAGGGTATGAATAAAAGATCCTCAGCTCTTTTGAGGCTCTAATGCGTAGGTGCTGGGTAATCTACATTCTGAAATAGGATTTGTAGTACTAAACCCTGAAAGAAATATAGGTTTAATTTAGACAATGTACAGAGAGTTTCAAGATGGATAAAGTTAGCAGGTTAGAAAATAAAACCATTCCTGTTCATTCCAAAGACAAAGGACCAGTCCTTGATACCCTTGAGGAGTACTTTATACATTCTGTAGTCCTGGTGATTTCAATGGGACCACTCCTGGTGGAAGATACTATTTGACATAAGCATAGGCATTACAATCTTGTCCTATGTGGGGAGAACACTTTGAGGGTTCAATGTGTATATGAACAGCTCTTGAACAAAGACCAGAGACAGACAAAGCACTTCTCTGTTTCCAAATGATGAATTCTCTTCCACATTTTGATTACAAATGCTATCCTTTTTATTAGTAAACAAATCAAAACAGATCAGGCATGTCCAGCCAAATGCAGACATGCGGCACCGCAGAACCATATGCAGTACTGCACACCACATATGCCATACATGCAGGTATTCCCCGTGCTGCTAATTAGCAGCACAGGGGTGTTTTTTGACACCAGGAGTGTCAAAAAACCCTGCACCTTAAAAAAGCAGGATGGCACATATGACAGCAGCATACACTGTTGAAAACAGGAGCATGGCAGACCAGAACCACACTCCAGCTTCTGGCCAGACTCCATGCTGCTGGATTGTGGCAGCTGCAGCCCCCAGAATCTCTCAGGACCCCAGGTAAGGTGCTGGCCCCAGCCTCCCCTACTCCACCTGGGGCAACATGCCGCATAGGTGCACAAGTGTTTCCCGGGGACAATATGTGCCACTGCTGTTTGTCCCCAGGGAAATGCACGTGCCTGCTCATGGGGACATGCCCATCAACTTCAAGTTTCCCAAGTTATAATAATCCAGTAGGTTTAGCAAGGACAGCATTCCTCACGTAAATTAAGCATTCCTCACTGAAAACCTTATGGATCATTTTCTTTCTTTTGGAAATAATGACAACATAGAAAATCATTCTGGTCACTAGGGATGAAAACAGCTTTCTTTACTTAGATAGGACAGGACTTTAGTCTGGAACAGAGATTCTTATTGTCTAAATTGTAGGTCTGCTGAGGCCCTATATTCTTTATGGATCTGGTAAACTGCAGTGCATGCAAAATAGAAAGCAGTAAAATTATTAGCCCATCAGTACTCTCTGTTCTCAGCAGTGAAACTGCTACACCAATATCCCAGATTAATTTTGACAATATCAGAGATGAGGGGGACTTATTCAAGAGTTAAAATACAAAGTTAATTCTTGACCGCATATTTTCATATATGGACCATGGATCACCATTTGGGCAACTGTGAGGAAGAAAATGCAGTAGTTGTAATAACACTACCTCTCCCACTGGGGCCACTATAAAATTGCATAAAAAATTGTCAGCTTTACCAAAGTGAAGATAAAACCCAGAAATGGTTTTGCTCTTTAGGTCCTTCTGTGCCTCCGTCCCTCACCTTCTCTTATCTATGGAAAGTAAGTTAGTCTCTCCATCATCTATGATTAGGAAAAGTTAGACTCTGTGTGGGAAGCACAAACGTTTTTATATACCTATTTTGTTTCTACATTTTCAGAACTCTCTCACACACCTAATCCTATAGCCATTAGCAGGGTAATAAAATGACATAAAATGAGTGAACAGCAATAAAGCAATCATATCCCAGTATGTTTGTTTAGTTGTGGTGCTTAATGATAGAGACCTTTGTACCTGGCAATACCTGGAGCTCAGCAGCAGCACAACTAATTTTCCTCTACTTCAAAATCCAGGCTATGCTATGCTATGACTTACAAATGTCATTAAGTGTCCAAAGCTTCAAATCTGTACTCACATAAAGCAGACAAATGGGATGACTCATAGGCAGGAGGATTGTGTGCGTGTGGTAGGACTTGGATTTTCAAACAATGAAAATTTTTCTTTAAAAAACTACTTAAGGCTTTTTTTTGCATGTGGGGGTGGGAGGAAGGAGGTAAATTAAATGGCAAGGATTCTACTTAAAATCCCAAGGTGTAATTTTGAATTGCATTAACAGTTATTTTCTCCTTGCTCAGAATATTTTAAGGGAAGTTGAAGTTAATTTGGAAAGAGGAATAGAAGATACTGTTAAGTTCACTGTAATGTTGATCTAAAATCTATTGTAACTCTACTATCAATTTTTCCCTTTAAAGGGCCACATTACATAAAGGGCTATTTACTGTGTAATTGCCTGAAGCCCTGCTTCATTGTTTATAGCACCACCTAAGGAGCTTTAAAAGAAAGGTACTTTCTCATCAATTATTACTTTAAAAATTAGTCAATAGATTAATACATTGTAATGCCAGAAAGAACCATAATGTACTTAATGCATAATGAATTAAAGATATGTCACTATGCAGATCTCAGTAATTGGTAGTTTCACTTGTTTTAGAAATTTCAAGTAATAAATAGCTTACCAAAAAACACTACATCCCAACAACTATTTGTTTCTATGGTTAATTACTACAACAGCAGAAAGTTTTCACCTTATTTCCAGACTGAATATTCCTGAGTAGTTTCATATTCCAGCCTTCCCTTTTCTTCTTGTATTGGTAATCCTTGCTCCTGTTTCTTTTACCTTCCTTCTCTCATGTTCCCTGTCCCTTTTTCTGTCTTTTTACTTACAAAAGCCCACATTTAAAAACAATTAAAAATCATGGAGCTACTATGAAATTTATGATCGTAAAAATCATAGAAAATATGGAGGGAAGAAGAATCAAAAAAGTAATCTAATCCATTTCTCTACCTCAGGCTACGATCAACCATTACTTCTTGTCCTATTAACAGTGGACATGGAGAGCAATTTATATCCTTTCTCTTTGTGGTAATCTTTTTCTTATTTATAATGTCTACCCTCAGGCTTTTCTCAAACAAACAAACCCAGTTCTTTCAATCTTTCCCTACAGATCATGATTTTTAGACCTGGGGTCATTTTTGTTATTCTCCACTGGACTCTTCAGTCTGTTCACATCTTTAAGCATAGTGCCTAAAACTGGACACAATACCAAAGATGAGTCGTTTTACTAGTGCTGAATAAAGTGAAAGTATCATTGCCCTGTTCTCTTAGCTTTCCTTAAAGGTTGTCCTTACCATATCTTTCAAACTTATTTTGTTCCTTTTCTAGGTGCTCTCCGGACAGTCTCACCTCTTACAGAATGGGTTGATCTACATTGAATTCAGTAGACCAACAGAGAGTAACGGGAGCTCAAAACACTGATTATTTACTGGGTTAAAATGTGATAGTTCTATTCTTATGCAAGTAATAAACAGCATGTATATTCATCAGCAAACTCCTTGGGAAGTCAAGGTTTAATAACACACTGAATATGTATCAATGCTACAGAAAAAAAATGCCAATAGCCCGCATCCAGATGAGCCCAGCTGTGCAGTATGTGGTGCTGCAGCAACATCTGTAGTGCCAAACCACATATTCTGTTGGTCTCCGCACTACAGGGCAGCAGGGCAGAGGGGTTTTTTGACCCCTGGATATCCAGGGGTCAAAAAAGCTTACGGAAAAAAAAAGCGGAGTGGTGCATGCAGTGGGAGCTGCATGCGCAGCCCAAAGCCAGAGTCTGGCTGTTAGGCTGCCCTCTGCTGCCAGCCAGGATCACAATTACTGCAGCCCTGGGAGCCCCCAGTACCCCAGGTAAAGTTGCTGGGGTGAGTCCAGTGCTCACCCCAACCTCCTCTAACTCACCCAAGGTAATTTACCATGCACAGAGGAGGCTAGATGTACACATTGCTGGGTTCGTTTGACCCCAGTAATCTTTCCTGCCATGGCAGGGGGTCGGACTCGATAATCTACTCAGGTCCCTTCCGACCCTAGAAACTGTGAAACTATGAAACATGGCACAGGCATTCCCCAGAGACAATTAGTGGCAGCAGAAAGTACACCACTGCTAGTTTTTCCTGGAGAACCAAACATCCACACACATCTGGACACGACCACCGTGTCCATTTTTCATCCAAGATTTCAAACTATTAAGGTTTTCCAACTAATTTTACTGTGGACTATATTATTATGCACATGAAATGGATAACTAAAATAATATACTAAAAAAAATTATGTCACTGTATAATATGTATAATATAAAGTATCATGTATAAATCAAGCCACCCTAGAAGACATTGTACTTTAAGGGAGAAGAAAATGAAAGATTGAATGCAATAGAGAAAATGAAAATAAAGAAAACACTTTAGGATGACTTAATTTTCTTTATTCAGTGTTTTATTTTCTGTTAAATATTGAAAGTAATATACAAGATGTATATACATGTATGAACTTATGTTCAATATGGCTGGATATATGTACATATTTTAAATGTGATCTGTGCTTCTAGCAGGATACAATATCCTGATAATCATATAGTCCATGAAGTCAAAACACTACCATATTGTATACATATAAATTCAGGACACTCAGTGACTGCAACTGTTATCTAATCAATCCACCTTTTACTTAGAGAAGAAGCTTTGAGCACTGTAGGGCAGAGATCAAATCTCAAAAGCATACTTCAAAGAAAATAAAATTGCAGCAAATTTACTTGCATACCACATGCACATACCCCCTTCCCTCCCCCTAATTAGCCCTCCAAAATCTGGGTGAGTGTCTTAACTGGGACAGTTAATTTTCTGTGATGGAACAGAAACATGGAGAAGCAAGTAATGGCTACCATTTCTCTTTTCCTTCTCTCCCAGGCCACAAGCAGCAGGGAAGAGTGAACTGTTCAGCATCTGACTAAAGTTAACCTTCTCATAGCCACTGACAAATTGGCAGTATCTTTCATCTAAGCAGCCAAAAACTGCTGCCAATTTGTCAGTGGCTAAGAAGGTTAAACCTAGCTTTTCCTTTGAGCAGAAAAGGAAAGGTTAGTGAGGTGAAGGTACACAGCCCAGCTTTTGGCCATGACCCTGGAAAAATCTTTTTTTCCCTCATTCTGCCTTCCCAAAACAATGTTGTGTCTAATTCTGAGGACTGGGGAGGAAGATTTACAAGAAAATATGGTGTATATATAGGAAAATATTATAGAACTAGATTGTGCTTTTAGGCTTGATCGTGTATTCAGGTCAGAATACACCTGAATATCCGAACTCGTCTGCAAGAATATCTGGAAAGAACTATCTTTTAAAACACACAAAACTTCAATTTTCACTGGGTTGAGGGGAAACCACCAGCCTTTTGTAAGACTCAGCATAAAAAACTAAGAATTTACATTTACTGGGTAAGACCATATGTCCATCTTGCCCAGCATCCTGTGTCACTGCGGGTGCTGACAGAGATGCAAGCCCCCTACTTTAACTCATGGTGCTTTACATAAAGTGTGTTGAGTTACAGCGCCCCCACCCCCTGCAACCCAATAGGCATTCACCTGTTGGGCTGGGAGGCAGGGGAGGGGGGAAATCAAGCCTGCCTGCAGGCGAGCAGTCAGCTATGGAGCAGCCCTCTCCCCAGCCCCAGCCCCCCTCAGCTCCAGGGCTGTCAGCAGAAAGGGAGGTGGGAGGGAGGAGTGTAAAGCCAGGAGCAAAGAGTTATCAGCTGGGGTTTGCCCAGCCTGAGCTGGAGGGGGATCTGGGGCCCTCCTGACGCATGGGGACTCCACTCTACCCCTACCCCTCCAGGTCAGGCCAGACAAACCCCAGCCAGACCTCACTGTTCCTGGCTTCCCCCTCCCACCTCCCTGCTTACAGCCCTGGTGGCGGGGCTGGGCTGCATCATCCCAGCTCCAATCACATTACAAATTAACCCTAGGTAACACAAGCTCCTTAATGAGCTCTAAAATAGAGTGCCTTCATCTGATACGTCATTTGAGAAAGGTTAATTTTTCATGTGATCGGCTGCTTTAAAAGCTCTCTGCAGCTGTGAATGTGTGTTATGACACAACTGTAGACCGCTGTCAGGGGACCAATCACATGAAAAATATAAGTTCTGTCTGTGCCCACAGTGGCAGAGAATGGATACTGAAAGGGGGAGTGAATGGGGCACGATAGAGTTTTTCCCCTGTTGCTCTCCCCCTTGAAGCCTCCAGCATTTAAGGTACAGGAAGTTTTGATTCAGAGGCTGTTTCCTTAAATCCCATATTCAGTAGTTACTGATGTACCTTTCATCCAGAAATCTGTCCAATGCCTTTTTGAATCTGGCTAAACTCCACAACACCTTGTGGTAATGAGTTCCACATTTTAAGTATATGATGTGTGAAAAAACTGTCCTTTGTTACTTTAAAACTTACTATCTACTAGTTTCATTTTATGGTCCCTAGTTCTTCTATTGTGAGAGATAATAAATGATAAATCTTTATTTTCTTTCTCTTCACCACTCTGCCCCCTTACTAAGTCCAGCCATTTCCATGTGGGCTGGACCCATAACAATTACACCTCTCAGTTTAACCTGCCCTTTTCTGCGTATTTACTCACATCTGAGGGAATGGAAATCAAGTATACAGCTGTCCACACAGCTACATTATACACCTTACACAATGACCAGCTCAGAATCTACACACCTGCATGTACCATCTAGGCCATAGCAAATTTATAATTTCTGATGCAATCTTTCTTAAATAAAAGAAATGTTACTAACCTTAACTCTGAAAGGGAAGACTGAAATCCCTGAATTCCCAAAAAGCTGAATGAATAAAGTTTTCATTTAGTTTACTTCCTGCTCTTACTCCTCTTTCCAATTTGAGATCATACAGCCTCTTGTACGGTAGGTATATACACTTTACCCAAGTAGTTGCCTGTACTCAGGCTCTTTGTTTATTCTTTCTTCCCTGCTTCCTCTTTGTCCACGTTTGTCTCATTGGAGAAAGAATTGAAAATGGAGGACAGATTATTTACAGAAGAGGAACCACCTCCCACATGGCAGTTTGTTAACTGTACAGAATCATAGTGCAAGTTTCCCCCATGTCGCCTGGCTAGCATGGAAGGACTTGCTATCATGTATGAGCAAATAGGCAAATCAGTTTTTCAAAGATTAGGATACACTGGCATGGTGAAAGTCAATATTTTCTTGGATAATCCTCATGGTGCATGTGTTCTTTATTAGAGCCTTGTTAGACATTAATTTTAGGTGGCTTAGGGAGCTCTTAACCCATGGACTGTCTACACATAAAGACATGTGAACTAGTTGTAAGTACCCTTTAGGCATTTTACAGTTATGCCACTCCAGGACATAACTGTAAAATGTTTGTCTCTGACTCATGTTACCCAGCTTGCGTTCCATGAATGTGTGGCCACTGCCTAGAGATAAGCTACTCAAGTTGCAATCCTTCAGCATCCCAGGATGCAGTGTCCCCTCCCCTTCCTCCAGTTCTCAATGAACAGACTTTCTACCCCCTGAACTCTACTGCCCAGGGGGTGGTACTGGCATCAAGCCAACTCCCACTCCTACCCTTAGCATGTGACCTGACTGGGCAGCTCACAGAGACAGAGACTGGTCCAGGAGGGAGGGCTAAGGTGGGGAGGGGAGCAAGGCAGGGGGCCAGTTCAATATCCCCATGAACTAGGATTACCCAATCCCAATCCCAATTTATTAAAACATGAGATTTCCTTGCTTACTCTTTATTTTTTTTATATTTCTTTTTATTTTTTATTTTTTTACTTTTTATTGTATCCTTTAGTGGCTTCAGAAGCTGACTTCCTTCATTTTGCTACCCAGTTGACATCATTAAACTCTCCCCATTCTAGTCTCCTGCTCCTACCCCCACCAACCAACCTCTCCAATCCACCCACACTGGAGCAGGGATAGAAGCCTGTCCTGACTCACCAGGCCTCCAGTGGCAAGATACAACTGTGCAGGTCAGTAACAATCAAGAGAAGGTTTTCAGCCTGAACATGGGACTGCTTTAAACCTGAGCTAACACTAACACCAATCAACATTTGAGAAACTTAAAGTACTATGTGTAACAAAGCCCTTAGTGTATTGTCCACTCCAAGTCACAACATGCAGTGTGAAAATGGGCCACATACTGTGCAATGTTTTCCTTAGGTAGTGAAGTATACAAGGTGTAGTTCAGCAAGAACTGAGATAGGAGAACTATCTGCAGCTGTATTTCCCCTCTTTGACATCTCTAGTTTGGAAGAATCAGGATAAAGTGGCTAGGAAAAATCAGGGAACAGTGTAAATCAGGGAGCTGAATTGTTTAAACCTACTCTCCTTTAAAGAGTCTTAAGTAATTTAAATTAGGGCTATGAAATTATTTAAAAATTTGATCATGATTAGTGGTGCAATTAAAAAAAATAGTTGTAATAAATAGTGATTTCAGTTGCACAGCTAAAAACTCAAAATTATGTGCAGAAAAATTCAAAACTATGCAGGTACTTTGTATCGTTGGGGGTGGGGGTGGGAGGGTAGGAGGTAATATGTGAAGGTGTGGGGGGCTGTGGATGTGTGTGGGGGGTTTGGAACCTGGGGAGGGGCATCCCTACACACCCTGGCAGGATGCAAGGGTACTGTAGGTCAGGAGTGACAGGCAGCAGCGGGGCTGGGGGGGGTTGGGCTTGGGAGTGAGGGGCACACACATGCACACACACACACACCGCTGCACTCCTGTGGAGGGGAAGGAGTAGGGGAAGAGGGAAGGGGTGGGGAGAGGACAGACTGAGGCCTCCATGGTGAGAGAGGGTGTGGGGAGGGGTCAGAGGCAGACACAGGGGTGAATGGAACCTGAGGCTAGGGTGGATCATGGGATAAAGCCATGGGAGGCTTGTTGAGGGCAGCAGGGTGGAGGGGGGGACTGCTCCCAACCACTGTGCATACCTCTGGGGGAGGCATGGGGGGCACATGCCCTCCAGATTTGTGAGTGGGACAGAGGTGGGCTGCCTGCTGTGGGGTGGGGCTCTGCGGCCTAATGACTTTGTTCTGGGACCTGCACAACACCATATTGTGCCTCAGGTGGCCAGGTGGGCAGGGGATGCAGAGTGAGGCCAGTGTGCAGTCCCCAGAGCAAAGGCAGCAGTACACAGAGCCCCAGCCTGCAGCCTGCCTCCACCCTGTGCACAAATCCAGGGGGCATGTGCCCCCCCATGCCTCCCCCAAGGGTGCACACAGCAGTAGGGAGCTGCACCCTCCTCACGCCTCTGGAGAAGCCTCCCAGAGTTCTGTCCAATGACCCACCCTTGTCCCAGGGCCCCATTCACCCCAGTGCCTGCCCCTGCCCCACTCCCTCTTTCACTGTGGGGTCCTCAATCTGCCCTTCCCATCCTTTCCCTCTCCCCCTGCCCCTCCTCCTCTGCAGACCTACCAGCATGGTGCTGCTCTATACATAGCATGCAGGCTACAGCTGCTCGTGTGTGTTTGTGTCTGCATGCCCGCCTCCCTCCTGCTGCAGCCACCTGGCGCCCATGCTCGGGCTGCCCTTTAGTCATCCATGTAGCCACCACTGCCCCACTGGACAGCCTAGAGGTGGGGAAGTGGAGCCCAGGTGTTGGCTACAAAACCACGTGCACAATTAATACATTAAAAAAATCAACTCAAGATCCAATTAACGTGTTAATTGCATGAGTTAACTGTGATTAACTGACAGCCCTAATTTAAATAAATCATTCATAATAGAAAGAATGTGAAGGAAGTATGAGGGCCAACAGAAGAGAAACTACTTTTGTTTGGTGGCTCACTTGTATGGAGGAACTTTTCTTTAAAATTACAACATACACACATTCAGCTGTTTATGTTTAACAACACATTTATTCTGTAATAAATATTCACAGTTGAAAAGTTGGCAACATGTACTGTACCTAATCTTAATTGTAAATATTTGCACAGAATTCATGTATATGTAGACTTATTCACATACTTTATACTTTTGTGAATAATGACTTGAATTCATGCATTTACACGTGCTGCAACTTTACAAGATTACAGAAATTATGTTAATGAAATAAATATAAAAACGAATATGTAAAAGTTTATATTAGGATGATTTTTACCAAATAATATTATATATAGGGTTGTGTTTTTTGGTTTGGTGAATATTTTATTCACCATTATTTTGTTATTTTATCATCATAGACTTGAGATAAGATTATGAATGATAACAAATAAAGAAAGCAAAAAATAGGACATTTATTTAATAAAAATTCCTTTTCAGTACATTTTTATTTTTAAACAATGTCTATTTCTTTTAAATGGTTGTCACTGAAAAATTAAATATTTGGGGGGTTTAAGCTATAAAATTTTAGTTGCTAAAGTTTTCAGGTTTTTTATGGAGACCCACCTAATTGACAGCTACAACTAGTCCCTCCAGAAACCTATGAGCTATGATGAATAGAATAACCAGCAACCTTCTTACAGCAACCTTTTTTGGTAGAGACCCTAAGTAGGCCTCATCTTCTCAGTCAGGTTTGTTTGTGGATCTGTTTCCTAGTGGTTTCTCTCCCTGCTTGAGGAAATATGCCCGTTTAAAATTTAGACAGGTTTTTGTTCTCTTGTGTTCACAGTTTCATCTTGCTCACATTTTAGTCTTGCTACCACTCAGTCCAGTTCAGGAATCTCACCACTGGGAAGGAGGCACAACATCAAAGCAAATGATTCTTGCATTGTCTCTTAAGTGACAGCTGGTGAGTGGCTACCTTATGTCATTGGTCTGCCTTCTACTTGGTTTCTCAGCAGGCTGTTGTTAACCTAAAGCACAGGTCAGCAACATGTTGTAGCCCTGGGTCAGACCTTACTATACAGTTCCCTGCTACAGGTAGTAAATCTCTACCCCGCCTCCCCTCCCTCCCTATCCCACCAAGCTAAAGTTGTCTGCACTTTCCTTCTTCCCTAGCTACAGATATCTGCCCCCTCTGTGGCCAAAGCACAGCCAGGAGAAAGCAGCCAGGAGGGCTGCTAAGGAAGGTGCTGCAGAGGAGACAGGCAGCTTGCAGAGCTGCATGCTGCCCAGTCTTTCCTAGCCTGGATCCAGCCTCTTCACAGTCTGGATCCAGCTCAGCGTTCATAGGCTGCTGACACCTGAAGCAACATATTCCTATATTAAACATCCTGATATTTAACTTAATATAGTTACAGAGTAAGCATCCCTATTAACCAGGTTACCAAATTATATTCCTAAATTATTACAGAGTTCAAACACAATTCATCAAGTCTTGGTTCTGAATAAACAGTTTACCAGAAAAAAAAAATCAGTATGAACTACCAAACTCTTGAGGAAAGAGGAATGGACAGGCTAAGTCCCATAGATTTAGCAGTGTTTAATTATTGCAATTCATCTCTTTTATTAGGTTCACCAGTTCAAAAACTTATGGGTAGCAGAACTAAAACCTTAGTGCAAATATCTAATGTTCCTTGAACTAAAGCCAATTAACCTTGAAGTAGTTACAAAAAAACTCTAGATCAAGGTAAGGGCTGCCATCTTGGCTAATGCCAAGGAAGGACCAAAAGCTTAACTAGAAATGGCTTCAGCTGGAGAGAGAGATTCTGGAGATTCACATGGTTGTTGGATTGGGCACACAGAACAGAACACACACACAGATTAGTGTGTTACAAGAAAACTAAAATAATAGGAACAAGTCCGCTAAAATAATACCCAACAAACACTCTGCTAAACTAACCACTACATTCTCTTTACTAAGAGATGTTGTTAGAGAGGTTGTGAAATCCCTACTCTTGGAAGTGTTTAAAGGCAGGTTAGATAAACACTTGTCTGGAATGGCTCAGTATGAATTTAGGGTGAAGTTATGTTACACTTAGACTACATTAAAGGCATTTAAAACATAAGCATCCACACTCCGAAGCTAGTTAACTCATGCTAAGTGACTTCTAAAGGTTTCAAAGTTGTGCCGCTTCAGGCAGGGGTTAACTCTGGATTATACTACCTTGTTCATATTAGGGGACTAGAGCAAGTCTGCTCCATGGAGATAAAACAAGTAATTTTCAGTACTCTAGCATCCCAGGATGAACTGCTCCCAGCACCCTCTCCCAACCCAGAGTTGGAATTAACCCTTAACATTTGATTGCTTACAGCACATTCTAACTTCAACTACACTTAACATTCGACAGATTTAGCATAGTCTAAACATAATGCCTAACTTCACTTTAGACAGGGATGTCCCTGCCTTGAGCAGGTGCAGTCCTGGTCTTCTGTGATTCTATATGCCCTATTCTCCAGGGGGACAGTCCAGTGGGACAGTCTTACATATGGATTAGAAGATATATAAAAATCACCAAATAGAACACAAACTCCCAGATTTTTGAGCCCAGGTAGAATACTCTTGTCCTGATGTAAGTAATAGTAATAAAAAGAAACACAAAGAATAGTAAAGTTAAGCTCCAGATGGTGGATCCAATTCATCAATCACATGGATTGATGCAAAATGAACTGTTTTAAAACAAAACCTAGCCATTCAGATTCACAAATAATAGATATTGATAGATACTCAGCAAAAATCAGGAAGAACCCTTTCATCTGCTCCATAGAGGGTGTGTCTACTGCTGTGTTTTATTAACTATACTCTTTGTAGTTGTTATTTTAAGATGGTATGTGTTATTTTACTCTGTTTTTTTAAGGGGAAAATATACTTGTGGATACATGCTTTTGCAGTCTGACAGGGACATTATAATTTTTTATGTTAGCCCAAAGTCAGAGGACCGGGACCAGGAAGTTCAATCTCTCTGTACATGCTTGTACAGTGATACTGATTCTAATTTCTAGTAAGTTGCCTAGGAAGTAAGGCAAGAAGGAACATGACAGTGAAGACTCAGTCATATGCTAGGTAACATTGGAGAAGTCATTCCATACCCCTAAAGCCTAAACATTTCTTAACTTCACACTGAAAACACTTTTATGTAGCATTACAAATCGGTTAGACATAAATGGTGATTGTACAGCAGAAACAAGGTTTTCCAGGGGATCAGACAAAAGCCCTGAGGTACATGGGGCAAGAGGAGACCAGGAGGAAGAACAAGCAGGAGGGGGCAGCAAGGGAGGCCTTCTGTTTTTTACTGAGAAAGTAGGACAATCAGCTAGTTACCGCTGATGTCTGTATATGAATGCACAGAGCCTAGGAAACAAGCAAGAAGAACTGAAATCGCCCTCTCCATCACAGAACTGTTTACATAATAAAACATAGCCTAAAGCATTTACTTTTCCCACTGTTTAGTTTTCTAGCCTACCTTCATTTATCTACTAGATGTACAAATCTATATAAAAGAGACGAGTTCATACTTAGTATGTCAACATTATATTCTCTAATGTCTGTGTACACTTTTACTTGTAAGGAACAGACATAAGTCAAAGAAAAAGAGTTAAAAGTCTTGTGTGATTCTACTTGGTCCCAAATTTGGCTTAAAGAAATTGGGGTGGAGGGGTTGTTTTTTATCTGCTGACTAAAAAATTAACAATACTCCTTTACTGACCTGTAGCAAATTTCAGAGTCTTTCAGCTTGGTTTCTTCTTGCAGAAAATCTATGATGTGGAATCCTGTAGGGTTTTTTTGTTTAACTTGTTGGTTTTTGTTTGTTTGTTTTTGGGTTGGCAAGGTTCTTTGGGGAGATGTGATATCTTTTATTAGACCAACTGAGTAGTTGGAAAAATTCTTTGCAAGCTTCTGGGCGCAATCACCCTTCAGGCATAGGCAGCCTCTGCTGTTCTGAGATCTCCAAGGAATGAAAGAAGCTAAGAGTGTGACAGGATGTCAGTGGGAATATAAATAGGTGGCAACTAGGAAAACAAAAGGTACAGACAGGAAGGGAGGGAAGGCGGTAGGCCTTTTCTTAGGAATCCCAGCTCTGGTACCAGTGGCTAATTCCCAGGAGCAAAGAGTCCTAACAGTGTATTCAAGCTAGAGATACTGAAATAGAGTTCCAACTATCCTGTTTCCAACAACTTCTTAATGGATCATCATCAAGAATCAAACAGCAGAACAGCATTTCCTCGCAGACTATAATACTTGCTCCCTGACTACTATGACTGTGGATGCAATTCTATTTTCCTTTCCATTTCTATTGAATATCTGTATATCAATGTCTAATGCAAAAAGATAGAGGCAGATGGACTAGTGGTTAGACAAAGGAGGATGACTATGGACCTCCTCTGCTTTAGTCCCAATAGTTTGAAGGTTAGGGCATTCACGCAGGAAGGTGGAGAACTGGGTTCTGAGTCCATGGGAAGGCTCACCCTCCTAGGGCTATATGTGTACATAAACTATATGAGCAGGCTTACGTGACAAAAGCATGAAGTGGGAGCCAAAACGGCCATGAAAACAGCAAGAAAACTGGCATCTAGACACACAAGGGGAAAAAGAATTTACCTTATATTTAACAGTGCCATCTGGTGACTGTACATCATAATCATAACAGTATCATAAGTATTTTCATCATTAAGGTAAGTGAAGGTGGACATGCAAGGTTTGTGCCAGGACTGGTAGGTGTCATGACAGTTCGTAAAGTTAAACTGTATTCTCATTTAAAAGTTTATGCAAAGGGAATGTATTAGTTTGAAATTGAAACTACTATCTAGTATGTTTATGCCAGTGTTTTATATTCAAGCTTACATGGGGAAAAAGACAGTAGTCTTGAGTAGCTGAACATTTATGAGTGCTATAGACAGCATAGCTACTTTTATCGCAGAAAAAGCAATAGATCCTAAGCAAACACTGATAAGTCCTCTATTCTTCTGAGAAGTCTCCACCCACATAAGTGTCCTGACATTGGAAAGCCCCACAGCATTGATAAGAGTCAAGGCAAGTTAACTGTAGAAAACAATTTCATTTTTAAAGGTAACTGAAAACAGCCATCATGTGCAATGATTATTGGGACATAGGCCAAGTCTTCCTCCGTGTTTGGACAATGCTTGGCACATTTTGAATCTTACCATAAAATATATTCTAAAAAATTAAAGAATTTTTTTATGGAAGCACAGAGTAAAATCCTGCTTTTAAAACCTTTCTTTACATCTAATACAATCAATGTATTTTCATAATAATCAAGGACTGAAAATACCTGGCTGACCATTTTGCCACCAACATGCCAGGAAATAATTAGGTGAGGTGACCCAACATAAACTATAGCAGTTTGCATTTGATAGCATAAACTAATAACAGTAAAATGATTCATATAAATTATCGTGATTACTCGTGCCTGTGAATGTTTGTACAATTCATGAATGAGAAGGGTAATATTTTAATAGTAGTTAATACTAATCAAAACAGGTCTTAAACAATCTCTTTTTCACTCAGCCAGAATATCCTCGCTACCCTCTTAAGAGTTCTTACCCATGATCATTTCTACAAAATCATGATTTTTACAAGCAATAATTTGGCTGTCTTGTGTAACTGTTTTACAGATAAACAAGTATCCACAAATCAATTATTTCCAAGTAGACAGGTACAAAAAAGACATTGTTCTTTTCTGTTTCTTAGCTCAGCTTATATATGCTTCATTCCCAGACCTGAAGAAGCACTTTTTATTCCTGAAAGCTTATTCAATATCTCTCCTAACTCTACAGCTAGTCCAATAGAAGAGATCACAAAAAATCTTTCCTCTTGGACATCAGAAAAACAGATCTTTACTAATAGCACCTAATGTACCAGTCAAAACAGATGGCACGGGTATTGGAAGGGAACCATAAGAAATTCTAAAGTCTGCAGTGCCCTGTGAATTTGCTGGGGAGATTGAGAGAGCATGTTGGATCAGGTCCATGCCTTCTCTAATACATATACTATATCTGCAGTGCTCTTAAGAACTATCTTTTTTTCCAAAAGGGAAGTATTTGTGATTCTCAGCACCAACTTGAAACCCACAATGTTTAATTTTTACATTAAATTATTTTGATTAAGTGGAAAAAATGCTTGCATAATTTTCAGAAAATGATAAAAAAGATAATTTTAAATTGTCACCCAAATAGATTTGCAAAATGTAATTCCACTCTAGCCTAACACCACATATGTGAAACATAAAACGAATTCCGTTTGTTTTGTCACTTAACACATATACTGTGAAAATCAGGACTGCAATGGAACTGAGCTAATCATACCCTGAACCACTAAAACTCCTCCAGTAGCAAGGGCCTATTTCTGTATATTCCCACCATCCTTGATTGTGGGACTCTCTTGTATTACAAAGAATAGCAGTAATAATATTGTTTTGTTTACAGCTTTTGCTAAAACTGTACAATATAATACACATAAAGAATTATAAAGTAATAATATGTATATATTTTATCATTTTTGCTAAAAGCATACAATAAGATTGCACATGCTACCAGTTTAAATAGTATCAACCAGAACGTATTATATGTGGATACAAAAAAATACCCAGATAAAATGAAGCAGTGAGTAATAAAATAAAACAGGGAGATCCTATTTCATTTTGACCCTTATTCTTTGCATAAGTAATGCAAATACACCTAGAGAGTATAAAGTAGGCTGCGAGTTCTTAGACAGAAGGCAAATTGAAAAGTGTAACTGCAGGGAGGAGGGGCAGCAGGGCCGACTGACAAGTACCATGGGAGTCTTTGGCATGTCAGGGACTGCAGTTTATCAGTGCCAGGTTGGGCTCAGTGCAGTGAACAGAACAGTGCACCCTACATCAGGGAGGTTTTGCAATAACAGGCACAGCCCTGTGGGGGCGCAATGGGGGCAGAGAAGGAAGGGATGTAGAGACTTATTGAAGCAATTCTCGACTGGAATAATCAAGTGAGAGCCCAGACATTTGTACCAGACAGGTGGTGCTAGGAAAGGTAGGACCTTGCCCAAGGTATTTTTCATGGCATACTACTACTAGCGACTGAAAACTCAAGTAAATTTAAAATTTTAACAGAAAACTTCTTCCTTTTTGTTGCCAGTAGAAACCATAATAAGCAAAATAGTTGCTGTCACAAGTACTGCTCCCCAAAAATCTGTCAGCACAGGCTGATCCTAGGTTTAAAGCCAAAAAGAATCTTGCCACTGACTTTAATGATAGGAAATTTAAAGCAAGGAAGTAAAACACTCAGAAATTTTGTGATAGCTTCTTTCCTGAGCCTTTGTTCAAGAGGAGCAGAATACTGTACTAAAGTTAACCCCTTAGTAAACAAAGAGTAAGTACTTTCCCTGCTTCCACTGGAGTGAGAATGGGTAACTAATCTTGTATCTTTAGAGCTCTGTGAGCCCTTCAGGCTATTTTAATTCAACAGAGAATGTCTGTGTGGCCATTGTAGCACAGCAATGATTACACCAAGTTGACTTTATTCTTCTGTTCACAAAAAGGCACTCTTCATTTCCTAGATCAGTCACAACTTGCCCCAGTGATCCCAAAAGAAAAAGGAAGAAAAATAAACACACTCTTATTCTTGTTAAGAAAACTGGCATGAAGCAGTGATTACTGATTTTCCTCTGCATTCCAATACCAAATACTGCTTTCATGCTAAGGTTACATAGGAAATTAAATTAAAGGAAAAATGTTTATCTATTTATTGATATAGATGAGTAAATTATATAGAGATATTGATATGGATATTCATGTATTATGTTGGCAAAATTTAGTAGATATATCTATCTATATATTAGAGTATACTATAGTATATGTAGATATATATCTTTTTCTTTACTTTATACATGTACATATATAATATATATGTATAGAATATATTATATATGTATACATAGGAATGATATAGATACAGATGTACATATATTACTTTTTAAAATGGTGATAAACTGACATATTTGACACCAGTGTTTCTTTGACTGAGCTGTGGATTCACAGCACTGCACATCTTTAGCCACAAAGTAATGAAAGGGTGACAAATATTTACTTCCATTTTTATCAAGTTTTATAGTGTCTAGACTTTCTATCTCAACTACTGTGCCTCAAGGTAAATCCAGTTCAGAAAAAAAATCCCTATCTCATTTCCCTGAAAACCTAGTTATTTTATCTACCTCAACAACCAAGCTACTCTACCTTGTCATTTCAATTTTCACATATTTTCTGTTTGTGTATTAGTTCTATGATTCAATGAAATCTCATCTTTTCAGTAGCTGTCTGCCATAAGCTACTGTCCGGAACAAAGCTCTCTCTCAAATTCAATCTCAAACAAAATGAAAAAGAAAAAATATCACAAATGAGAAAGTGGACCACAACCAATCCTGTGGGTACTATTCTCACAAGCGCTGCAAGTTCTTTTGCTTCATCAACCAAACCTGAACTATAGGATGGTGCTACCATCTCTGCCATTGCTGATTGAGAAATAATAAAAATATGACTTTCTGAAGAGAAGCGCAGCATCCATGCTATGTGCCAAGTTGACACAGCTGAACAATACTGCTCTGTCAAATCTATAGTACAGAGGAACTTCCAACTGAGATAAACATGGACAAAGTCCTGTGAAGTTGACTTGCAACAGGTTATACCTAGAATTCACATGGCAGAGCTGTTACCATTGGTCTATGATTCCTATTAATAGGAACAGGTGCCCCATTGTGCCAGTCTGAATTGTTTTTGGTATAATATGTATGGGGCACAAATCTTCTACTAATCAAAAAGGAAATTGCCAGAAAATAGTTTGCTCTCTTAAAACTTCACAGTGTGAGTTGTCCCCATAAGGAAATATCTTAACCAGCTGAAAAACACCAAAAATATAATGCTTATGTGCCAAACACTTGTATATATTGGGAATGTGCCACTGCACATACGACTGCTAGTGCACTTGCTTTAGGACTAGGTACAGACAGTCAAAAAGCCTGAGGCTGGATTGATTCAGTCTTTGCAGGTTAGTCTAAACTGCACAGATTAAATTGAAGCAGAAGTGAACAGACATTTACCTCTGACTCAGGAAATGCAGTCGCATGCCTACAGTGGCTTAGGTGAAGCTGGGTGGTGATAGAGTACAGCTCTCTGGGAAGTCTCTGAGATTTGCAGTCCTGAATTACAGCAGTAGGACTCTTCAGGGTTGCTCATCACTTCCTCTTCCAGATGCCTACAGGTATGGTTTTGTAGTCCACAATTTCAGCCAGCAGTAAGTTTGAGCAGGGGAAGGGGTGTTTAACTCCCCTTCCTGACCCCAGACCCCAGCTGGAGTTTGCCTGGGGCAGGCCAGTCCATCCCCCACCCCCACCCCGACTGAGCTGCAGCCCTAGCCTGGTTGGCCCTTCCCACCCCCTTCTCAGCCAGGCCTCACTGCTCTGGCTAGAGAGCAGAGGCGTGGGGCAGCCCCTCTGGAGCAGACAGCACAGCGCAGCCCAGGGCTGGAAAGCATGCCAGGATGCTGGGGGACTGTGATTTAACTTGAACCAGGAAGAGGTCTGGGACAGAAGTTTCAGAATCTGGTTTGACTTAAATCAGTTAAGTCTGATATTATATTCAACTAGGTTTATCTTAAACCAGTTTCAGCCATTTTGAAACTGGTTTATTTGCATGGAGCTTCTGTTCTATTACAGATTTAAATCAGTTTCTGATTACTTAAACTGGTTTATGTGTAACTTCTGTCCCTAGCCTAGAAGGACAGAGTAGAGAATCTACTGCAGTCCATATTAAAGCTAGGACATATATTTTTTCAAGACAGCAGTGCCTGCAAGTGATTTCTGCAAACAAGATCAAGCCACTGACTATGTACAATATACATTCCACACCAAATTCATTGCTGATGTACAGTTTGTGGTATCACAGTCAATTAATTTAATATGAGTGTGTACGATGAAAGCTATCACTTAATTTAATTCACTGTTTTGAGCACCAATTTTGAGTTCCATACATTGCCAGTCCCAAATCTTCATCTTGTTGTCTTGGTTTTAAACTGGAATCATTCCAGTGACATCACTGGAATTATACCACCATAACAAGCAATATTTTTAATAAGATTATATCTGAATTCTTCTAAGAACACGAGGGCTAGGGACAGATATTCAAAAAGCCTGAGCCTGAATTGATTCAATCTTTGCAGGTTAATCTAACCTGGTGAGGCTGTAATGGTTTGAAACTAGACAGACTTTCTCTCTGGACTGAGGAAATTCAGGTACCTGCCTGCAGTGGCTCAAGCTAGAAGCCCGGGTGGGGGGTGTTAGAACAGTTCTCCCTTCTCTTCTGCAGGGAGCCGAGCTGAGAAGGGGGCATGGCCAGGCCCTGGCGGACTCTCTCATTAGGGCTGTCTGCCTGCACAGTCCCAGGATTTTCCCTGCTGGCTGCTCAAGGGGTCCCCAGTCCTGGGCTAGCATTGTGAGGCAAGGGGGAGGTGTGCACTGCATGCATCTGTTGATGATACAGAGCTTTTCAATCTCCCTTCCTGCTTTGTCAGACTGTCTGCAGCAAACTGACAGATGAGCAAGCCAGCCGGAGGCGGAGCTGAGAACAGTCTTTACTACCTGATTAGCAAAACATTAGCCTCTCTCCACATTACTTCAAACTTCTTAAACAGCTTACCAGCTGACCTGCTGATTAGCTCCAAAAGCCCTAAGCAGTCACTGTTCCATCTGCCTGCCCTAGTGAAACTGGAAAGACACACACAGACACCTCTTGATATTAACTAGCATACTACTTGCTGGCTGCAGTTCCAGCTGTGGCAGAGTGGAGGAAAGGATCTCTCCTTAAGCAGCAAGTGGTGAGAAGGAAGGGAGAGGGGGGCACAGGGAAGCCAGGAGATCCTCCTGTGCCTGCAAGTCTGTGCTGAGCTCCAGCCAGGGAGCAGAGGGGAGGGGCCAGCCCTGCTGAGGAGCAGACAGGCCCTGCCCAGACCAGAGAGCACGCCGGGATGCTGGGGGACTGTGATTTAACTTAAACCAGCAAGGGGTCTGAGATAGACATTGCATAAATTGGTTTGAGACAAGTCAGTTAAGTCTGATACTACATTCAACCAGGTTTGTCTCAAACCAGTTTCAGCCATTTTCAAATTAGTTTATGTTCATTGAACAACTGCTCTGTTACAGGTTTCAACCAATTTCTGATCACTTAAACTGGTTTATGTGTAATGTCTGTCCCTAGCCAAGAAGTACTGTACTGGGTCAGACCAGTGAATCATTTAGTCCATTGTCCTATCCCCAACAGTGGCAGAAATGGATGCTACCCATGAGAGCACTAAACTGGATCTCTCTCAAGTGTTTTATCCCCTATTCAATACCAGCCCTGGCATTCACCATTTATTGGTTTAGAGATTCTAAAGGAAAAATTTCCAACCATTTTATTCACTAGCCAGTTTGTTTAATTTTTTCAAAGTTCATATTCAATCACAGTTGGAAATAGCTATTACAAATACTTACAATAATTTTTTACTGTGTTTTACCAATTTGACACTGAAATTAATCTTTCAGTGTAAAGCACCTCTTCCATAAACATCTGGATTTCAATCTCTTTGTAATATGTGGATGATCCTCAAATTTCTTTTTGTTTTACTTGGAGATTTTGCTTTATTCTAGTATACAACCTTTGTTAGTGCTTCCTGGAAACTGGCAACTTCTCATTTCTGGATATCTGAAGCCAGGTCCTATTTCACAGGCCATTTGGTGTGGGGAAAATTGCCCTGCTTTGAGGAAATTGCCATTTTTTTGATCCTCCCAGCTTCCATTGTGCTGGAGGAGCCAGGGGACAGCCAGAAGATCTCCCTGGAGGATCAAGCCTTGGTGTCTGCCACTGCATGCTCCTGCGGCATGTGCTGCACTGCTTTTTTTGTGGGGTTTGTTTTGTTTTTGTTACTGGGATTTCCAGGTAACAAATTTTGCTCCTGCACTGCAAATTTTCAGTGTGGGGCATGTTTTCATGTGCCGAGCATGCAGGCAAGAGGTTTGCAGCGCCACAAACTGCACGTGCCTACATGTCTGGATCCAGCCTAAGTGTTTAAGATCTTACCCCACCTTGCTTGAATCCCTGAAGAAAACAGGGATTCAACACATCAACTTTTGTTTCACCCTATCATCTTAGATTAAAAACTAAATGACAGTTAGCAATGTAGAAGAGGAGCCATCTATCTAAGAGCTGTCTAAGAGCAGCCCCGTGGGCTGGCTGCAATAAACATAAGCTTTAGTCTTGAACAGGATTTATATTCAAAGGACAGGACATATGTCTATGACTGAAATAATTGTGGCAAAAGCTGATGAGGATTCTTCTTTAAACCTCCTTCCTTCTTTCCTAAAGATCTCCTGGCAACAATTCTAGTGCTTGATTAACCTGGAATCTCATGCTTTATCTGTCATATAACAAAGCAAAGAGCTGTTTTCCCAAGCTAAAGCTGATCAATTGCTCAGAATCACAGGTCTACATCTCCAGTTATGTATATTGGGCCCAACTCATTTGGGTGAGTGAGCCCCATCTGGACTGCAGGATTTCTCATAGGCCGGACAATCCAATGCCAGCAGTGTGGCAGATGGCATTAACTCCATATACTGACTGCACTGCTACTGCTTGCCTTACTACCAAAAGACACCCCTAACAGAGAACTCAACCCAAAAATTCAATGGTGGGGTGATGGGCACCCATGGCATTAACACTGCCTCTGCTCACCCTGCCACAGTCCAAAGGCATCACCAATACTGACACAACAATTAGCAGGCAGGAGAGATAATGCTATCACTACTTACCCTATCACAGGGTTTCTGGCCCAATGGACCATGATTTAACCACTGATGAGCTGAATATGGCTTGCAGGCCACCACATAAACAGTCCTGATGTGAACAGGCCAGCAGCTGAACAGCCCTTCCAGTTATGATGCAAGTAATTGTTAAAATTGACAGTCATGGAACACCAAATATGTGGAACACACACAATTTTGCAAGAAAAATAAGTGATGTCCTTTGACAGAAGCTAAATTTAAGATAGGTTGCCAAGTATCAAGTTGTCCAGCTGTCAACTTGTTTATTTGAAATCTTTACCTAAAAGACATAAATCTGAGCTTTTTTTCTGAGTACAGACCCATTCTTAAAAATAAAATAAAGTGGGTGAACAGGACAAATTTCATTCTTAAAATGAGATTCCTAAATATAAAATGTAGCATTTCACTGGCTGTCTCTAATGGAGTACTGATGCATGTACATTAATCACAAATATTTTTGTGATACTAATCAAGCAATGGCTAATAAGTACTATATTTTTCTTAAAAGCATATTTAGATATTTCCAGTGCTTTGGTATTACTACACATTTCAATACACTGAAAAAATAGATGTTATTGTATTTATAAGCATACTGAATCTTACTTCTGAAAACATTTATTACATATGACATCCAAGATTTTTCTAACTCAACACCAATCTTCTGTTTTCCTATAGATCAACATCAGACCTTTCCCATTTATTTCATTTGGCTTAATTATCCCAGTGTTACTTCAGGGAATTTAACAGCTTTTGTATCATTACAGATTGACATCTATGAATAAGACCAGAAGTCCTTTTATCCTGCCATTGCTTCAAGCATGCAACTTCGAAACACACGGTGGTAGTTTTGCCTAAGCCTCAGTGATACTCTACCAAATAGTGTAATGAAGGGGTTCACAAATTTTTCATGGTGTAGTTGATGTTTAGATAAAGAGCTTGTCTTGTGAATCATTTCCCCACCTATTAAAACTTCATTCAGTTGTCCAGAGTATCTTTGTTCTCATGCATAGTTGCATACCATCCCTCTGGCAACTATTTCAATTGCTTCTATGGACAAGTCTACTTGGGAAATTATTTAATGTATTTTGCCTTCTCTTAATACAACTTAGCAGCTAGAAATAAGGAAGACGAAACAGTTCCAAGTTACTCTGCAGCATACCGCAGATCACCAAGAGCTTGATGGACTTCAGTTTCAGGATCTCTGGTCTATTTACAATTTAAACTCAAATGTTTATATACTAGGAAGTACACATAGTGTTATCAACATTTCTTATAACTGGAAAAAAACCCACACAATATAACAGTAAGTAGTTGGGGGTTTCTCCCTCTTAAATTATGTAACTAATGAGTCCTATAAAGTGGTTCTAAATGGATTTAAATCAAGATGCAGGACTCAGAGGCAAGTTATTGATTCTCAAGGGGGATCTATGTCACAAACTAAAAACAGAATTAAGTGCTTTATGTCACTATAAGAAGCCAGGCAACTAGCATTCTCATATTACTTAACACATTCACTCTAACTTATGGATGGCACAGGATTCAGACAAATTCTGATTTGTAAGCTTTACTTAGACTTTAAACATATGTTGGCATCTTCCAACACCAGTGCAATTACATCGTTGTGACAGTAGTGATCTGATCTAACAGTAGCCATATACAGAAACACTTACCTGGGGGTAAATATGCCTGTATGAATTCTATATGATGATGTGAGCACAGCTGTAGGAGTTCTAGAGCACTGATTCTCAACCAGGGTGCTGCAGTATACCGGGGTGCCTTGAGATCCTTTCAAGGGTGCTGCAGGATGCCATAAAATGTTAGTATTATTGGGTGTGCAAACATGGCTCACAAGATAAACCCAGATATTTCAAATAGGAATCCAAAGTGTTAAAAACACTCTGACCTGTTGTGGTCTCTCTGAGTTCTCTGCAACAAAATAAGAGCTCTGTAATTTTTCTGTAGTCAAAAAATGAGTGAAAACTAAGAGCTGGCATTTTCAGATTAATACTATGAAGGGGTACCTCACACCTAAAAAGTTTGAGAACCACTGTGCTAGACAGAGGTTTTTTTATTCTTTTACTGTGTTCACACACACTTAGGTCTTCTCAAAAGCAGCTGCTTCCCTAACATTAGCCTTGATTGTCTTCTGGAGCTTCTAATTTCCTCTCAGAACTGAAGAATGAATGTGCATGTATAAAGCCAGGTCCTCTGACAATGTTTCCTCTACACGCACTACACTGATCAGTCCTCACTATTCAAGTAGATCTGTACTGGGTCAGACTCCATCTGAGGGGGCCCAATCTAGTCCCCACTGAAATCAGTTAGAATTTTTACTTCAAGGGGAATTGGAATGGATGACAGGTTAAAGAAAGAAAATTCTGCCCCTTAGAGACAAAAAAGGGGAAAAAGTCATAACTGAAAGATAAAAGATAAAAAGTCCTGTGCAGTTCCTGCAGAAAGTAAGGTCACTAGTAAGTAATCATCAGTAATGTAACTAGGGTGGGGTGAGTGTGGCAGTAGCTGGGGTGTCGATTTAGAGAGAGCACCAGCTAAGGTGCTGTTCACTGCTGTTCTCCAGCGTTGGAATTCCCCAACCCATGGTTCTCTGGCACTCAGCACCCTCCTACACACCAAAGGTGCTGAAATTGCTGGTTATGCTTCTGCAAGTAATAGAACTTCCTTGGCACCTGAGAAAATATGTCTGCTGTCTCAGCAAAGCACTGCAGGGTACTTCGAGTTCTTCATATAGCAAATAGATATAGTGGTACTCTGCACTGCAGGATCCAGAAGTATGCTCCGAGACAGGGCTTAGCCATTTAGATTTGCCTTAAATACACAAGCGCACCCCATGACCATTCTTGAGAGTGTCCTTTTATTGGACTGAGGTATAAGCAGGGCTGACTAGGGCAGCGTTTCTCAACCCATATGTCTCAACCCAAAAGTGGGTCACAAAAATATATGAAAGGGTCATGAACAAACTTAAAAATGGATTCTCATTTAAAGAAGAAAAGTGTGGGAAACTGTGGCATTTACCTTGGCGGGCTGGAGGTAGGGGACAGTAGGTTGGGAGTGAGGGACTGGCCATCAGCATTTGCAAATGGGTCCTGGTACAAAAAAGGCTGAGCGCTACTGGACTAGGGCTTGTAATTTCACACTGACTGGAGTTAGAATGAAATTTTCCACAGACTAAGAAACTATTATGCTGATGAATGATCCATAGAGATCATAGATCTCAAGTTGGAAGAAACCATGTTTACAGTCCCTTTTCAGAGTACAGCCCCCCTTTCAAGGCTTTTGAGACCCACTGACACCTAACAGGTGACAGCCTATCCATGTCCTTTTAATTACATGATCTTGAGTTTATCGTAAGGTTATAGGAACTGCTGCTTCTTGGCCCCTCTTAGTACAGCAGAGTTGTAACAACTAGGTACCATTTTTTCTGTATCTCCTACATGGAGATTCTGATCTGCTACTTCTTTGAAGGAAAATAATGGGCTTATTATTAAATTAAATATGAGAAAGAAAAAGCACTCAAAGGGTTAAACTATTTGCTGCAGTCACTGAGTTGTTATTGTTCTCTAGACCAGTCTGAGCTGTATTCATTTTCTTCCTGCCAAGGATTTTTCTGCTTTATATAACCTATTTTAAAACATTCATTTGACTCTGTGTGGTACTATACATTCTTAGAACAGTCTTTACCAGGGTACTGGCAGCATGTTTCATTTTCTACCTTTTTTTCAGCATCAAATAGGTAAATCTTGGGAGACAAATTACTTGACCTATTCAAATAAAATAAGATAAAAGTTATGCTATTAAGCTACAAACACATGTTGAAATTTTTGTTAAAATTTCAATTCTTTTTTTAGCTGCTTTTTGCTTTGGGAGCTTGCTTAGGCCTCCTTATCCTTGAGCTGTAAATTGTGTGATTTACAGCATCCCACATTTGTTCAAAGTTTTAAGAGTCTCATAGCATTACTATTGAACAGCGTTGCTAGAATGTAGTTACTTGTTCTTACCATTGTTCTTGTTACTTCTACTTACCACTACTTGATATATTGTTTAAATGATGCATGAATTGCTGATTTCAATCAAGTTTCTAGAAAGCAAGCATCCAAATCACAAAAATCTACCCATGCTATTTACCTTTTGCTGACAGTCTCAATGGGGTAGAGAAAGACAGAAGGAGCATGAACACTGAATTACCTTCCTGTTTCTGAATATGAGAACTGAGGAGTGATGTGGAGCAGTGTAAGAAAACTTGCTGATCAACAGCTGCTTCTATTTCCAAGCCTCCCAAATTAGGCAGTTTTCACAAATACTAAAGCTCAGTTTAAAAAAAAACCAAAAACATACCGAACAAGCTCCCAAACACAATTTCTTAGTTCTTTGAGGTGCTAACCATGAATGACACGTGTCCCCAGTAGCTGGCGGGGTACAGCTGCGCTGGCGGCAGTGGGAGCGTAGCAGTGGTAAGTGCAAAGCTCTCACAGATGCTGCCAGCACTGGTGGCGGCAGGGGAACAGTGGCAAGCACCAACCAGGGGTCAGTGACCACCCACAGCTGCCAACAGCAGTGTCGGAGATGGGGTGGCAAGTGGCAACTGCCCGAATGTCAGCAGCGCCATTTTGTAGAGGGTGCACCACTATGCTCAGGGGGTACACGTGCACCCCCTATGCATCACCCTGGTGCTAACTACCTCTTAGCACCTATATCTAATTTAAGTTGTATATTCCTTTGGAGGGGGACTGACTTGATGGGGTGCCAAGTTCAATGTCAAATAACAGTAACAACAATAGGATCCTAGCACTATGTAACATGTTTTCAGATATGATACAAATAATGTGAGAGGACAACCTATCCATGCCTCACTCACATGTGTTCACCTCAAAACATCAGTTCTCAATCCAGAAGCAAAGCAGGAATTAATAAATGGAATTCTGAATTCTCATCTCAAAGAATCCACCTCTGCTTTCCATCTTCTGTGGAAATTCTAATGCAGGATGTCTCTCTTTTTTGGGTATATCCTTTTCCTTTGATAAAATTATGGGATTTTCTTTGTGTAGCATCTTAACAGCATACCTTCTTGATGGGCCTGTTATGAATACTAGCTCTTTATCTCTGAGATTCTAAAATGATAAGCAGAAAGATAAGAGTGGTGTTGAAATTGATGGTGTCGCTTTCTCCTTACTATTTTTTCCTTACTATAGCAATTTCGTGGCCAAAGCTGCTCCTGTTATAATACTTACAGTGATAATTGTACCTTAAATTTAAGTCAGATTGAGTTCTGGCACTTAAGAGATATTTGACAATAAAGTGTAGCTTCCAAGTCCCTCAAAACCACATGTTAAAGTTATATATTTAATATTAATATCAAAACTCACTGAAGCTCAAAGCAAAGAGCAGGAATACAGGCAACCCTCGCCATTCATGAGGGATACATTCTTCAGATCCCTGCGAATGGTGAAATCCATGAATAGGGCACCATTCATGAACATCATGAACACAGTGCCCCGGTGGCTGGGGTGGGGAGGGGGTATGGCCGCGCTGGCAGCAGCAAGAGCCCAGCAGTGGCAAGCGTGGAGCTCCCGAGGAGCTCCTGTAAGTGTATTTAAGATGCAGGTTCAGCATTCGCAAATATTTGAAACCGTGAATGCTGAACCCACGAATAGCAAGGGTTTTCTGTACTAGAAAATATGCAAAACCCCAAAAGCAACAACAAAAAAGTAAGACAGTTTTAAAAGTGAACAGGGGCATCAGACTCCTAAGGCACTAAAAGCAGTTTTGAAATATAGATCCGTATGGAAGAGTTCAACATAGTATAAAATCTAGACATCCCAAAGAGAAACTATAATAAGTTTCCTAAATACAAACAGACAAAATAAGTCCACATATGTATTTACATAGGCAGCAGCTGTCAGGTAAATAAAAAAATACCCTTACATTTTCATAGAAGGTAAAGAATTATTATTTCTGTTTTCCAAATGACAAGTTAGAAGCAAAGACTGAGGAATAACTGAACAAATGAAACAAACCTTATTGCCCTAATTGCCAATTCAGTAGACATCAAATCCATCTAAGATAATTGCCATTTGTCTGTCTGATCAAAGCCTCAAATAGGAAAAGCCATTTTCAACAAAGTCCATGATGATATTATACAAACTCACTCAATACAATGACCAGCACTGAAATGGGGAAGGGAACAGTTAATGTGATTTGTAATGAAACTGGAACCTTTCCTCATCTAATGCTTGTTCAACAGTTTATGTGAAATGAGTTTGTAATCCCAGTGTAGTTCTTAATGACTGAATCACCACTCCACAAAAAGCAAACACCACAGGCATCCTTTTTGTTTTCCAAGGAAGAGGCCAAAGATACAAGCAGCATGGATTTGGCAGTTTTCACAACCACTAGAACTCAGTGGATAAAAAAAAAAAGATCAAACCAAACAAACTCCCAAATCTTCTGTGAGGCACTAACTCCCTCTTAGCTCCTACATCTAATTTTGATAGTACATTTTTTTGGAAAGGGACTGTGATTATTCTCTAGGGTGCCAAGCTCAATGTCAAATAACAACAACAGTAATAACAACAATACAATACTGACACTGATATGTAACATAGATTTCATAGATTTCATAGATTTCAT
>NW_017728886.1:216517947-216523394 GCF_001723895.1 Crocodylus porosus | reverse complement strand
AGGATCCCAGCAAGATAAGCATCCAATTTACTCTTGAAGGTGTTCAATGTAGGTGCTTGAACCACCTCCGATGGCAGACTGTTCCAGACCTTGGGAACATGTTTTATTTCAGATATTCTCTTAACACAAAATGCTGAAATTAAGGGATCTGGTGAGACATTAGATGTAAACTAGTTCTACTGCTACCCACTTTTACCAGTTTGGTGAATTAAAGGACTTGAGTCTCCCCTTGCAGCTGTCACTCTTGTATAATTTTCTTGAAAACTAAGAGAGTAAATACTGACATTTTAAAAGGTGTGTCAAAAAGACATGGGCACTGAGTACCTTCTCTGTCTGTTTTCACAGCTCTCTTCAGAAAGCTCAGAAATGGGAGAGAAAGTGGCCTTGTGACAAATACATATCTGAAGCTGCCACATTCTCCAAATTTTTTCTTCCATTTAAAAAAAGTAAATGTCTAGCTTTTATAGCTGCAAAAAAACACTTGAAACTGTAAACTAAGGGTAATTCATACAGATACAAGTCTGCAAAGAACCTGAAACATCACTTCTGAGAGCGTGAGCTGCCACAGTCGGCTCTGTAAGGTTAACTCAGATACTCCAGGAATGAGAATTTAAATGTCAGTCTTAACTAGTTAGTGTCCCGTGAGGAAAAAAAAAGACAGAACTGCACAAGCTGCTTAGTGATATCTCATTTTGATTCCCTAAGATCATCTGGAAGATACTACTCTTTGTTTTCTCCAAGTATGGCACAACCACATCCAACTTGCCTAGCAGAGCCCATGTGTACTGTATACTAAAGCCCTACCAAGAAAAGCCAAGCTCAGGGATCCATGCAGCAATCTGCTCATATCTGAAGCAACTGCACATTCTAGTGTGAGAAGATTTGGAAGAACATCAGCAGTCTACTTCCCACCACCAACCTTACATCCTGTATTTGAAGCTGTATTTTCATGTATGCAACTGAATATTTAGGGACTGTTTTCATAAATAAATAATAATATAAACTTTATGAACAGACTGCTCTATTAGGAATAAAATGTGAGAGAAAAGATATTGTTATAAACCTCCTGCTACAGGAATCTGGGACAACCACAGAATGTGGAATATGCGATTAGGATATTCAGAAAGCACCCCTGGCAAGCGGATGGTACTGACTGCAAAGTTTTTGTGCTTACAAGCTAGAAAACTGTAGTGGAATATATGATTCCAGTCCCTTCCTAAGACATTTGTCTGTACCAGACAAATATCTTGCCCTGATACTTGATGTGAGGTGGCAGGGGGGAGGCTGAGGATCTGGACCAAGGTTTCTTGCACCCATTGTAAAAGCATGCCACAAAGGCAAAAATCTGTCCCTGAGAATTTTAAATCTTATGGGCTGCCATGTCATGTTGTGAACTAAATCTCATACAATTCATCACCCAAGTTGCAGAAAAATAGTTCAAGAGCTCAAAATAATGAATTCTGTCATTTCCAATAGAAGTGTGAAGAGAGAATTATGAATGAACCTTTTAAAAATACGTATGTGGAGGGAGATTGCCCTTCTACAAAATGAAAGCAGCATGCTTCCGTTTAAATGGCCCAATCCTGAAACCAAGACCTTTCGTTTTCAATTAACTTAAATTGACAATTGAAAAAGGTTTTGAAAGTGTGGCTTGAGCCTTTCAGTTTGATAGATTTCAGCTATGACATTACATACACTATTCCAACTTGATTTCTAGGGGTTTTTAATTGAAAATTTGAAAGAAAAATATTTAATTGAATCAAGGCTGATGAAAGACACATTAATATATCTCTGATCTACCTGATGTACTGCTCATTATGTACACTTCTTCACTGTGGTGCAAATCATTTGCTCTTTATTAAGATACACTGTACTTTAAAAGGTAAAACACATAGAGATGTTTCAGAAGAAAGTGCATCTCAAACAAGGTCCATTTAATGTGTGTATCTTTAGAAATTACACATAAACCAGTGTAAGTGCTTGGAAACTGGCTCATATCTGTAACACAATAGAAGTTCAGTGCGTATAAACTGCTTTCAAACTGGCCAAAATTAATATAGGATAAACCTGGTTGGCTGTAGTATCAGACTTAACTGATTTAGGTTAAATAAATGGACTAACATCCCTCTGGTTTCTAGCCTTATTCATTGCCAGAATGTGGCTAAATTTCTGGAATCAAAAGTGAACATCTGTTCACTTGCTTATCAGTTCAATCTATGCAGTTTGGACTAACCTGCAAAGATGAAATCGATTCAGCCTGAGGCTTTTTGGCTTCTGTGCTTAGCCGAAGTTAACATATAGTACATTACAAAGACAACATGTTGCAAAGCATATTAATGGTTTAACACAAAAAAATCCCAATCTATGATACCAAACTTTATCTTCTCAGAAGAACAACGCATCCATCATATACTGGACAACAATTAAACACAATTCTATGCAAGAGATAGGAAATGTAACTGCTACATTTCTTACTTAATGTCATTGTAGTGAAGACCTTTTCACCTCTCCTTATACTTACAGAACAAAAAAAAGGCTGTCCAGACAACTGAGTTGCTCAGTTAAATAAAAGGTTAAAAGAAATTATTCAACCAATCTTTAAAACCATATATGCTGTAAATCTAGCTAGGGAAGGATCTTTAACTTTCAATAGCATAAAGGTTGTCTGATCCCAGAATAGCAGAACAAGTAAGATCAAATAACCAGTCCAAAAGCTGTTTTGCCAGAAATAGTTACAATACAATACTACAACACTGTGTAGTACCTGTGAGTGGAGAGACAAACAAAGGAAACAAGGGTAAAGTATATATAGACTACAGCACAGGTATATAGATTAACAAATGGAGTACATTTGCCCACTTTTACAGAGGGCAAAAGCTCTCTATAATGATTCACTTAGGTTTCTCAATGATTCATTCTTAAATCAACTATCACAGTATTATACTTTTTTCCATTCTTGATCTAATACTGTCCCTCCCCCAAAACAGAAAATTATGTTTTACCAACTACTCAAAAATTACCTATTTAGCACAGTCTTTTTACTGTAAGTACTACAAAATCAAAATCCCAAGTCCTGCATTACTAATTCTTGAATACCTTAAAATAATATGTCTGATTTTATTGGTGGATTCATATATTATAAAAGAATAGTACAAGCCTAAGGCAGCCTTTTGTTTTCCCCACAGCTGACAAGGAGCCAGAGGAGGTGGATATATAAAATGCTGCACATAAGGATATGTGACATTGAGGATGTGTACTGAATCTTTTTCTATTCTGAAAAGTGTGGACTGCATCCAAAGGGAAGCTATGGAAGAGTAGGGTGTTCACAACCCAAGAAGGGTTCAGTTCGTAAGCTCCAGGTAAGAAGAAACTTAAAGTACAGTATCTCCTTTGCTTTTATAAATGACAAATTAGACACAATTATTTTCAAATATGCTAGTGAAATAGAGTAGAATATGGTCCCCAGTTTTCATGTCCAGTCACGTTAGGCTAGGCACAAAATCCAAGGAAGCAGATGAAGCATGACTTTATTCTATCTTGAAATGTCCTTTTCCAGTGTCTGGACAGGAGCCCATTTATCCCCAAACATAAACTAAAGCAACGTCAGGGATGCTGTGATTTAAACCTAACTACAGCGGCCTAAGTGACTAGCTGAGCAAATTGGGATTGTCAGGTCACAGAAATCCCCTAGTTATGCTTCCATTTTTCTCCCCAGCTATGCCCTTCATACTGGGGTTACTGGGAAGGGAAGGGGAGAGGTGGCATAACTGCTCTGTCAACAGTTCGCTGCATGGAAATCTTCCTATACTAAATAAACCAAGTTCAAATGTTTTTTGTGGCCTCTCTGTGCACAAAGGAATGGTAGCAAACTGGTGAGGTGGGCCTATGAGCTGGACTGGATTCAGGCTAGCGTGAATTCAGTGAAGAGATGAGAATTTACCCTGTTCTCATAGAAAATAAGCTGTAGGGAGAGTAATGCTTTGTGCTGAGGAGTGCTAAGGAGCCAGTGCAGAGAATTTTGTATGCTCCAAATGTGTGAGCTGCAGAAATGAAAGGTAATGTTCTGAGCAAGAGAACTGCATCATGATCTTGTACTACACCTGATTTTTTTAATGTGTCTGAGGTGAGCCTCAGGCAGGGTGGGTGTGCATCAGCAAGAGGGGAGGAAAGGGACAGGGAACTGAGTACCAGACAATGAAACTAGCACTCTTAAACATTTTCTTTTCCCCTACTCAAAACTTCAAAGACACGAAGGAATGATGGGAAATGTGGATGGGGTTACAAAAGAATCACGAATGTCATAAGAATCAAAAATGGGAGACAGAAAGAAGGGGAGGACTAATGTATTGTTCATAATACTTCATCAGCCCCTGGATATAACTGAATGTTTCCTTTTTATTTTGTGTTTGTTGCATGAGCTCCATCATAGTACACAGTATTTATTTAGTTCTTTATAGTTTTCTCAGTAACTCTTTAGTGCGTTGTAAAGTCTGACCTTGAAAAACTGTTTAACATGATCAGCCTGACTCATTAAGTCCTGTATGCAATTAATAATTATGTAGATGGCACTTTAAATTCTTTATTGGCTACATAATACGTATAGGAAAAATCACAACTCCTCAGTAATACATATGCAAGCAACAGCAATTTGAGACAGGCTGATAGCTACCCAAAGAGGGTTGGTGATGGCTTATTCAGGATGTACTATTGGCTCTGCCAAATGTGAAAATGCCTTTGAAAAATGGGTTGTGTTTGTAGCATAGTGTGTGCTTATAATATTTTAACATATTTCCCAAGCTAAGTGGCAGGAATGAAAGTTAGCATCACAGGTTTTTATTCTCCCATTCGCCTTTAAAATTGCATAGGTGAGCTGCAAACTCTCTAGGCCCTACAATTTGAGGAGGTGGGAGCTGTGAAATCCAGGTCATTCTTGGGGCTTTGGCCTTTGCAAGGAATGCCACAATACTGTTATCATTTTTAAAAGAGCTGGAGAGCTTCAGGCTCTCCTGACAAAGCACTCAGTAATTGCCAAGCCCTATTAGGCTCCCCATCCCAGCAACAACAAACCCGCGTGCTTCACTGGGAAAGGGGCAGAACTGAGGAAGGTGACATAACGTTATTTCACAGAGCTCTGGGTGGACAGGGAGTTTCTTTTCTTTTTTAACTACAAAAAATAAAACCCTTGACAGCTCTCCAGATCATCCCGACGTGCTCTTTAGGGGACTAGCCACTGGCCCAGCGCTTACAGCCCCGCGATGTCCCCTCCCGCCCCCGCGGCCCTCTGAAGAGGGGGGGCTTCGCATCACTGAGGAGAGAGGCGCGTCGTGCCCCGCTCCAAATCGATGCAGAAGCGGGAAGGAACTGCTCCCCTCGCGCAGTGGGACCTCGGCGCTCGGCTTTGCAACCCCGAATGAAGCGGCGGCGCGCGGGTCGGCTGGGCCGGCGGC
>NW_017728886.1:216516346-216517847 GCF_001723895.1 Crocodylus porosus | reverse complement strand
CCAGTGGCGCTGACACAAGTGCAACTTACCTGCCGGGCAGAGTCGCTCCCGTGCTTCCCGCGCCGCAGCTCTTGCAAGTCAGGGCGGCGGCGGCAGCAGCATCTCCCGGGGCTGCCTCCCACCCGCCCTCGGGCGCCTGGCAAGCCTTTCTCCCCCCGCCCTGACCCGACCCTACTCCTGGAGCCTTTAGGTTTCGCTTGCACCGGCGTTAGTGTGGGCTCTACGGGGGATATTCACTTCGCTCAATGGCGACAGGGCAGCGGCCCGAGCCCCAGCCTCAGATCGATTTACTAAACAAACTGAAACGTGGGTGGGGATGTTAAACAGTAACCAGGCTTCTCACTGAAACCGAAAGCTGCTGCCGCTGCCGCCTGCCCTCCGCGCGGCGGGGCAACGCCGGCCCCTGCTCTGCCGCGACGTGCCTTGCCCTGCCGGGCCCTGCGGAGCCCGAGGGGATGGCCCAGCCCGGAGCACGCACCCGCCAGGCTCTTGCAGGCGGAAGAGAGAGGCTTCTCCAGCGCCTGGTTTGCGATCCCTCGCTCCATTGTTGTGGGGAGGGAGTTCCTTCCCCCCGGGGCACCAGGGCGCTGCTCAGGCGGTCTCCGCTCCGCATCCCCCGGACCTGCCCTGGGGCCTTATTCTCGGCAGGCGCCAGCACGACCCGGCCACAGCCCGCCTCGAGCAGCAATGCCGGAGAGTGCCCCTGCCCCTCCAGCACCTGAGCGACACTCCCGCTCCCACAACCAGGGGCTTGGTAGTGAGCCAAGGCAGAAGAGGACTCCACTAAGGAGCTGTCCTGAACCACAAAGCGGGGGGGGAGCGGGGCTTCAGTGCCCGGAAGAAGGCAGTGGGACTGCTCACAGGTGCCCCTTTCATTACGGGTGTATTTAATAGCGCTGCTTCCCCTTTTCAGTGACAGAGATGCTGACCCGAGGACGTCAGGGAAAGGGGAGGGGTTTTTTGTTTGTTTGTTTGTTTCTCCACAGCCAGGAACAACTCGTCTGACCGCCTCGCCGGCTTGTGTTTGCGCTTCAACTGGTGCCCCCGAGCATGGGAGCCCGTCCGCACCCGCGCAGCGCGGCGCAGCGCCCGGGCGGGCCCCGCGGCTCACGCGGAGGCTTCAGACCCCACATGGCGTCTCCCCTCTCCGCTGCGCTCCTCCGCTTGGCCAAGCCACCCCTGCGTTTTATGAGTCCAGGGCACAAGTAGAGATGCCTGAAGTCATCGTGTGATTACCGGGGACAATCAGAACAAGTGAAACACGGGGATCCCGTGGAGGACGGCTGGTCCTTAAGTTTTTTCTTCCCTCAGCAATTCGGTGCATGGTTGTTTGTGTAGTAACCATGCCATAGAGATCAACTGGTCTCTGGATTTCTCTCTGCAGGATCAGAAGTTTCCTTAGCCTCCTTCGATGTCTTTGCTTCACTGAATCTTGTAGTGAAGACATCCTTTTCGGAGCAAACTTGAGAGAGAGGGAGAGAGAGAGAGAGAGAGAGAGAGA
>NW_017728886.1:216494203-216516234 GCF_001723895.1 Crocodylus porosus | reverse complement strand
ATATATATAGAGAGAGTATGTGTATGTATACATATATCTATATATATCTATATATGGAGAGATGTATACAGATATATGTATGTATATATCTATATACGTATACATATATATATAGAAAGAGAGAGAGACGTATATGTATATATAATTCTCATATATAGAGAGAAGGGAATCTATGTGTGGAGATATATGTGTGTATTTGTGTAAATAATTCTCTAATACAGACAGAGAGAAGGGAATCAAGGCTTTTTTTTAAAAATGGTCTCTGCTGCCTTTGGTTCAGGTTACTGTATCACACACACGTGTGTGTGAGATAGAGAAACCTGAACCAAAGCGAGATAAGGATTTTTTTTAAGGTGCTTCCCTTCTCTAAAGACATTAGGTAGAAATCCGTCACTGCTCCCAACCCTGGGAGAAACTGTGACACAAGGGAGCGGCTGGCATTGTACTCTAATTGGGAGGTGGGATTGAACTAAGGGGCGATGGTCCTTTGCAGGCTTGTTGAAGCCAACGAATATTTCCAGGTGCTGCGCCCAGGAACACACTCAGTAGCTGAGGTGTCTAGACTATGATGGGCAAAACTCCCTCTTCAGTCACACTCGTTGCCATCAGGAAGGTGACAGCTAATAATCTTGATGCAACCCAGGTGTTACCTGGCCCCTGCTAGAGGCACCTGTGGGGCCACACGAGTGTGTCTGAGGACGCGATCTGGCCAGTTCTTCCCAGGCAAAAACGAAGGGCTCCGGAGGCGGCACCCAGAGAGTCTCTCTCACTCTGGCTATAAGCGTCTCTGAATCCCACCACACTGGCATTGCTGATTTAACGAGACGGAGAAGAGGGGAAAGCACTTTGAAATAAAGAAGTGAAAAATAATATGAAAAACGCCTCTCCCCCTCGCATCTCAATGCGATCGGTGATTATTGGTTTTCGCCAGCAAGTTTGCTGTCCTTTCTGACTGTGTGTCGTGACAGCCATTATTACCTCTGCCTTGCGGAGAGGAAGACTTTCATTTAAAGTGTTACACAGCAGACTCCAGATCGGACGAGGACTCTATTCTCACAGGGGAGGCGGCGATCTGGACTCCAGCTGACAACGTTACCAGTCAGAAAACGCTCGTGATTAACAGAAACAACTCTCCAGCTGTTTAACAATGCCGATGTAAATAGCTCGCAGCACCTCCGAGATTATTGTAAAGGTTATTTTTAAAGGCCAATAAAAGTCACCTAGGAAGATTTTAGAGGAACAGACTGTGTCCATCTCCCGTGGCAGATAAATTACTGGCGGGGCTGCGTGGAAGGTGCTACTAGCGGGGAATAAATAATGTTCCCACTGCTGGTTAAAGTGGACCCCGCAGTAATCCAGAGGACCAGGCGGGCAGGTTGCACCCGGGCTGTTGCTCCCAGGAGTTTGCACCTGTCCATCTGCTAACCTGAACCGGCTGGGAACCGCTGTCAGGGTCTAGCCATAAAACGACACCTTTTGGTTTCTGCCTTAATTGGAAGAAAATGAACCCGGCGACAAGTCCATGAGTTTATGACTTCACAGACGAATCGATTCCACGCGTTTATGACGCCACAGCCGGTTCGGACCGCTGCAGAGCGGACACACGTGCGGGGAACGGGCGAGCGCAGGGGAAGGGCTGGGGCGGCTCCGCCCGTCGGCGCTCGGGCACAGCTCCTGCCTGCACCGCTGCGGGAATCTGCAGGGCCACGTCGCATTCCCCGCAAGACTCGGGCTTTTCATTATCACTTCAGATCTTCTCTCTCAATTATTTTAGGACCGGCCCCTACTTCGGGGGCCGAGAAGGGCTTGGGGAGGTGCCTCGATGGCAATCTGGCTCCCGATTCTCCTTCTCCTTGCATCTTTTGACATGTCAGGCGAAAATCAGACTCTCGCAAGAGAACCAGGGTGCCTAAACATCAGCTCCTCTGCCTGTCCTCCTCTCCCCGTCTTCCTCCACTGCCTCGTATTTCTGCCGCTCCTTGAACGGCTTTCTTTGGGTGGATGGATGCGGGGATCATGCTATTGGGACGCTCTGGGTGGGAGGGGCAGGATCTTCCGCAAGACCCGATGGCTTGCCAGGGCCCTGCTTGGCGCTGGCAGCCACAGGTGCTGCCTCTGGCCTTGGCCCGGTGGGGTGGGAGGCGGGCCGGGCGGCGGAGGACAACGAATACTCCCCGGGGTCGCCCCCAGGAGCAGGGATGCCGCAACCCGTCTCTCGCTCCGGACTCCGCGCAGGGCCCC
Organism: Crocodylus porosus; assembly: GCF_001723895.1. Lineage (NCBI taxonomy): Eukaryota > Metazoa > Chordata > Crocodylia > Crocodylidae > Crocodylus > Crocodylus porosus. The sequence goes on along the minus strand of NW_017728886.1, from coordinate 216,513,993 downwards.
GGCCACAGTCTCCCGCCCCGCCTGGCCAGGTCGCTGCTGTATGGTGGAGACGGGCTCGTTCCCCTCGACGGGCGCCCGGGGCGGGAGGGGCCCGGGGCGAGCTCGAGCCCCCGCAGCCGCTCTCCCAGCGCATCGGCGGGCGGGTGTCCGGCCCCCCCGCGGGCTGCAGCCGCCTCTGCACGGCGGAGCGGCTCCGAGCTCGGGCTGCTCCCCTGTAAATCATTCACGGGGCCCGGGCGCTGTTTCTCTGCCCTCTCGCAAACATCTCCCGGCGAGGCCGAGCGCTTGGCTGAGGCGGATATTGCAGCTCAGCTGCGAGACCCCTCGAGGGCCTTCAAATGGCCCCCTCGTGATGACCTTCTTGACCGCGCTCCCTTCGGGTCACAGGTTCCTGTATTGTAGGAAATGGGATCAACCCGCTTGGGGTGAGGGGGGCTATGCTGTACTGTTGTTTCGCCCCATAACCACAGCCTGCTCTTCTTGATCACGATCCGTTTGTGCTTGGCACAGTTTTAGCGCCCCACTCCCAAGCAGATACGGACACCTCCCCTTCCATTTCTATTGCCTTAGGTGGGGGAAAGAAGGACCCAACTTGGGTTATTTGTGCCCAAACTAGAAACGCTCTTTTTAAGGCTAGAAATCGTATTCTGAAGGCAACTCCTCCTTGTTCTGGGCTCCAAGCGCTCCAGGGCAGAGCGCTGTTGCCTTGGGGGAAAAAATAGAGCTATTAATTGCTAGGGGCAGCGAAAGCTTTGCACGACTTTACAATCATTTATGGCCGGGGCAATAAAAACTCGGCGCTAGGAGCAGCCTGGTTCAAGGTGTAACGCGGAGATGTTTCGGGTGCCCTTGGCAACTATCTGTGGGCGCTGTTTGTGTTGGCAGCGCGCGCCCTGCCCGGCCCCGGGCCCGGCTGGCGGCCCCCGGGCCCGGCTGCCCCGAGTCCGAGGACGGAGCCGAGCTGGCGGCGCAGATGTGAGAGACGAGCCTGGCTCTCCTGCCCTGGGCGCCGGCCGGCTGAAGCCGGGAGCGGCCTCTCAGCTAGTGCTGACCGCGGGCCCTTCCTTGGGGTCACTCGTGGTCGGGAAGCAACCACGGCTGCCCCTTCCCGCCTGGCCGTTTCAGCCCGGTTTGCGTCAGTCCCTGGCAGCCGGAGAGGGGCCATTCCCGCGTCTGCCGCCCTGAACTTTGGAAGTTGTCGTTGCCACGAGGCAGGGAAATGAACCCGGGCTCGGGGCAGCGCGAGCCCGCTGCCGAGCAACACCCCGCCGTGCCAGAGCACGCCCGCGGCGGCGGCATTGCGAGACCGAGCCGTGCCATCTAGCGGGCACAGGAGAGAACGATGTGCCAGCTGGCTCCGCGCCTCTGCCGAGCCTCCTGCCTCAAGGAAATGAAATGCCTGCCCGGCAAGGGCCCGTCTGCAGCAGACGCTGTCCCTCCGTTTGTCTCCCTCTCCTGATCCAACTCAGACAGAGCAGCCGCCCCCTGCAAATTATTTGCTCAGGGTGGGGGCGGGGGGAGGAGGGAGAGGAAAAGGAGGGGTCATGCCAAATATTTTTGCACAGGCACAAGGGACATGATAGAACTCATCCAGCGTGAGCACAGCCTCACCTGTTGTCAGGTGCTGGCACTTTATCGTCTGTGAAGATCAAAAAACCTCCTGCAGTGGAGCAGTTACACACTACATCCCAGGGGCTATAGAGAAATAAAAAAAGTCATAGAGAAGGAGGGCTGGAAAGGACCTCCAGAGGTCATCTAGTTCAACCCTGCCTGAGGCAGGATCGTCCCTATCCAAACCATGCCATGAAGGAAGTGTTTGAAAATGATTACTGCAGTTTGGTTGTCTTTAGAACTAGAGTCTAGTACTGCATAAAGCGTAGCATGGTGGAAGCTAATGATGTATGTCTGAGAAATCAGAGGGCAGCTATGCAGAGGTGGGATATGGTATTGTGCTCCCTTGTCCAAAGTGGCTGCATCCCAAGTGCAGCTGTGCAGTACATGGCACAGCAAACATGTCTCCAGTGGCACATACCGCACATTCAGCTGTTCTCCTTGCTGAAGGGAGGAGCATGGGAGGGATGGGGGGCAAGCTGATCACCGGATAGCCAGGGGTCAAAAATACCCATGCAAAAAAAAAGCAGTGGTGCACTCAGGCACAGCGTGTGTGGGTCAAAACCAGAGCCTGGCCAGACAGAGCCACACTCCAGCTGCTGGCCACACTCCAAGCAGCAGGATGGCCCTTGCTGCAGCCCCAGGAGTCCCCCAAGACCCAGGTAAGGCTGCTGGAGCCATCCCAGTGCTGGCGCCAGCCTCCTTTGCCCCACCTTGGGTAACCTGCTGCGCTCCAGAGGGTGCGTGGCACAGGCATTCCCAGGGGACAACTAGTGGCAGCACAAGGTGTCTTGCTGTTAATAACCCCTGGGGAACCAAACATCCATGCTCATGTAGACGTGGCCAGCGCATCCTGTTAAACATAGCTGTTCCAATAAATGATAACACCCTAAGAAATCCTTACCTCTCGCATAATTTCTGGACCATCATGGCTACAACATCACTCATACACTACTGTATCCTATTAAATCCTCAGATGAGATTTGTTTTAAAGACAAGTGCATGTTGTAGATATTTGTGATTATGTCTAGGCAGTATAGTACAGTGCTATGCAGATATCCTAACAACTAGCTTATTACTGTGCTTTAAATGGAACAATAACTATAACTAATATTTAGAGATATCACCTGGATTATGTTGCTTAACCCAAGGAAGCCAAAAAGAGACTATCTATGGGATGCTTTATACAACTGGGCAAATAATTCAAAACATTTATTACAACTTTTAGTAAATACGTGAATTAGCATTATTGAGTGTTTACTATTTTAAATAGCAAAATATTTCACAACACTGTATAGCTACTCTTTAAATGCTTGAGTGCATCATTTCTAAAACTACATTACATATTCTGTGAGTTAAAATTTTGTTAATATTTGAGAAACGTATTGTTCTAAGAACCATTTGGTCCCTCCTAACAAGTTGTAAAACACTTCAGATTCATACACAAACATGGTCCAAAGAGTTTGCTTGCACAGCTAATACTGTTTAATCTAGGCTTGCTTCCAGCCTAGATAAATATCGCTAAGACTGCACAATCTATCCAATGTGGACTTCCGTTAAATGATTCAGACTGACATGGTTTGGATTTTTCCCCCATTACTGTCTGATATAGTGCATTGGTTGCTCCTCTAAATTCCCCTGGATCCACAGCTCTAGAAGTTGTGTCAGGAACTCTGGGCAGAGAACATTGTAAATGAGGCAGTTAAAGCCAGAGCTAGAGTGGAAGCATGGCTAAACTGCAGCAGCTATGAACAAGGATTGGCAGAGCTAGTGTGTACACACTGAACCATTAAATTGGTTCTGTCTCACTGGTGCCATTAGGAATGTTTCAATTCTTAGTATAGACTTGACCTAGAAAATTAACTTTTACCAGTTTTGGGGTATCATTTACAGTAGACAAATTAAACTAGTAAATATTCCTAGAAGGTTCAAATTCATAGGTTCAAATACAAAAATGCCCCAACTTCTCTAATCATCTGTTTAAACAGAATGCCTTCCAGCAGCTTTAATTACTCAAGTTAAAGCTTAACTGACAAGCTGACATTTCTTTCCCACAACATTGGTTTTTAGAAAACTCCCAGATTTCACTGTTTCTAGGATCTGATCTGGGAACTATATGATAGATTTTGCAAATTAAATGGTATAAACATAATACAAAATGTAAACAGATTTAGCAAACTGATGTGGCTTCAGCAAACTGTGTGTACTTAAACTGCTTCAGTGTAACCTGTTCAAACACAAACGGCTCAGTTCTTTAGGGAAGATCAGGCCTGAGTGACAGCAGTGGCAGTAGGTAGCTAGGCCTTGTATATTTGTATGTAGTTAGTACATACTCTTATTTGGAGCTCAACTATGTCTTGGTGATTTTCTCACATTCTTAATATTGTGTTCAATGGTATTAGTCTGGCCAGGCAAAAGTTAGGGCAGGGTGGCACTTTTGAGACTCACTCATACAGATATGTATGAGCTTCTGTATGCAATGTCCTACTTCATCAGATGCTATCAATGGATTCTATGGTCTTATAAAATTAAAACCTCTTTCACATTGACAATAAAAATATTGAGCTATAACATGATTTCAATTAAATGTAGTACAGACATTAGCTGAAGTGTAAATATTCTTGTATAAGAGATGACCTCATGCTATTTAAAACATTAAAAGTGAATGTTGCTTCTTAGCCAAAAGGTCAAGAAGCTATTTTAGTATTTTAAACTTAATACAAACCTAAAAGCTTAATTTAAAATAAAAACCTAATTCTAGAAACAAACTTAGCACAGTACTTTTCTAGGTGATGTGTGTGTTCACTTGGTACATTATTTGTAACATTAATGTACTAGGCAACCACAAAAACATGAAAAAATAAGGATACCATATACAAAATGATATCATGCAATATACATAATATACAAAATGATATTAAATAGAAAAAAGTCCCTATTTTATTGCAGTGCAGCCATCTTACTTCTACTTAATGGATTTTCATTATTGATGTAGTTTTTGTTCTGCTGAGTTACTGACCTAAATGTTTTTAGGAATGGGACATATCAAATAATATCTGTGTCAATGGACAGTGTCCTAAAGAATTCTAAATGCTTAGAACATTATAAATGTTTTGAGACAATTGTTATAGATAGCTTTGCTAGGGAAACCTTGTAGCATTATACCTGTATAGTTAAATTAGTGTCATATGTTCTTGGGAATGAGAACAAAAATATAACAGAAATTAGGAGTAGTCACGGATGGAAGAAACAGGGATGCAGCACCCAGGATTAAATTACCACTTCAAGGTCATAGCTAGCTGTCTCCATCAAATTTAAAAGGCATGTGGGGAAAGAGTACTTTGAAAGGGAATCCCTACACCTGTGTGGGATGCAGCTGTAGGGGATGCCCTTGGGAAGCAAGTATTTTTGTGCTGTGTGGGCTAACACCTCCATGTCACATTGGGCTGGATTCTATGTGTGACCAGCATTTATAACGTGTACATTTATAATTTTGTATTTTATTTTCAGAAGGGTTGTGTGTTGTTTTTATATTTATGAGTTCCATGTAAGAACATGGTTTAGGGACATAGTTCAGTTTCTTATGTTACAGTGGACTGTATTTTTTAATTTGGTAAGATTCAGGATAGGACAATCTAAAGGGAGGAAAAAATGGTTCAGTAGTTAAGGCAACATCATAAGAGATGAGAAATCTAGGTTAAAGTCCCTGATTCATGAAAGACTTGCTATGTGATTTTTCTCTTAGCCCGTTTAGGCTTCAGGAAAATTGAACTTTTCTAACTGGGAGGCAAGTTGCAAGGATAACGTGTGCAAAATGCTCAGATAATATAGTAATTATCCATATAAATGCCTTAAAATAAATAGGGTAGATTAACTAGTAGGCACAGTGGGGCCTCACTCTGGAAGTCAGGCAGTAATATTAGTAGCTTTATCACATACAAGCAGGAATGGGTGCTGTGCATCTCAGATCTAGGCCAGGCACTCATCTACAGTTAGCACAGCTGATAACTTTCTTTCTGGGCTCTGAAATGAACTAGGTGCATTGAGACATGTTCTTTTAAGAACCTGTGCATATATGGCAGACCTAGAAGCATACAAAAAATGCCAGATTCCTCAGCTATCATCCTGTCTGGCTCCAGAGTTTCAAGAAGTGAATTCCGTACCTGCCCTCACTAGTTCCACACTCATCTGCATCACCTCCTAGCTTCCCATGCCAGGTAGCCTGGCATGGGATGGATTGTGAAAAGATGATGTGCAGCTGCTTAAGAGTAGCTGTCTTTTCTGATACTGAAGTTAAGCCTAGAATGTGAAACCAGTTTTTGCTAACATTTTCCAAGGGTTTTCTGCTTTTGGAACAGTGTGAACTCTCAAATCACTGAATTGTTCAGATTGGAATGGAGAGGAAATTATAAGGACAATACAAGTTGTTTTCATGTTCTTGTAAGAGTGGAATACATAATATATGCAGGCCATAGACAGATCTAGGAATTCAAAAAGCAGAGTACAAGAGATGTGGCTGGTGTCACAAGGTTGGCTGCAGCTCTCGCACCTGGAAGGGCACCAGGGCAACAGCTTGCAGGGACTTGAGTTCCCAGTTCTCACCCCTGGAAGGTCACCAGGGCAACAGCTCGCAGGGACTTGACTGAGTTTCTGAAGCAGGTAATAAATCCCTCCAAGCACTCCCCAACTTTCCGTATCCCCTCCCCTACAGTTCAGGAACCTCCACTTCCCTCCCATTCCTTCCCCTCTCCTCCAGGGGTTGCTGTCCCTGGCTGACTTGGGGGCAGGAAGCAGGTACCCTCCCACTGCTGCTATTGCTGCTGCCTGACACCCTATACAGCTGTTCTGTGCAGAGCCAGCTGGATGAGAACAGGAGTGGTCCCCGGGCTTCCCTTGCCTCTGAGTCAGCTGGAGACAGCAACAGCAATGGGTGGGACCCCACTACTTCACCTGCTCCTTGTTTGATGCCCTCAGAGTATTCTACTCTTGGACTTCATAGAGGACCAAGGTGTCTGGGGCTGAGAGGAACTGGATCCACCTCACCCTGGATCTGTCCCTGACAGAGGCATCTTTTAACCAGCATTGCATCATTATTCATGTAACTTCTTCTAGCTCAGACGATTAGTTTTCAATAAATGAAAATGTGTAGAATAAAATTTATAGCTGTAATGCATATATGACTTCTTCTGGGCCTAAACTGAAATAATTACGATAGTCAGAGAGTCAGGATATTTCACAAAGTCAGTATCCACTGGGGAAGTGGAGCAACAGAAGATGAGCAGGCTTCCATTTTCCTACCCCCAAATCCCCAAATCAAATGCAGGTCAATTTTTGAGGCTTGAGTAGAAGACACTTAGAAGAAGAAATAGTACACATTTTCCTAATCCCATCTCTGCATATGTAATACAGAAATAAAAACTCCCATGGTCTGAAATAGTTTGTGTGTCTTATATTTTGCTATAGAGTAGGTATAATGTAAACTCCATTTTATTTCTCTGTAAATGTCAGGAGAGCATAAATCAATAATAGAGTAGTAACTATGCAATTAGCTCATGTCACCCCTGTACCTTCACATTAGCATCACTGAGAGTGATATTACCCTTTCAGTGACCTCACTGAAAGCAATAACATCCTTTTCTGCTAAAGTTAATTTTTTTAAGTGAACTTAATGCTCCTGAAAGGTGATGGATTGACAGCCCTAGAAAGCTAAGTCCCCTATTTAGCCACAGTGTGGTCTATAGCCATAGCATGAGCTACTTTTCCACATTGTCCTTGTGACCCATTTCTTTTCCAAGGGGTGGAATATAGCGTTTAGTATTCAGATTCCTTTCACCTTTACTGTTTGGGTTTAGACCTAACAAAAATACCAATTGTTAAGGGAGCTTTTATTATATTACTATTGTCATTTAGTAACCAGAGTAAGAACATTTGCTCATTTTAGATTCCCTTCCTTTAATCAGTATTGACATGAGTTAGAGTTGAACCACAAAACTTCAGGTGAAGGAGTATTACATTACTAATCCCTTGAGCCATGCAATTTATAGGAAGCCATCTAAAACCAGTTCAAAGAGTATCTGGAAGTACTTGAAATAACTAAGGACATTTTGGCAAATATAATGTTAATGAGCTACTGGTAAACTAATCCTGGAAGAATTAGAGCCCCCAAGACCTGGAATAGACTCCCTCCAGAAGTGGTGCAGGCACCTACTTTGGACTTATTCAAGAAATGTTTGGATGCTTATCTTGCTGGGATTCTTTGAGCCCAGCTGACTTCCTGCCCCTGGGGCAGGGGGCTGGACTTGATGATCTTCGAGGTCCCTTCCAGCCTTAATGTCTATAAAATCTATGAGTTATGGTTTCTGTGAAAAGTGGAAAAAAATCTACTCAGTGAATAAATAAAATACAGTTTCTTAAACCAATAATTTGATTAATTTTGCAATTATACCTGTGCATGTAACATCACAATGCAGTACTAATCAAGTCAGAATAGGGCTAGGTATAGACGTTCAAAAAGCTCAAGGCAGCATCACTCAAACCTATGCAGGTTTCTGTAAGCACCCTACTTTATGTTGGGACCAAACAGAACACAGTTTCACTCTTTGGTGGGGGAGGCACAGAGGTGCGTGCACTGGCCAAGGCCAGCAGTTTGGGGAACTGACTTGCGGCCTCCCCAGGCTCCTGGAGATTGCAGAGCACTCTCAAGTCACCAACAGGCATCTCCAGCCTGGTCTGCTCCCTGTCAATGTACTGGCTCTGAGGGAGGATGGAGGTCTCTCAGTGGGCTTCCATACACTCATGGAAAAATCTTAGTGTCTTTTTCCCCAACCCTCCCCCTGTGAGTCAGTGCAGTGCCAGGGAGCTGGGTGGGCTGCAGATGCCTGTCACTGATGCTGACTGGTGATGGAGGGGTACGGGGAGTGGAAGTGGTGCTCAGTCATGTCCAGTTCCCTGACACTGCACTAGCTTCCAGGGAGCATGGGGTCTCTCGGTGGGTGTGTGGAAGCCCACTGAGAAACCCCCCATTCCCTCCCCCGCAGGAGCAGGTGCAGAGGCAGGGAGCCATGATGGCTGCAGATGCCTGTCCTTGAGCTGACTGGGGGGTGGGGGGAAGGGGCTCAGCCATGCCCAGCTCCCTAGCACTATGCCTGCTCCTGGGGGAGCCTGGGGATCTCTCAGTGGGCTCCTGCACACCCACCCAGGGACCTCATGTCCCCCAGGGCTAGGGACAGACATTACACTGAGTTTAAGTGATCAGAAACAGTGATCCTGCTGCATAACCTTGAGTAAGTCTTCCTGTATTTCTATTCTTCATCTGTAAAAATGGATGATAATACTAGTCTACCCTGTGGGGTACTATGAAAATAATGACAAAAAAATTCAAGGTGGTCTGACATGTTAACAATGGGGGAGCCACACAGTATCTAAGATGGTTGTTCCTGGATTCTTATAAGCCCAAATCATTAGCGGGCACTGCCTTCTGCAATTATGGCTCCATAGAAATTTTAGCAGGGCAATTTCAAAGAGTGGGTTCTATGCCTATTGTAGTTTTTGATCTCTCTGTCAAAACTGCTACTGACTTGAATTGAAGTCAATATTTGTAATGCTTCTATCATAGTAATTTTTATAAAGCTGTACCTTCTGTTCTGCAAAAGGATTGTTAACTCCAGTTTTCCCTTGGGTGATATAGCATCATATAGAATGTGTTGGGTTTATTTGAATGACAGGAACAGAGATTTGAGATTTTCAAAACTGGTAGGGGTTTAGATATAGCTCGTTTGCTAAAGTTTCTGGGAGGTGCATGTTCAAATCCCTCAGATTACTTGGAAAGCCTTAGGTCTAGCTAAAATATATACACTTCTGGTATCAACTCTTTCATCCATAAAAAAATAGTCTGATGAAGTGAAACACTATTACTATGGCCCCAGCTGTATCTGAAGCTATACTTTTCAGTATACCCAGGTCATTGATCCACTCCTAAAAGGTTCACCAGCACTGACAAACTGTGAAGTCAAAGTTACTGAACCATTAGCTATTAATTATTCCAGATAGTGAACCCATCCAGGCATTTAAAAAGTACCGAAAGACCCTTTGCTAGGTCACATTTTGTTGACATTTTTCTCAGCTGTATCCATTCTGATCTCCTCTAAGATATTCTTATGAGCTGATACCTCTTCTTTTGTTTAACCCTAATCACTGCTGAGAAAGTGTTATTGCAATAGTATCACATGGGGAAGTTAAAACAACATAGCTTAGTGACCTGTGGTATATTTTTTACACTATTTAATAAAGACCTAGGGATGCCTTGATGAGTTAAATCCTTTCAGACATTTTCACTACAGTCTGGAGTAGTCCACTGCATCTAAAGTGCCAGTTGAAACTGTTGAATATCTTTTCGATCTCTTTCCAATTTCTTTTCCTCATCAGTTATGATAACATTGACATTATGTCAACCTTCTTTTGAAAATTTATTCCTACAAATAGTCTCCTTGAGGTCATGAATTTTCTGATATCAAAATTAACAAAATGATGCACATGTAGGCCAGTACCAAATTTTATGAGCACAGAGCAGGACAATGGCAATGGACAACATCATAATATTTTATTAAATGACAGTGAATTACTGAACTCAGTTGCCAAAGGAGAAGTCTCCTGTAAGGATAAATGTAACACTGGTTAAATCTCAAAAAGTTTTGAGGTTTACTTAACAATTATCTGAAGCTCTTTGGTCTTCAAATATATTAAACAAGTGCTCTTTTCTGAGATTTCAGCTGTTTTTGTTTCTAGTCAATCCACATATACTCCACAGGCTTCTGGTTCACCCATGACATTTCATCACATTTGCTTCTGTCTGCAACTAGAGTTGAACAAAAACATTATATAATAACCTGCTCTTTTTAATTTCCAGAAAAGGTTTGGTTCAAGTTTCAGATGAGAATGTAAGTCACATCTTTATTAGATGACAATGCATTTGCACATAGCTAAAATTTCAAGATGAAAACTGGTTTTGTGACAAATTTGGTCCCAGTCCTGCTTATATGGAAATCAAAGGCAAACTCTTAAAGAATTCAAGTAGAACAGGACCAATCCCCTTTTTAGCATGGCAGAATGCCAATGCCATATTAAATGAATTAAAAAAAAACATACTTCAACACATGGCTTACTATGACCTCATTCTGAAAGGAGTTGGGAACCCTTAAGTTTGAGAGATGTTGTAAATATAAAATGAAGGTTCACAAAACCCTTCAGGACAAAGTTTGCTATGGTTCCACTCCAGTTCATCTTAGCAATGTAGGCTAGGGACAGAAATTACACATAAACTGGTATAACTGATTGGCAACCAGTTCAAATCAGTAGCACAGCAGGGCTAAATACAGTCAGAAAGTGTGAGGCTGAATCAATTCAATCTTTGCATATTAATCTAAGCTGCATAGATTGAACTGATAAGCAAGTGAATAGGCATTCATTTTCAATTCCAGAAATGCAGCCACATGCTTTCTGTGGCCCAGACCAAAAGTCAGAAGTCAATAGAGCACACCTCCCTGCTCTGCAGGACGAGACAGCTTGGGCCATGGCTAGCCCACCTACCCCGCGAGTGGTGGAGGTTGCAGGGGATGTGCAAAGCATCCTGGGATGTTGAGGGACCATGAGTTAACTTGAATCTGGAGGAGATCTGGCACAGAAGTTCAATACACTGATTTCACCTATATCAGTTAGGTCTGATACTGCATCCATCCAGGTTTATCTGAAACCAGTTTCAGCCATTTTGAAAGTGTATGTGCACTGAACTTCTGCTGTATTATACATTTGAATCAGTTTCCAGTTACTTTTACTGGCTTATGTGTAATTTTTGTTCCTAGCCCAGAAATTCAGAGTATATAAACTGAACTCAAAATGGCTGAAACTGGTTTAAGATAAACCTGGTTGGATGTAGTATCAGACTTAACTGATTTAAGTTAAATTCATTTATTGAACTTCTGACCTGGATCCCCTCCAGATTCACGTTAACTCTCAGTCCCCAAAGCTGTTTTGCACCTCCCCCGACAAACATCCTTCACAGGGTAGGTGAGCTACTACTTTCTTTGCCCAAGCACTCTGCTCCAGCTCAGCAGGGAGGCATGCTCTAACAGCACCCCTGCACCAGCTCCTGGCCTGAGCCACTGCAGACATGTGGCTGCATTTCCAGAATCAAAAGTGAATGTCTTTTCACTTGCTTTACACAGCTTAGACTAACCTGTAAAGATTGACTCCATTCAGCTTTAAGCTTTTTGATTGTCAGTACTTAGCTGTAAAGTGTCCCATTGATTTTTAAAGGGACTTGACCAGTTAGCAACTGGGAGTGAGGGGGTGTCCCCCACGGCCAATCTCACCAACTGGGAAGTGGCTACAATGCTTCCAGAAGTGGCCACAGCGCTTCATCCGGCACTCCCACTCCCTGGATGGGGCTTACAGGAGGGGCACAGGTACTCTCACCTGCCCCCGTGGCCATCGCCTAAGCCACCCCCATATACCCACTATGTGTCACCACTGGCCAAAGGGACTTAGGTACCCAACTCACAGTAAAATTCAATGGAGTCACATAACTTGCTTAAGTTCTTTTAAAAACCCCTTGTAGAAGAGGATGTTTTAAAGAGAGTTAGATTCCATAATAGTAAGTGTAGCATGAAAGTTTAGACAGAGAAAGATACAGTGGGCACATCTACATGAGATGTTTACTGCAGAGATGCCTAATTAGCTCTGCAGTAAATGTCTTGGTATCTACACTTGCTGGTTCATTAGGCTGGAGTTAACTAATAAACTTTGCAGCCATTTTTAGCAATGCATGTGTAGATGCTGATATGGCGGGCTGGGGCACAAGGGTACTTCAGAGTAGGGGCTACATACCAGCTAGCCCTGCACTGGAGCACCTTTGTACCCCAGTCAGCCTCTGCACAGCATGTTGCACTGGGTCAGAATAGCCCCTGGCTGGCAAGCTGGCCCCCCAGGCCCTCTGCCAGCTGGGGCTACTCTGACCAAGCTCACATGCTGCAATCCCAGGCGCATGTGTAAACACAGTACCCAGGAGCAATACACTCCAGTGCTATAAGCACTGGAGTTTATTGAATGAGATTATATGAAGCTATTAAAAGAGACTATTTGCTTTGAATTTCAGTGTAACAATGTTACAAATTCCAGGTTGCTAGAAAAAGCATGCACTACAGAAGTTATGAAAACATTGCCAAATGGTAAATAATGTTTGTGAAAAGAAATTGCTCAGGTGTATTTTTCACAGTAAACACTAGATGGCCATATGGGCTTTTTCTTGTTCTTGCCATGTTTTAAAATGTAATTATAAAAAAGGGTCTATGGTGCTTGTGATGACCATTAATAACATAGCATTCGGAAATCTCTCTCAAGGACTGTAATACATGTTGTGCTGATTGCAGATATGGTAAGAATTATACAATTATATAGTGTAGCTGAATATTTTATATTGTATCCCACAAGGGATCCAGTGGAAATAATTCATACAAATATCTTAATATAGAAAATGAAAGATGTTTAAAGAAATTTCTATAATTCACCTTTCAAGGTATATCTCTGTGCTTCACTGTAATTTGTTTTGATTAATAAGAGAGTTTGATGGCATAAACAAACAATTATATTAATATATTGGTCATCTCCATCCTGAAAAACCTTTTAGAATCATCATACAAGGATCTGAGTATGATAGACGTGTTGCACTGCCAGGCTGGAGACAGTTTTAAAGTAGAGTTTTAAACTCAGTACCCAAAACCAAACACAGTTTGCTTGCAGCCCATTGTTGCTGAGTCCTTTTTGGGACACACCACATTTTACTTCTTCTGCCACACCGCACCCTGCTTCCCATAAAGTGCCCCCTTAGACCTTTTCAGCAGACCTCAGATCCTTAAAAAAGACAGGGTACAGGTAATTATACCCCTGACATTTTCTTGAAAGTGTTACACCCCTCTCATAAATGTAATGCTGTCCCAACATTTCTTTTAAAATATAATAGTCAATCCCTGCCTTTGACTTCTTAGCAATAGTCCATCACTGTTTTGTCAGCTGAGTATTTTTTTCACTCTCCTTTTTCATGTGCTCCAGACCAAAGGTGGAAACTTCTGTATGCCTTCTCAGTTTATCTCCCATTAAGCAGAGAGTTTCTGTGATTATTATAGTTTCACTACTCAAAAAATAGATGGTTCTGAATAGTTTAAATTCTCAAAAGTATTCATACCTCTTTATGAAATAGCAGTTTCTATATGACCCATGACATAACTATGCCATTCAAGGCACTGAGCATATGATAAACTATTTATCAAAATATCTACTGAATAAACATAATCACAAATTGTCCAGAACTATAAACTGGATTTAATCCAGTGTTTATACCATAACTCAAAGTTATTTTGTTTATTCATATCATCACTGTTATGGATGGAATACCACATACTACAATTGGCCAACCTCAAGTGTCAGTAGATTGTTTTAGTGATTTACTTTCTCATGCACAATTGCCTTCAGGTTCAATAGGGTTGTTCTGGCTTTATATTTGAATTGTCACTATGAGTGTTATATCAGTCCAGTCAACAGCATCCAAGTTTCCAGGTTCACCATCTTCCTTTGAGGGGGGCAAGCTGTTCTCAGGCTAAGCAGCCCTGGAACTGCGGGGAGCCCCGGTCCTTCCTTTTGCAGCAGTGATGCCCTGCCTAGGCAGGGTGCTGGTAAGCAGGCCCCTCACCACCTTTTTTAAATCCTGCCAGGGCTTCCAGTGCCCTGTGCATGATCCCTTCCGCCTTCACTGGCCACCAGCACACCCAGCCACCCTCCTGCCTCCTTCTCACACTGCTCCAGGGTTAGCCCATTCCTGGGTGGTCCCAGGCAGCAGGAAGGCAGTGGGGACAGTACACAGGGTGCTGGAAGCCTGCCAAACCTCTTGCTACTTTTATTTCCCCTGCAGAGCCTGCCCACATGAGCTGTGGGGGGCCCTGTGGATGGATGTATAACTGCAATTTGTTACATAGCAAACTAAAATACATCAGAATGTGTTTTAGTTGGATACATAATGAGGTAATTTAATTTGCTATAGACTGCAGCACGTGTACAGTGTGATGAAATTAAAGTGCAATATACCAATGTACATGTAAAGTGTAATGTTATTAGCAATTAAATTGCTAAAAAGGGCAATTACATCACATGTACAAGTGCCCTTACTTCCAACTACAACATCATTTCTCTCTCCTCAGTAAGATCTCAATGTGCCTGATCTTGCTATTCTCCCATTAACCCAGTCCATGTTACTGAAAGATTCCTGACAAGTGCACTTTTGTTTGCATCATTGATGGAAGGAAACAAGTACATTTATATTAAACTAAGTAGGACTGTAATCCATTCATGCAGACACATGGGGTAATTAAGATTTTGAGGTGACAGCTTTGTTTGGCCATTAACCTTAAAGGATAGCCCTTTCTTAACCGTAGACAAAAAATAATTAAGATTTACTTCCTAACCTATTTAGTACATCTTGACTTAGAGGGGAAAATTGTCTGTCTGGTATGGGGGCGGAGGCGGTTAATTAATTTTCTGATGCACAGTACTGTTGACTACTCTCCATTATCTGAACATGTACTTCTGTTGGTTAAGAATTTTTGATTTTGTGATCCATTCTTTATTTAGGGGATCCCAAAGAGATTCTTTTCCCTTTTTATAAAGTAGAGGAAGCACTGATAGTCAAGTCTTCTGCACAGATTATTGGTTGTGTAACTTGATATGTCCTTACATTTGGGATCTGACCTATGTCTCCATCCCCATGGAAGAACAATTTGAACTACTGTTTCAGCATCTGGTGAAGCTTTTGCAAATCATTTGCAATTTGATTAACGGCTTAGGGTTACTGCTGGCTGAAAATGAACATGATCATCCTTTTTGTTTAGGAGTTGTTTCCTTTTTTGCTAATTTAGTCCTTTGTCCTTGGTACAACTGCCTTTGAAAATTATGCAATCTGTAAAGCTTTTTGTCTGCTGAATATATTTTGGATGTTCATATTTTATCTGCCACATGTCCCAGCCCCATTCATCCCTTCCATATAATGTCTGTTTGATCACACATCACTAGTTATACTCTTTTATGTATTTTGATTGGTTTAGTGCCTTATGTCAAAGTTCTCAGTCCCTTCTGACTCAAATATTGCTTTTAAATTTTCAGTACCTAGGACTGAATGAACTACATATGTTATCCTAGGCTTAGAGTGTGGTTGTAGTTGTGATGACCCAGGAAATATGTAAAAAACAAGGTTTTTCTTTGTATGAAATCTTTTATTGGACCAATTATATAGTTGGGATAGATGTTAGATAAGTTTGGTGCCACAAATTGTTCTATACAGCCCATTTTCTATTTCCAATAATTCTTCAGGCATTTTAATCACCAGTGTCCCATGTGACTTGAGTTTTAACTTTCTTAAGGAAACATACACATATCTTTCCAAATTTGCTACATTTTTTAGATATAGACTCATACACTTCATTTCTATTCACTTGAGTTTCTCCTGCATGGCATCGTTATATCCAAGGTATGTCTAATGTGAATAAGCTAGGTACCTAGAAACTATAGATATACGAGTATGGCATTCTGCCCAGGCTAACTGGAATTAGCCTAGGCAGAGTAGCTTAGGTAGGCTGGGTATCTCTGGACATTGTACTGTGTAGACAGAGATGGTGCTCTTAACTCCCACCTCTCAATCAGTGGTTATAAACCTTCCTTCTGCCAAATTGTCTCTAGACGCTCTCTTCTCTGTGGTTGCCTGCCTGCACATCTCCTAGTATCAGTAGGAAAATGCTAATAATCAGGGATCTGGATTTTCCTTTTCCCACAGGAAAAAAGAGAAAAACATGGATTTTCCTTTTCCCCCAAGAAAAACACAGATTTTTTATTTTAATGGAGAAACGAGGGGTTTGCTGTTTTGCAAAGAGTTCTCTGCAGGCCAACAGAGTTCCAACCAGCAAGGGGCTAGGGGGAGTGGGAGGAGGGCAGCCAGCAGGGGGCACCATGTTTTTGTATGCACATGGCTGCTAGGCAGCCTGGAGAGAAGGCTCCCACAGTTAAGTCTGGCAGGAGTGGGGGATTGAGGCAACAATATACAGCTGCAGGGTCCTGGCAAGGAGGGGAATGGGGCTGCAGGTGGCTCATCTGGTGTGCAGTGGGGGCACAGGGATCTGTGGACCCGAGTGGGCATATGTGGGCACCAGCAGGGTCCAGGGAGCTGTGGTTGGGGATGAGAGACACCAGCAGGGCTGTGGGTGGGGAGTGAGGGACACCAGCAGGGCTGGGGGGACTGTGGGTGGGGAGTGAAGGGCTCCAATGGGGCTGGGGGGCTGTGGCTTGAGAGTGATGAGCCTGGACCAGTGTCCTGGTGAGCTAAGATGGAAAGGGAAGCTCTGATTTTCCATGATAAAAAAACACAAACTCAAATATCAACATTTTCAGGTATTTAGAATTTATTTTGTTATAGCGACTGAGGCAAAGATGGGCTTCCAAACTGCTTTAAAATTGTAAATATATCAATAAAACATTGTATTCAATTGATACCTATATATATAGTGGCATTTCATTTTAATCACAGATTTTGGGCTTTTAATCAGAGAATTTGCAATTTTTATCAAAGACTGCAATTTTTTTTATCAGGGAAAACTAGGATCCCAGCTAGTAATTCAGAATTTTAAGAACTTGTATTAATTTTGGGTATCATATCTCCAATTACTTTACTTCCCTTATCTCATTTATCAGTGATTCAATATCTGAATCAACTTTTCCCTTTGGAGGAGGTAACTGTTACATCCTCTGACCTGTACTTGGTATACACTACGTGTGTCTACTTGAGACATTTAACTGCACAGTAGTGTAGTTTACTGTGAAGTAAGCATGTGCATCTACACGTAGCAAATCCAAGTAGCAAATTTACTTTCAATTAGTAATGGAGCAGTAGTGCTCATGTAGATGACTGACCGGGAGCAAAGCCGCTTTTGGTCAGCCATCCACCAGAGGGTAGCAGATTTCTCCCTGCAGATTTCTCCCTGGGGGGGCAGAGCTGGTGCTGGGAGCTCCCTGCCGGTGGGGGCTGGGAAACTTGTTCTCCACTTAGCTCCACAGCATGGAGCTGGGTAGAGGAACAAGCTGGAGAACTTCAAGGAGCTGAGCAGGGAACAAGATCTCCAGCCCCCTCCAGCAGGGAGCTCCCAGCACCAGCTCCACACTGAGGGCCAGGACTGGGAGACCCTTGTCTTCTAATGCAGGCCCCACAATCGAGAAGCTGGTGCTGGGAGATAAGGATCTCCTAGTCTCTGTCTTCCTGATCACAATGGCAGAACAGGGGGCTTGGAGCTTCCTGCGGTCAAGGCAGGGGGGAATAGTTCCTGCCCCAGCTTCTGCGGGGCAGGGAGAAATCTCCCATCCATAGTGAGTGCTGACCACATTCATGAAGCTGAGCAGAGAAGAAGCTCCTCAGCCTGTTCCCAGCCTAGTTCTGCACTTGTAGAGCTGAGTGGGGAACAAGCTCCCCAGTGTGTTCCCCACCAAGCTCTGAACTTGCAGATCTGAGCGGGGAACAGGCTCCACAGACTCTGTGCCACATGTGGGTTGGGGGATGGGAACTGTCCTGGTCAGGGGTAGCTCCCAGCCCCGTGCCCCAATCAGGTGATCAAGGCATGGGGCTTGGAAAGAGCTACAGGGGTTGGGTAGGTCCCAGGCTCCTGCTCCAATCTGCTGGTGGCGAAGCTAGCAGTGAGCTAGCTGTTAGCTGCTCTACCAGTCCATCGGAGCAGGAAGGTAGGACCTGCCCCTCCGCTGCAGCTCTTTCCAAGCTTCCTGTCCCTGATCAAGGAGCCAGGGCCAGGAGCACCCTGCTGCTGGGGCAGGGAGCAGGGTAATGTCCCAGCCTGGCCAGGAGACCAGGGAATGCTCACTGCCTAGTACTCCCCCTCATGGCAGTAGGGGCCCATTGCATGGCCCTAGGAAACAGAAGCAGTTTGCTGCTATTGGCAGCAAACCTGCTCTCAGTTCCCTACATGTGTAAATGCCTGCCCACAAACATTTTCTTGCAAGTAGTTTACGCATGAGTAAACTGATCCTGGATCAAATAAATGCATGTGTAGATGCACCCACTGATTGCATAGAATTACTTATGATTATCACCTTAACATGTGTTCTATACCCCAGCTTCCACTTGGGTACTTAAATAAGGCTAGATCACACTATCCATAAGTTGTTCTGTAACCTTATTAGGACTGAATGAAGAAACATGCTTTGGACAGGGACAGGGACTGTACCTTAAGTCAAAGTTGTCATCTTGTTAGCAAACAATAGTTCCTGTCTCAGCTCAAGTGCTCAGACTAATAAATCATGATGTGGATCCCAAGAGCTGCAGCTCTCAGATGCATCTTTTTCACCAGTGGGTTCATCTTTTTTATAGTGGGTTCTGTTTCTTGGGGTGAGGGTAACACTTTCACAGGGGGGTTTCTATTACATTTTTTCATTCTTTCCGAGAATGTTTTTCAGTCAATAATTTTAGCATACCATTTCCAAATTGCCTGTCCTTCAGCAACCTGAGTGGGTGCATCTCCATGAGATGCTACTGCGCAGCAGTTATTGCACAGTACTTGTATAAGCAAGTATTAAATAAATGCACAGTAACTGGAGTTACTGTGCAGTAGTGCTGGCAAACACCTTTTAAGTAATGCTATTGTGCAGTAGCCTAATATTATTGCATAATACCATGTTGGCATAGTTTTTGTCACGCAACACTACTGTGCAGTAGTATCAGGCTATTGCACAGTCAACATCTCATGCAGAAGTGCCCAGTATATATCTGTATTTTGCTGTAGTATTGAGGTGTAAAATCTTACCTGTTAATTACAGCAATGTACACCTTCCCAGATTTTCTATTTTTTTATTCTTTATTATTTAAGTAACTTCTTAGTTCTTATACATTTGCTTTTTTGCAGCAATTTTTCTATGATTTGTCCCAGAACCTGCCAGACTGAGAGGCTGGTATAAAGTCTTCCTATCTCTATTTGACAGCCTTCTAACTCCCTCCCAACAAACATAGTTTCATAGTTTCATAGTAGCTAGAGTCGGAAGGGACCTAGGTAGATCATCTAGTCCGACCCCCTGCCTTGGCAGGAAAGAGC
>NW_017728886.1:216492729-216494192 GCF_001723895.1 Crocodylus porosus | reverse complement strand
CTTTAGGGGAAAGGTGGAGCCCATCCCATCCCAGCATGTCTCTCATCACGATGTGCCGGTCATGGCTGAGGAAGCCAAAGCCCGCCTCGAAGCACCATTCCTGTAGCCTCCAGTTGGTCTCCGCTATGCACATCTCGTGGCGTCTGCCTTGACCGCTCACTGGCAGAACATGTTTGCAAAACATTAAATTTTCCTTAGCGGCTTTTCTTAGAAAACCTTCCAGGTAGGTTAATCTCTCAGAGAAACCAGAACACAACAATTCAGCCCTGACTAGAATTGCCAATTGTTGCATTGTTAGATCAGGGACATTTTTAAAATTCAAATATTAAAAAATGCTAAGTGTTAAAAATCAGAAAACCATGTACAAGCCCCATGTTGACTCCTTTTCACTCTACCAAACTGTATAGATGCAACACATCCTGCTCCATAGAACTGTCCTTTTTGACCTCATCAGCAGACCCCCAAACCTTGCACAAATAGGGTACAAGAAATGATGGCATTTACATAAAAGTAGTACAGAATGTTCAAAATTAAGAACATTCTTATTTTGGCTTATTGTGCTTTATTATGTGACAGAATCTGGGGGTGGAGGGATGGGGGGGTTCAGCTTCGGCAAAAACTGGTCATGCTGATTGGTTTTAATTTGAATCTCATTGAAGGCAATCTTCGTAAAAGTATTTAGCATTTATTTTAAATATTTTCAGTATCTCAGGTGATTATGTACTATTCTGGGTGGTCTTAAAATTAAATTTTTCAAAGTCAGTTAGATTAAGATTAAATTCTACTGAAGAGCTAAAATCACTGAGCACAATGACCTATTGTGGGTATCCAGAATTACTAAAATGTTCAGTGTAAGGAAAACTCTTATTCCTTTGAGGACAAGAAAAAAAGTACCTAATCTTACATTTGACCTACTCTTAGTTAACTAATAAAAAACAAATGCAAATAGACGCCGATAAAAATGAAGTTAAATATGAGGATGTGTATTTATGAGGACACAAAATTAATGAAACATGTGTTTTTAACATTTTTAACACTACGAGGGTCATTGACACAGGAAAAACCACAGGGTTTAAACAAGTCCTCAAAAAGTTAAGAAAGCACACTCAGTGTTACAGTTTCTGGTTTATTTTTTCTCAGCGTAGCTGAACTTTGAGAATCCCCATGAGATGGTATTGGTTCTGCTGCACTTGTTGTTTCTTTTATAATCAGGAAAAGAAGCATCATAAAATCCCATAGTTTTGGCCTAAGACTGGTCAGAAGTTTGCTGCTCTAATTAAAAAGTGAGTGTCCCCAATGTTTTCCTGAATAAAACTCTTTTATAACAAAAACACTTTTGATGGGGAAACCACACTGTTTGTACACTAAAAAGTAATTTTAAGGCTTATCTTGAGTCAGTGCTATAGTAAACAGAAGTTGGAGCTTCTTGCCTTTCCTCTCTCTTTACTAAAGAATCAAAACAG
>NW_017728886.1:216475589-216492384 GCF_001723895.1 Crocodylus porosus | reverse complement strand
TTTCTGTTTAACTTTCACAGGAAAAGCTCCTTCTGGCCTCAAATTTCTCATGCTTAGTCTTAAAATATGAAGAAATCACTCTTTTTTTTTAACCTGGAGTTTAATTAGATAAGTTATTTTTGAACTCAAGAACTCTGTTTTGAAGTCACACGGACACAACTAATCCTGGATATGGGTGCAGAACTGCTCTGATTGAAGTCAAGTAAAACACCAAGTTAGTGTTTTGCTGATTCCATATGGTACTCTCTTTATTACAGTATCTAGACAGAGCCACTACATTGTAATAAAGATTTCTCTCCCTTATACTACAGAAACATCAGCACAACAATTTATAAGCTTTGGTGGTACATTGTATCTATGTACACGCATGAATACAATATACATCTATTTAAATAAAGCTCTTTGATGTGCCTACCACTGTAAATATTTTCATATAATTACAATATATAAATTACATATATTACATTCCAGTAGATACAATTTAAATATATACATGTTACATTGAACAACGGTTAGAAGCAGCTTTGAATTATACCAGGAGATATTAGGACTTCTTTTCACTACATCTCAGGTGGAGAGAAAGGAAATACTAATTTATCTTCTCACTGCTCCCTACAGTAGACTTTCCTGGTCCTTATGTTCTGGAAGATAAGTAACACAATACTGGGATTGTAGGTAATGTCTGCATACTTTTGCCAGCAAGGTAAAGGCTATCATTCCAGCCACTTTCTCTACTTTGTACTCTTTTGAAGTCCCTGGCAAAATATCGCCTTTTAAGCCAATTCCATGGACACTCATGTGAGTCCAGTGGGACCATAGATATGCACAAGAGATCAGTAAGCATTTGCAAGACAGGATTGTAAGTACAGTTAATAAATAGTACAGTTTAATAAATAGAACTCATGTTCCTAAATCACTGAGGACCAGATTTTTAAAGGCGTTTAGTGATGTGGAAAGGCACCTAGAAGGATTTTCACAAGTTCCTTGGCACCAACATCTATTGAAAGCACTCAAGCCCTCAGCACCTTTCAGAAATGCACCCCAGGTTAAAAAAACTAACAGTAAAAAATAGGGTCAATACAAAAGAGAATATTATCTTGTAATACATTGTAAAAAAAAATGATATGGAGAGGAACATATTGTGAACATATGAGTAACCCCAGATGTGGAAGTAGACAGCAAGCCAAAGCATTTATTTCTTCTCACCTTGCTAGAGAAGATTTCTATGTTCCTCCTAAAGCTGTAATATAATTCCCAGAAACAAAAATGTAGTAGATAAAAGCACTAGTGAAGCTGCTTTGATAGCCTCATGTGTATACAGATATAAGGGAAGAGATTGCCATAGCAAGTATTTTAATATCCACACATCTTTATATACTATTGTATTTCACAGGCTATATTGAACATTAAACTTCTGATGTCTTATTATCACGACAAGACAAGAATTGAAAATAGTACAGAACTGCAGGTAATCCATTTTCATGACAAGTCTGCAGTGTGAATGAGGAATAGCAAACATAAGCCATTCTCATTACTGTCTCAAAACTGTAATCTCGTTGTCCTCCATATATGTCATACCTGGGGCAATCAGCTCAGTTATTTTTGGTGGGAAAGGATCGTATTTCATATTTCTAGGTGTTCTTGAGCAGATAAGTTATCTGTTCCAGCTGCTTCCAAAAATTATTGTAAATTATTCTTACTCAAACAGTTCAAGAAATGCTTGTCAACACTGAATAAAATTTATGAATATTTATGAAATGTCTCAATACTTCAGAAAAATTAAAGCTCTCTGTAAATTCAGATTATTTAGATTACATTTGATATGCATGCAAATAAGCATATCGTAGGGCTGTTATAGAGCATGTTTTTTTAATGAATTGTAGAATATACATACAATTAGAGCTCTTGGGTACTTCAAAACCTAAATCTAATTTGCTGATGGGGCAACATAAGGTCAAGTAAAACCTTTAAAGCAAAGAATTCAAGTAACCTAAGATCAGAGACTTACATGTGTTTATGTAGTCTTACAAATAACATATCCATGGATGTATTCAGTAAGTTTGATGAAAAAGAACATCACCCCTTTAAAAAATGACATAGGTGACTCAACTAATGGTAAATCCACTGAGCAAATCATTATAAGTTGATATATACCATATTTCACAGCGTATAAGTTGAGGTTTGAACCCCACAAAATTACCCTTAAATTTCCACTTTGATTTATACACGGTTTCCAGACTTCAGGAAAGTTGGATCAGACCTCTGGGATCTTGGGCAGCACCTGCCCAGCTAATAGCCCGACTGGCTGGGCCTTGGGGTGCAGATGCTGTGGAGGGAAAGACTGCCCCACTCCCCCTCCCTCCCAGCTCAAGGGCTGCCCAGCCTACAAGTAGCTTGCCTCCGGCCATGGGATCAGAGCAGACAGGCTCTGGCAAAAACAGGATCAGGCCCCTCTCTGCTTCTGCCATCAGCAGGATCCTATAGCTAGTAGGATACTTGGCACTGCCCAGGAAGCAGCTGCCTCATCCCATTAGAAGTGTGACGGGAAGCTAAGGGTGTTGGGCAGGACTGGCCTCCTCCCCCAACCCCTGCCCAATACCCCGTGCTGTCCATGAAGTGAAGTTGACTACTTCCTGGGCAGCACCAGGCATCCTGCTGGCCACAGGAGCCAGCTGCAGGTAGAAGTAGGGAAGGGCCCAGTCCTGCTTTCAGTGGAACCTACCCGCCCACCCCTTCTCCATGGCTGGGGGTTGAGCTGCCGGTGGACTGGCCAGCCCCTAAACTCTGGGGGGGAGGGGGCAGTCCTTCCCTCCATGGTGGTGACATTCCCTGAGCCTGGCCAGGGGGCTGCCAGCAGGCTGGGTTGGTGGTCAAGCTCCCAGGGGCCCGATCCAACTTCCCTGGACCCTATGAGCATAACAAGAGCCCAAACGTTTCTTGTCGCTTTGATGAAGATCAAAGTAAAGATCGACTTATACATTGGATATATGAAAAACCAAATTTTTTTGATAATAAAATGGGGGTTGGCTTATACACTGTGTTGATTTCTAAACCATAAAATATGGTAAATTGTCAACATATACCCTGTTACATTTGGGGAATTTGCAGCATGTCTTGAATGTCTTCTTGTGTTTTCCCGTACTGCTTTGGTATGTGTGATCTCATTGGACAGCCAATATTATACTGTATCCATTTATGCCACTATATATCTTTATGGTTTTGTTTATAGTTTCATCATGGAAAAAAGTTTGATCAGAGCTGCTGAATCTCTTCTGCTGTTGTGATCTGGGGCAAGAAAAATTGCCACTCCCAGACATGGGCAGAAGGAGTTGGGCCCAAGATGTTCTCCCCCTGTAGTGGAGAAATCAACTCCTCTATAGCAAAGGCATGTGATAGAATGGCAAAGCCAACCAAAGGAATCCTGGTTACCTCAAGCAGACTAGAACTTTCTAGAGCAGTGGTTTCCAACCTTTTTTCATTTGTGGACTCCTAAAAAATTTCAAATGGAGGTGTCAACCACTTTGGAAATTTTGAATAGTTTTTAGACTCCTTTGAATTGTAAATGTGGATAATTACAACCTTTTGATTGATTATAGTCATGTTTTAAGGACCCCTTAGACATAGTTGGCAGACCCCCATGGTCCATGGGCTACAGGTTAAAAACCACTGTTCTAGAGAGTGCTGGTGGGGGCACGGGGAGGAGGAGCTGGTTGGAAGGATTTGGGCAGTTACCTGTGGGCTAGGAAGAGTCAGAAAACCCCAGCAGGCAGGGCTGGCAGAATTTAGCAGGAAGGCTGATTTCTGGTGATGCTGCCAAGACTCTCAGGAAGGCTAAGGTATAGCTAGATGACAGGGTGAGGAACCTTACTTGTTTTCCTGTCTCCAAATCTATAGTCCATTTTGCTTGTGTAGATCTTTTATCCTATATAATAAATCATCAAGAAAAAATTCTTTATGGTGAGGGTTGCCAAATTATGGAATGGGCTTCCAAGGGAGGTGGTGCTTTCCCTGGCCTTGGAGGCATTTAAAAGGAGATTAGATAAGCACCTGGCTGGGGTTACTTGACCCCAGCGCTCTTTCCTGCCCAGAGCAGGGGATCAGACTTGGTGAACTAATAGGTCCCTTCCAACCTATGTGATCTAGGTCAGGCCACAGTTGGAGTACTGCATCCAGTTCTGGGAGCTGCACTTCAGGAGGGATGTGGACAACATCAAGAGGGTCCAGAGGAGGGCCACTCACAGGGTCAGGGGGAAGCAGGGCAGGCCCTATGAGGGGAAGCTATGGAACCTGGATCCGTTCAGCCTATACAAGAGAAGGCTGAGAGGGGATCTGGTGGCTGTCTATAAACTTACCAAGGGGGACCAGCAGGGAATGGGAGAAACCTTGGTTCCCTGAGCACTACCAGGAGTAAGTAGGAATAATGGCCATAAGTTGACTGAGAGTAGGTTCACGCCGGACATTAGGAAGCACTACTTCACAGTCAGGGCGGCTAGGATTGGGAACCAACCTCCAAGGGAAATGGTGCTTGCTCCTATCCTGGGGGTCTTCACAAGAGGGCTAGATAATCACCTAGCTGAGGTTATTTGACCCCAGCATCCTTTCCTGCCATGGCATGGGCTCTGACTTGATGATCTGCTTAGGTCCCTTCCGACCCTACCAACTAACAAACAATGACCCTAGAAATCTATGAAATCTATGAAAATCTTGTTGTCGTTTGGCCCCTTACTGATTGTCTGCAGAAGAAGTGATTTCTAGTTGAGTGATATTCCATGCTAGCCCTCTCCATGGAGAAAGGGACCAAAAAATTTCTCTCCTAACCCAATTGTGTAGGCCACCTGGGGCTGGCAGAGATTTCTTCACTGCAGCTGCAGGGTCTAGTATAAGGGCAGGAGGGTTTCTGGGGTAGGTGGCCATCCCAGGGCAACCTCAGTCTTTTCCTTGGGGCAAGTAGCAACATAAAAGGGAGAAACTCAGAGCTCTGGGGTCCTCCGTAGTCAGGTTTGGAACATATTTATACAAATCATTCTTAGGACTATCTTTGTTCTTGTGATAACCTGACAGTAAAATCATTTCAGGATTTCAGCAACAGAAAAAAGAAAACTCTAAATTACTGGCCCCTGTTTGCGATTACTCTTTCACTCCATAATTATGAAGTAAACATCCCTAAAAATCCCTTATTTTCTTCTATTTGCGTTTGCTTTTTACTCAGGTTTGTACATTGTCTCTGTCTGTAATGATAAACTATTGAGTGCATAAATTCCTCCAGATGGTTGTACTGCACAGTGGCAACTTTCTGGCAGGCTTGCTTTTTCTTTTTGATTATGGGATCTTTCACTTCAGAAAACAAAACACTGAAATGTAATTTTCCTTGATTTCCTGTGTGTTTTACCTAACAAGTCTCTAGGTAAAGTCTGGAAAATTCTCTTTAGGAAAACATTAAGGAATCTAGGTCAAAAGTCCTTAAAAAGCGTATGGAATTTTCCATAAACAATACCACAGAGGTTTGTAGTTCAATTTACCAGCTGAAAAGTGAGCTCTGAGGTCATATATAGATTGCAATTACACCAAAATACTGTACACTAACATAATACTTTTACAACCAATAATTATGCTGAAAAATGCTCAGTTGGCTAAAGTCTAAAAGATGTTATTGATAAAAGTTCATGATTTCACATTAGGACTGGTTTCAGATAGCGAAAGTCAACAAAATACTCCTGTCTCCCTATTTTACAGGTAGTCATTTACAACAGAGAATATCTTGATACCTCCAGCAAAGTTTATCTCGATAATTCATGGAAACAATTGGGTTTATCATTTATTCATTGATCTGGACTATACCATGAAAATATATGTCATCCAAGATTCATTCACAGCTCTTTTGAATAGAAGCTGTTACATGTTTAGAATTTCAATCTCATGCTTTTCTTTTTAATAATTTATTGTTTCTTTTAGGGGCTCCAGCCAACATCAGGTTCCCATTACACTAGATGCTGTGCAATCACATAATGAGAGAGAATCCCAGCTTCTAAGAGCCTATAATTTCAGCAGACAGAGGAGGGAAATAGTAGTATCCTAATTTTACTGATGTGGAACTGAGGCACAGAGAAAGCAGATGACTCCCCCAAGACCACAAAAGAAGTCTGTGGCAGAGCAAAGTACTTTACCCAGAGCTGTAGAGTCCCAGTCAAGAGTCCTAACCACAGTTTCTCCTATCTTTATTCCCTTTTTGAAAACTGTACATGCACTCAGACCTTTGTGATTTAAAAGGCTATTTTAAGTTAGTGATTTAAATAATTATCTCATTTAATATGCTTCAAGATACTGATAAAAAGAGTTGACATTCTCTCATAAATGTATAAAAAGATTTACTAAAAAGATATGTATTTCTGCAGTTTGTTTATTTTTTCTTTTTAAAGAAAAGTTTTGTAGAGAACCTCCACATAATTAGAGGTTTCTTAGTAAAGACATTACACTTAAAACGTGATTAGCCTGTTAATCGTGCCATAAATAGTAACCTTGCCACACATTCAGAGAATTAATGGTGTGACAAAATGGGAAGCCAGCCACAAGTGTATTTCACAAAATATGTGTAATGTGTTTGTGGCTGCTTTCCACTGAGCCTTAAATAGAGTGCATGGTGGGATAGCCTCATGATGCAGCCTGATGTCAACTGTATGGTGTGGGTCAGTTGATAGCTCCCCCATGTTAGCAGGCTGGTCATTGTGTGTGCACTTGGGACTGTCCCTGGCTGTTTTTAAGTTGCCAGTTCAAAGGGAGTTTACTGTACAGCAATGTGGTTCTTGCTTAGCCTCACAGCACCCAGGTTCTTGTGCTGGGTCACAGTGAGCCCCCCAAAACCTGGCAGGTTGACTGTCTTGCCCATAGCTCCCTGGGAGCAAGGTGTTATGTTTGTTCAAGGCATTCGCAAAGAAATTACTCCAGCCAAAATGTGGGGAAGAGTGCTTCCAGACTGGCAGCTACAGAATATATTATAAACACAAAGCAAAACTATACATGCATTGTAGAGAAATGGTTAGTTGGGTACGAGGTTGGCTGTGGAGTAGGACCTAGAGAGTCCTAATGAATGGATCTGTGTCATCTTGGTGAGAAGTGGGCAGTGGTGTCCACAGGGGTTGGTGCTCAGTCCTGTATTTTTCAATATCTTTATCAATCGATAAGGGGGTGAACAGCGCTGGCCAAGTTCACAGGTGACACCAAGTTATGGGGAAGTGTGATCACGCTTGAAGATAGGCTACAGATACAGGCAAATCTAGACAGGCTAGCAAGTTGGGTGAGTCAGAACTAAATGAAGTTCAATGTTGAGAAATGTAAAGTGCTCCACCTGGGGACAAACAATCCCCTGCACACCTACAGGCTTGGCAACGCCAACCTGACCAGCACTTGTGAATGAAAGGAACCTGGGGGTAATAACAGGCTACAGTATGAATATGAGCTGGCAGTGCAATTCTGTTACAGGCAGGACAAATAATACCCTGGCATTCATCAATCTGCATCGCCAGCAAGACCAAAGGAGGTGATTCTTCCACTGTACTCAGCACTGGTGAGACCCCAACTGGAGTACTGAGTCCAGTTCTGGGCGCTGCACTTTAGTAAGGATGTGGTACAACTTGAGAGAGTCCAGAGAAGGGCCACCTGAATTATTAGATGCTTACAAGGTGAGCCGTATGAGGAAAGACTGAGGGACCTGGGACTCTTCAGCCTGAAAAAGAAAAGGCTGAGAGGGGACTTAGTAGCAGTTTACTACTACGCCAGGAGCCATGTCCCCCAAGACTGTTACAGACATGCAGACAGACAAACTAAGCCCTTGATATATATAGCATATATGTGGATCAGAATCCCCCTGGAAAAATTCTCATGATGAAGAATTTTTCCCATTTTCTTCCCTTTTCACCTTGAATGATATTGTAAAGTGATCAGTCAGTTCATTAGTTTTGCAGGCAAAGGTAATTACTACTCAGCTCTATAATCCTCTACAATCCTTTGGTTCTAAGGCTCTGTGGTAAAGGACTAGTCTGCACTACTGTAATTCTTCTGGTAAAAATTGGCATAGGATTACACTCAAAATCCCTCCACAGCTGCAGAACCCCCAGTTCTGCTGGCAGTTACTCCACCCAGGGCCAAATTAACCCTTCAGTGGGCCCTAGGCAAACGAAGGTGTGGGCCCTGGGCTAGTTGAGACCCCATCCCCATCCAGTGCTGCCACCCACAGAAAGTGGGACTTGGAGCCACACCTAGCAAAGCAGGCGGTGAGGCTGGAAGAAGGGAGGGGAAGGAAAAGGAAGGGAGGTGGACATGGCCATTTGCACTGCTGCCACAGAGGGAAGGACCAGAGCCCCCCATAGCTCAAGGCCCTAGGCATGTGCCTAGTTCACCTATGCATTAATCTCGCCTTGACTCCACCTCTGCTGAGTAGAGTAATGCTTCTGCTGCTGCCCACCAGCTAGTAAACAATGCAAACAAGCACATAGGCTGTTTGTAGACAAAACAAGAGGTGTGCGTGCACGACACTTTAAAGCAGGCTAAATGCTTTTGCACTGCTTTAATGGTGTTGCCGTTTGCATGTCGTGGTGGAGTATTGTGCAGCTGCTGTAGGAAACTCAGCAAAGTAATGGGCCTTAAATGACTTGGGGTACAGCAAACTAAAACTCCTTCAAGGAGTTTTAGTTTGCTGCCCCTACAGCCGTGGAGTGAAGCACCAGGCTCTGTGCAGCTCCACAGCTCTGCAGGCAGCCTGGCAGCAGCCCAGGAAAGTAGCTCTGCCCAAGAAAAGTGGCACACCTGATCTCCCCCCCACCCCCGGAGCCTGCCTGCCTGCATGACCTGTGTGGGGGCCCGGTGCTTCCCTCCAAGCTGCGGTGCCCCTTGGGACCACCCAAGCCATGTGCCCAAAGGTGGGTGCCACCTGTGGGGTGGGGGGGGGTGCCACTGCTGTGGAGGGAAGCACCATCCCTTCCAGCAGCTCAGGGACCACTGGCATCTCGCCCTCCCCTCCCCACCAGAAAGGCAGGTGAAGGTGTATACATGACATGGGGGTTTAATCAGCCCTAAATTGAAGCAGTGTTTTTTAAAACCCACTGCTTCAATATAGGGCCTCTGCGTTGTCTTCACATGCCCATAACTACCAGAGTTTGTTCAGTGTAGGTACCCTCTCAAATTGCTTTTTGTACTCTAATGGTAAAGCTCCTAAGTGCAACCTCATGGAGCCATCAGAAATTTATGGGTGTGCACATATTCAAATGGCATGATGCTGGCAACAGCAGTCTCCTACCAGAAGTTTTGGTGGCAAAGGCAGGTGGATGCAGATATACCCTGGTCCCAAACTCCTTGAAAAATTAATAGAAGACCATCTGTTGTTTTCAGTGAACTTTAGTATCAGACCTGTTGTGCTCCTGCTTGCTGTTTCATTTAATACCCCCACAGCTTTTTGAATAAGAAGGAGCTCCTTCCTTTAATGTGTATAAATATATATTTATATCAGGTTTAAAAAATAAAATATGTAAAGGTGAAACATTAGTTAACAGTAAAAAGTTCTTTCATGATCAAGAAGGAACAGTTTATAGATGGAAGGCCTATCCTGAAAATACTCTAAGTGCCTGCCTAATGAGTTCCTTAAAAATAATTCTGACAGATTCAATTTCATTAAAACCAGCATTGTGAAACTAGCTGCATTGCTGAGATAATCATAGAGGCTGAGAGCTGCAGGCTTCCTGGTAAATTATTTTATTATTATTATCATTATTACTTGTAGGAATTATATAAAATATTTAGAATGGGAATGCTAATGTGCCAGTGCACTGACCTGGGAACTCTTTGCAAGCAAAGGTAAAACTTGTACCTAACCAGTCAGCCCACAAATCTCTACCGCCACACTCCTCGTTTCTTTATTCCAAAAGCATTTACATTAACTGCATGGTATTTACAGGACTTGTGTACAACTAGGTGTTCTAAAAATCAGCATGCTCATGCTCATGTGCTGTCTTGCTGAACTGATGTGTGCTGCTGGTGTTGCCTATGGGTTCTGCTGAGGCTGCAGCAGCTAAAGGAAACACAGACAAAATTCCCAGGAAGACAAGAAGGGCCCTATTCCATTCTTCCCTTTCTCTTGCTGCCATCAGCATAACCCCTTTTCACATGTGGCTTCAGAAGCACCAGAAAATTCTCTTAACATAACCTCCAGCACTTGGATTCTCTGGTTGGTACCATGAGTGTTTTTATTTGGTTCTCAACCTGTCAGAATCCCATGGAAGTTCTTGTGATACACCGTCAAAGCAATCTAGTGGAGATCTTGCTCTCAAACAGAAAGCAGGGAGAATACCTAATAAATGTCCATAGCAGCCTTTCATAGGTATTATATGCCTCTCATAATGGAATATGGTGAAAGGAATTATTTTCATGGGTTTCATTTCAAAGTTTCCTTCTAGTATATCTATGGTTTGCATAATATCTTACAAAAGAGGGAAAACAAATCTGGAATTCTCTTTTTGAAATCTTTTTAAAATAAAAGGGCTGGGGTGGGGTTGGAACTCCACTTTGAAAAATTACTATGTATTGTCAAGTATGGCACCATACTTGATTCTTTGAAGATTTACACATGTACTTCATTTCACTGCCATGAATTTTCCAAACGAATAGTACTATTGTTTATATACAACCAACAGGAGCAGAAAGAGTGCATTAAGATGGAAGAATTTGGTCCTTACTATTATTAAAATGGCACGATTAATATCTGATATATCTTTAATGCTGACTTCTCTAGCTTTTGCACCTTTGTTTCATTAAGTTATGGTCTAATCCCATCTTAAATATGTAGCAGCAATCCATGTATTAACATTCTGAAACATTTAAAAAAAATTCTAAGATTTGCAGTCCTTTATGCCAGCTATCTGAAGCAAGGATGAAGTCAACAGCTTTAATCAGATGAGGAGTTATGTTGTTAAATACAACAATTTAAAATGAAGAAGTATCCGGATAACAATACTTATTCAAGAAAAGGTAGACTATCTCCCTTCCATGTGGCACATAACCAGAGACAAATTATTGTTTATTATTTTTATTACAAATTGTTAGATACCAACATTGTGCTTTTCATAGTGCAATTCCTCCCATGAGGATTTTACAGTGTAAATATGCAGACAACATAAATCAGTCTCAAAATGCACTAAAGTAGCCACTGGATAGTGAAGTAAATCTTTATTGAAGTACATTGGCTGTTTTTATTTAGGTATGAAAGCCTTATTTCTAATGTGAATTAACACTGTTGGACTCATGGAAAAATGGAGTTTAAGAAGACATTCAAAATGAAAAGTTGATGATACGTGGGGCTAGTTCCACTGGCAGATGGCTACACAGAAGATGGATTGGTGGGAAAGGGCTTTATCTAGATTACAGCAGAGTGACAGGGAGCTGACGGTAAGACTGAGAAGCTTGGATTTGACATGTAAGACAGAAAACAAGTGAAAGAAAACAAGGGAGAAGCAATATTGTTAGTCCTTGTGCTGAGATCAGCTATCTAATTTTAGCCACTAGGTTCTGCATAGGTTAGGTTTATGGGTTTACTTAGATGTTAGCAAAATTCCCTGTAGAGCTTGATCATCTCAGTAAATTGTCAAGTTATCTAAAGAATCATGACAGCACAGTGTAGTTAGAGGATAATTAGTAGGTGAAATATAGTTTCTGCATCACAAAGAAAATAATGTATTTGCAGTGAATAGTCTGTACAATAAAATAATGCCAAGAATGCCAACCTACAGGCACAATATTGCATAGGTAATATTAGAAAAATGGGAATGCTTCTGTTTGTTGTTTTCATTGGCTTGCCTAAATGAGTGTTTTGTGAAACTGTAATGAGTTCTGGCCTCCAAATGTCTTGAAGAAATGTGGCTTAATCTAGTTTGAGGCATTTGCTTACTTTGGTATGTGAATTAGAACATGGTATTCCAATTTGAAAATCTATTCCTCTTGGTTCTATTAAAGAATAATTAGTTATTATCAGGCTCCTCTAATTTTAAACATTACCATTGTCTTTGAAAAGTTTTAGGTGAGCAATCAAATAAAGCCAATTATATTAAGAGAAGTAATGATCAATGATTAGCACTGTCAGAACTGTCATACCAAGGTCTATTCCATAACAGCTATTATTTATTATATTTCTGTGGTTATGACTAAAGCATCTGTTTTAGAAAACAGAATATTCCCTGGCTATTAATAAAGATTGAGACATTTTGATTTTTTTTAATTGTTAGTTTTTAATTGGAGTTTTGTGTTACTGAATGCCTACTGTGTTACAATCAGCACCACTTTAACAACAACATTCCAATAACCATTTAACTGAAACTCCCAAGAGAACTGGACATGCAGGCTGAATTTTTATCCTGAACATGTAAGATTTATATTTGCAAGGTTTAGTTTCAAGCAAACTGTAGAAAATCACTGCCTCATTAGATTGCACCACAATGAAATCATGATCTGATGAGTTTACCTCAGCATTGCTGACAGAATTTCCTTGTACAAATTAAAAAGTCCAAACCAAAAAACTCTCACTCACCCTAAAGAGTCTCATTGAAGTCAAGGATGCTCCTTGTATTAGGAGTAATAATGCAAGGAAAAGATTAGGATCAATATCTGGAAACTGACAGACATTCAGTTTCATTCAACAAAATTAAGGGAGATTCACACCATAGTACTACTTGGATAGCACTGGAGTGAATTCAATCAGTGGAATTACTTCAGATTCACTCTTGTTAACCTGAAATTGTAATCTTGTCTTGACTTTTTGTAGGAATAGGAATTATTTTTAATAACTGACCACATCCTTGTAGAAATATCTGTGTTACTGGGTGCTAGGATATAAGTGACTTTTGTATCTTTTTGTAGGCTTTATCTTTCATTACATTTCACTATTTGACTTTCAAGTAAGTTGGTTTTATTAGGTGCTTTTGGGCCATTCTTTATTTTATTTTTTTTGTGCTGAAGAAGCATTTTTTTAGAGGACCACTACCAGCATAGCATTTGCCTCCACTTCCTACACAACAGAATGTCTGTGGTACATGCCTTTCCTTCTATGAACCATTTTTTAATGTGACCAGTGGTAAAGTAACTGTGCCAGGTCAAATGCTGCATTTGACTACTACTTGTAATAGGACATTTATAGCATAATGTAATATAAGTTTTATCACTCAACACTTGTGTTAAAATATTGTACTGTTAAAGCCAACCATATTTGTTTTATCAGTTCTAATTGGTGCTAGAAGATCCGTGTGTGTGCAATATACTTAACCACATCATTACATTTTCTGCAAATTGTAGAGTCAGGTAAGTGGATGCACAAAGTCTGAGTGCAAGTACTAAAATAATGGCAAAGTAAAAAAACCCCCACAAATTGGAACCAGAACAGACCAACAAATTAATTGTGCCCATTGCTTATATTTTGTGGGACTACAGCAACAATGGCTTCGCATGTCTTGTAACATTGTAGGGCATTTGTACATGACATGGGGGTTTAATTCTCCCTAAATTCTCCCTAGGGTGAAGTAAACACTTGTGGTGTGTATGCACCCAACCCTTACCTGCCTCTCTGGCAGCGGGGAGGGGAGAGCAAATGGTTCCTGAGCTGCAGAAGTGGGGCGCCGGTGCTTTCCTCCATAGCAGTGGCAGTGCCCCCCAGGCAGCAGCCACCTGCAGGCATCTGGCTTGAGCAGTCCTGGGGGGCATTGCAGCCACAGAGGAAAGCACCTCAGGCAGGTAGGCAGTAGGGCTGCGTGAAGCTTCAGTCGCTGGTTCAATTTGGAGGAGATTTGGCTTGATTCGGCAGCCAAATCTCTGAATCCAAATGGAATCGTGAGAGCCCGCTGTGGCCCCGCTCCCCTGAAGCCCCCCCAAAGACCCCTCAGCAGCTGCAGAGCCCCCCACTGACCCCCAGCACAGCTGGAGGCAAGCAGCGCCCATGGTGGGAGGGGGTTAGCCCCTGAGTGAGTGGGAGGAGGTGGCTTAGTGGAGCCAGGCCGGGTCAAGCCCCACCCAGGCCCCTACTTGGCCTAGCCCCCCAGAGAGCCAGGCAACCAGACAGGCAGTGCAAACAGGTGCGCTTGTCTGCTGGTGTATGAGTTAGCACAGAGTTCACGCAGGAGGGGGTGCGGGAGGGCCTGAGACTCTGCCTGCAAACCCCCCAGCGTCCCAGCTGTAGCTAGCCTACCAGAGGCATGACATGGATGGGCACATGTCACACCCTGAGGGTCCCCTCAGGCTCTGCGGCCCCCCCCACCCCAGCACCTCAGAGATGGCTGCCCAGACGGAGCCCATGGTTCCAGGATCCATGCAGATGGAGCCTGCCTGTCACTTTTTCAGGCTCTGGGGCCTGGGAACACAGCCACCTCCCCTTGTGGGGTCTGCTTCCTTTTGGGGTCTCTCACATGCCAGCTGGAGGAGCTCCAGGGCACAGTCCAGAGACTGCGTGCCATCAAGGACTGTGAGCAGGAGATCGAATCCTACTGCCAGGACCTTCTCCCCTGGGAGCTGGAGGGTAGACCACCGTCTCCCTCCAGGACAAAGGAGGACTCTGGGACCTCCCGCTCTGTCCAGTCAGGGGGATGGACCAGGTGGTCAAGGGCCCTAGGGCCCGCCACACCAAGGCCCCTGCCTTGCCAGAGCTGAGCAACAGGTATGCACCTCTTGCTGCTCCAGCAGAACCTGCTGAGTTGCCAGCTCCCACGGGCAACACAGGCTCAACTGCAGCTACTGCCCCCGCTCTCCCCAAGACAAAATGTAAGGTGTTTGTTGTGGGAGACTCCATCCTGAGGGGGACTGGGAAGTAATCTTCTGCCCCAACCCCTTAGCCTAGGAAGTCTGCTGCTTCTCCGGGGGCCCGCTTCTGAGACATTGCAGAGAAGATCCCTAAGCTCCTCCAGTCCACAGACCACTATCCAATGCTCCTTATTCATGTGGGCACCAATGACAAGGCTTGGAGTGCTTCCAGCCGGCTCATGAGACACTACAGGGATTTGGGAGTGGGGCTTAAGGGCCTGGGGGCACAGGTGGTGTTCTCATCAATCCTCCCAGTCTCGGGCTAAGGGCTGAGGAGGGAGAGGAGGATCCATGTAGTCAACCAAAGACTGAGGCACTGGTGTCATCAGGAAGGCTTTGGCTTCCATGACAACAGCCTGCTCTTGGGTGAGAGAGGCAGTAAGCTGCTGGGAAGAGATGGCCTCCACCTCTCTCCCCTGGGGAGGAGGCTCTTCTCAGTCAGACTGGCTGACGTGCTCCACCAGGCTTTAAACTAAGCTCGTTGGGGGACAGGTGGACTACTGCCACTGCTGGCCTGCTGAGCATCCCTTGCAAAGCCAGCGGGCCGAGGCACTTAAGGGAGCCCACCCCTGTCCCAGCCCTGATACATTCTTTGGGCAAGGAAAGAGCCCCCAAGGGGACACAAATGCCAGGAGCTTGGGGAACAAGCAGGAAGAGCTTGCCTTCCTGCTCAATGCAAATAATTATGATGTCATAGAGATAAAGGATACCTGGTGGGACTCTATCCATGACTGGACCATGGGTATTGATGGCTATACCTTGTACAGGAGAGATCGAGTAGATAAAAGGGGCAGGGGTGTAGCTCTTTATGTTAAGGAAAGCTACACTTCTTTGCAGGCTGACCTTGGTGACCAGAGTGGATGACTGCAGACCCTCTGGGTTAAAATCTGTTGGGAACACGGCACAGGGGACACAACGGTGGAAGTCTACTACAGAATTCCCATCCAAAGTCAAGAGCTTGACTAAGCATTTGCCCAGGAACTGGCTGAGGCTGCGTGCTCTGGGACTATGGTTGACATGGGTGACTTCAATTACCCAGACATCTCTTGGGAGGATCACTCAGCAAAATCTGAGTGGTCACAAAGCTTCCTATCATGCATGGATGACCTCTACCTGACTCAAGAAGTCTACGGGGCAATGAGAGTTAAAGTGCTGCTCGACCTGGTACTGGCTACTGAGGATGACCTAATCAATGACCTAGTGATCGATGGGAAGCTGGGTGATAGCAACCATGAGCTGATCACTTTCACCATCTGCCAGAAAGCTGGCAAGTAAGTCAGCAACACGGAAGTCCTTGACTTCAGGAAAGCCAACTTTGACAAGCTCAGGAGGCTTGTCAGTGAGGCCCTAAGGGACCATGGCCCCAGGGGAAGAGGAGTTCAGAAAGAGTGGTTGCTCTTCAAGGGAGCAATCCTCAATGTACAAGCTAATTATATTCCATCTTAGAGGAAAGGCAGCAAGAGGACACAGCAGCTGCCCCCCGCCCGCCTCTCCAGGGACCTAGCAGACCTCCTGAGGCTAAAAAGAAAGGCATACAAAGGATGAAGGATGGGATTCACCTCTAAGGAGGATTATTCTGCACTGGTCTGGTCCTGCAGGGAGCAAACCAGGAAAGCCAAGGATGCAACTGAACTCCAACTAACTTTGAGCATCAAGAACAAAAAACAGTCCTTTTTCAGATATGTGGGGAGTCAGAGGAAAAGCAAGGGCAACATTGGACCCCTACTAAACCAGATGGGACAGCTGACAACTGATGCCCAGGAAAAACCCAACCTATTAAATGGGTACTTTGCGTCAGTCTTTCATCAGTCCCATGAGACTCCCATGCCCGCTACAGGACAGGGAGGTCCAGGTGAGGGAAATCCCTTGCCCTCCATAAATGCTGACCTCGTGAAGGAACATCTTGAGAAGCTGGATACCTTCAAGTCAGCCGGCCCTGACAATCTACACCCCAGGGTACTCAAGGAGCTGGCGA
>NW_017728886.1:216468613-216475240 GCF_001723895.1 Crocodylus porosus | reverse complement strand
GCCGCAGCTGGAGTATTGCATCCAGTTTTGGGCTCCACAATTCAAAAAGGATGTGGAGAAGCTTGAGAGAGTCCAGAGAAGAGCCACTCACACGATCAGAGGTCAGGAAAGCAGACCTTACGATGACAGGCTGAGAGCCATGGGACTCTTTAGCCTGGAAAAGCGCAGGCACAGGGGTGATCTGGACATAAGGAAGAATTTCTTTACTGTCCGAGCCCCCAAGGTCTGGAACAGCCTGCCATCGGAGGTGGTTCAAGTACCTACATTGAACACCTTCAAGAGCAAATTAGATGCTTATCTTTCTGGCATCCTATGACCCGAGCTGACTTTCTGCCCTTTGGGAGGAGGGCTGGACTTGATGATCTTCCGAGGTCCCTTCCAGCCCTAATGTCTATGAAATCTATGCAATCAGGAGACCCATTAATCTCTATGAATCGAATTGGAAGCCCCCAGTGCAATTCAGAAACATTCAGTGATTTGGCCATAGACACCACTTTATATGTTTTTTCTATGTACCTCAAAGTACCAGGCACAGCTTGTGAATGCTGAGATGGTGGGTCAGATGGAGTGTCCCAAAGAAGTGTGGGGGGATGGTCCCCTGTGTGCTCAGTGTTTGACCTAGAAGTGGACCAGAACTACTTCTGGGTCCACCACTGAGAGTGTGGGGGACCCCCCTGCATTCCCGTGGGATGCTCCATCCGCCCAAACATCTCAGTGTTCACAAGCTGCACGTGGTACCTCAAGGTACATAGAAAAAACATATTAAGCTGTGCCTATGGCTGAATTACTGATTCTTGGAATCAGAAGCGAATCTTCAGATTCAAATTAGGCCAAATCTAACTGGGACAGTGATTCAAATCAGCAAATTGAATCACTGTCCCCCAAATCAGGCCAAATTCGAATCCAAATGGAATACTGCCCACTTTGCACACCCCTAGCAGGCAGTCTCTAGGGGAGACAGATCAGGCTTGTGCTTTTGGGGTTTTTTTTTCCTTCAGTGGAGCCTGTCTTTCCGGACTGCTGCCAGGCTGCTTGCACAGCCCCTGAGCTGCATGGGGCCTGGTGCTTCCCACCACAGATATAAGGTCATTTGCTGTGTCATTTAAGGCAAATTATGCCACCAAATGTGCAAACAGCAGAGCAATTAACGTGGTGCAAAAGTGTTGTGTACAAATGTCCATAGGTACTAAAACAAAAGGTATTTCTTATGCCTTTGGAACCCATGGAAAAGTTTTATGTTACCTTAACTACTTTATAACTAAATTTTATTTTGTATTTCTGTTGTCATAGGTACATTTACAAGTAAGACCAAAAGTTAACTTTGTTCACCCAATATGTAAGGGCCGTGTTGTACTTAGATGTGGGAGTATTGCCCTACATAGTTTGTTTAAAAGGGTGGGGGGCGGGGGTTACACATGGTGCACATCTGAACCCTGTGTTTAGAGAATTTTCACAGTTTAAACTACTTAAAACCAACAGAAACAGAGAGGCATTGTGATGCTATGTGGTATGGTGTTATCATATGGATTTTTTAATTCAATCAAAGGCTGTATAGTTTCACACATCTATACATATTAATTTATTTGGAAAGGATGACGCCAGTCCTTCAGACCTTGACTGTGTTTAAAAAAATATATAGACTGATTGAGCTACCCAAGCCATCTGTCTACTAAAATATTTACAAAAATGAGAATGGGATTTTTCAAACTTCATGACGTTGACTCAGCTCTGCACTTACAGATGTCAGTGGTGAAATTTTCATTGGTTTTTCACAGGAGCAGTTAGACCACGGTTTTTGAAAATCTCACTGTACCGTTATGCAAGTTTTGAATCATTCAATTTCCCTATTCCATGACTTTTAGAGTTATTGGTGACACAATTACAGTTAATTAAAAACTTTGAGCAGAATTCTAGCAAATTGCCGAAATTGCAGCTTTCCAGCCACACAAGTGGCTTTTTAGCACTAATATACAGTCTGCAATTCTATCACCTGGAAATATAAGTGTTCACACAGCCACTAAGCATGTGCAGTAGGCTACACACTGGCCTCAAAGGTTTATATGCATGCATAAGTACCAAAGAAACAAATAGAAACCTCCCATTCTTTAGCACCAAAAGCTGAGTGGTTCGGGCATTTGCCTAGTTTCCAGGCCCTCCCTACCCACAGGTGTTTGAACTCTGACTTCCCAGCCACTGCCTTTAACTACTATGTCACAGGTCAGACATTACCTAGTTGTTTCGCCATCCCTTGTTTATAAGCGGAACCAGTGCACCTTGCATTTAGTATTCATGGATAAAATGTATGTTGAGCAGTGGAGAAATTTCCATGTCACTGGGCAGAAGACTCCAGGCTAGGACCCAATCTATGTTTTTTTTTTCCAAAATAGCATACATCTGGTTAAGCCACACACCTACTGGCTTGCCTGTTTCCTCCTGGCCCATTTTCTCTATTTCTTGGCTGCCTAGACAGGCCAGCTGCCTAACCTGTGATCTGGTGATTATAGCACTGTGCCAGAAGTCATCAAGATGAAGGACCAAATCTCCTCTTGAGGAAGGGGGCCTAGAATCTGGGTCTCTTGCTGCCTTGATAAGTGGCCTAACCACTCAGCTATTGGGACTAGAATACAGGAAGTGCACCAATCCTGCAGCCCCAAAAACTGGCACAAGAAGCAAGGGGGAGTTCCCATGTCTATAGAGAAAATCATAGGATATAAAGTCACAAGCCAATGGGCCAAAGGGAGGGAACAGGTAAAAGGTAAAGAAGCGTCAACACTATGGTAACATATACTCAGTACCTTTATTCCCTGCCCTCTCCCCAACACACACACTTCCAGAGGTGTCCCAAACAACCCCCTAGTCCCTAGAGCGCTCAAACAGCAGCTTCAACTGCCTCTGAATCCAGCTCCTGCAGTCCACAGTCCTGTGTGACTGAGCCAGTGACATCTCCAGCTGCACTGCACACTTTTCTGCATAGGGCTGACCAGATTCCATGTGCACACTAATCTCTCTTCCTCTCACTCCAGCCTCAAGCTTCCTCTTGCTTTTTCCCTTGCCCCCCCAGCCCCTGGGGGTTTCTGGAAGTTGTAGTCCAAAATAACAGTCAGCACAGCTCTGCAGACTGGCCCTCTGGTTCCTCCTGCTGTTACACACATTACATTCACTTTACAGAAGAGCTTCCTCCACACTACACAGGTAACAGAACTGCAAATTGTTTAAGTGCCAAGAATGCCACTTACCTACCTGGAAAATGAAAATGTGGACACACATGAATGATGTGTGACCCCAGTGGCTGGCAGAGCATGGTGGCAGCAGGCGCACAGCAGCAGCAAGCTGGGAGCTCTTGCAGATGCCAGGGGCACTGTCTGCAGTGGGGGTATGGGGGCGGCAAGCACCAACCAGGGGTTGGCAACCACCCACACTGCCAGTGGTGGCCAGTGGAGATCGCTGATCACCTGTAGACACTGCCAGCAGTGGGGGTGGTGAGCAGTGACCAGCCACAGGCACCACTGACCTTGCTGGTGCCTCTTCACAGGAGGTGCACCACCACGCTTAGAGAGTCCATGTGCACCCGCATGCACCTCCTACACATCGCCAGTGTGGACACAAAGTGAAACAGAATTTTGCCTCTTCTGACTTTATTGTAACTAAGGGATAAGTGAGAATGATAATCCATTATTTTCAGATCCTTTTATTTTAAGACCAATATTTTTCATGCTTGAATTCAATCTAAATGGTTAAATTGATATTATATACATATTATCTGAGGAAGCAGCACAAGATCATACCATTTAAAAAAACATATTGTAATGTACATATGCAAAGGGAATCATGAAAACTGAACAAGCTGTCAACTTGAACTGCTGTTCCTTTTTACTTTTGTATGTTCAGCTACAAACTTAATGTCATATTGACCCAATTTTGTGGATATTAAAGCCAACAGCAATATTTCCATTGATTTCCATTGGTCTCAAAAGTGGATATAACTTTAGGCAGAACTTGGCCTAATGGGTTTTGCATGGAATAAATGTCAGGAACAATTATCAAAATGAAAAATGAGTTTGTACTAAGAAATATGCAAGTATGTGCCAGTGACAATGCTAGGCACAATAATTATGTTTGTATTCTGTATATATGTTACACAGAAAAATTCTGGTTATAGTTCAACACCTATCAGAAATGAAATGATCACCTTTTTGTTCAAGAATGACATGTGTCATTTATTCTATGTGAACATTTTTATGATGAATTATACTTCATACTATGGATCAATTCATATTTTACTTTTCAGCTACTTCAATTTTGATGTCCAAGGGCACACTGTATGATATGATTTCCAAACTAATATTTATCTTCCTCCAATGTAATGATTTAAAATTTTTTTCACAATATTATTGTACAACCAGTCCCATACATAATAAACATTAGATAACGAGTTATACCTTAGGG
Source organism: Crocodylus porosus (assembly GCF_001723895.1). Lineage (NCBI taxonomy): Eukaryota > Metazoa > Chordata > Crocodylia > Crocodylidae > Crocodylus > Crocodylus porosus. Next base: position 216,470,794 of record NW_017728886.1, on the reverse strand, counting down.
CACAGCTCATGAAGTTTTATCCTAACAGTAACTATTTTATACCAAGAGCTTTATTATCTATGTTTCTATAGTGGATTTATGATAGATTTTCAAAGACTGCTACTCCTTGTCCACCTAAAGAACCATTAGCACTGTCTCATTTCTTCCCACATTTTTCTGTTAAACTGAACATTTGCAAAACTGAACATTTTGCTTCAGCCCAAAAGTGGAAATTTAAACTAAATTGAGTTACCTATTTTTGGTTAAATGGAAAATACACTCTTCCTTCTTTATATTTATGGCTTTAAGAATAACTCATATAAAACAGCTCAGTTTTACTATTTCACAAGTGTATATGGACTGGCACCAAAAAGGAAAAATCATATGGGAACTCTTGGTTAAAAAAACAAAAAAACCCAAAAACATACATTCAGAAATTGGTCTTCATGCTATACCGTGAGGAAGAAATCCATAGGAATTTGCTATTCTTTCCTGAGGCAGAAACACATTCAATTAAAGTCTACTTGATCTTAGCCTAAAAGAGGCCAAGAAGCAATTGTATGGATACCAGAAAAGTGCATAATTCACTTACCTACATAACACACTGCCTATTTACATTATAATAAACATTGATTATCTACATATCAGTTAAGTATATAAACTACTTATATTTTAGCCCCCTATCTACTTTCTAACAAGATTGTATTCTGTTTAAATGCATAAAAAATTGTGCCAGAAGCAGTGGGGGTAAGTAGCTGTCAAAAGGAAGCTCTTAGAAACCTTGAAAATGATGAGATCTAGTTAGTTTTGGGACTCCTAATACCACAACACTGTGTTCTGTAGTGAGCAATTTTTACAATACGTTTGGATAAGTGCATATTCTGAGTAAATGAATAGCTGTTTTTCAATACCAAGGCTATGAACTCACTATCTAATAACAGTTTGGTTAAACTGTCAGACATTCAGCTAAGGCTGTGATTCTCAACCAAGGTACTCTGGGGTGTCATGAAATCCTTTGAAGGGTGTTGCAGGGTGCTACACAATATTAGGTGTGCAAGCATCTACACATGACTCACAAGATAAACCTGGGTCACAAGATAAACCTGGGGGTTGCTTGTACATGTGACGGGAGTTTAGTCATCAGGGTTTTATTCTATGACCCCTAAATTGAAATGGTGGACGCTAAACCTACCATTTCAATTTTTCCATCATGTTACAGTGAAGGACCCAATCCTCTTTTTCTTTTTTTGTTGGAGCTGGAGCCTGCAGAAGCAAGCAGCTGGCGGTCCTGCAGGGCAGGGGGGGCTGGTCCTTTCCTCCATGGCAGTGATGCCCTCCAGGGCCACCTGGGTAAAGAACACTGAACTAAGACCTGCAAACACTTAATCAGATGCAGTGCCAACATGTAGGGAGTAGATAGGGATGCACGTGCAACCCCTGACAGCAGCGTTCCAGGGCAGGGGGGGAAGGCAACAGCACTGCTTGCCCACTCTGACAGAGCCAGCCAGAAAGTGCGCCAAGAGAAGCAATCTCCCTGCGGCCGCTCTCACCCACGTGGAAGTGCAAGCAGCATGCCTGGAAGTGACAGCAGTGCACTGCCAGTTGTGGGATGGTGGGATTGGCCACAGGGGAACCTCCCCCCCCCCATCACTGACTGTCTGCTGCGGAGGCAAGTGCCCCTCCTGGCTCAGAAGGCACCAATCGCCCAAGAGCAGATGCTTAAGTTTAAGCACAACTGACCCCGCTGGAGTCAGTGGTATTATTAAAGCTCTTAAACATGTGTATGTTCACAGGTTTGGGGCCTAAATTTGTACACAATCTCTTTCATTGTCATTAAAAGTGAGACCATGATACATAGTAAGACAGAATGAAATTGTCAAATATTGTAGCGTAAATTACACAGTATTTAGGAATCACGGACTGTAAATGTAGGTGTAATTATGTGAGAAAGCTAAAATACATTTGTTCTCCTCATGATACTATCGAAGAAAAGGCAGTGAGAGGGCACAGCAGCCCCCCTGGCTCTCCAGGGACCTAGCAGACTTTCTAAGGCTAAAAAGAAAAGCCTACAAAGGATGGAGGATGAGATACATCTCTGAGGAGGATTATTCTGCACTGATCCAGTCCTGCAGGGAGCAAACCAGGAAAGCCAAGGCTGCAACTAAATTCCAACTAGCTTCAAGCATCAAGGACAATAAAAAG
>NW_017728886.1:216459426-216468513 GCF_001723895.1 Crocodylus porosus | reverse complement strand
GACATAAGGAAGAATTTCTTTACTATATGAGCCCACAAGATCTGGAACAGCCTGCCATTGGAGGTGGTTCAAGCACCTACATTGAACACCGTTAAGAGCAAGTTGGATTCTTATCTTTCTAGGATCCTATGACCCCAGCTGACTTCCTGCCCTTTGGGTGGGGGGCTCGACTTGATGATCTTCCGAGGTCTCTTCCAGCCCTAATGTCTATGAAATCTATGAAATACTACCAGCTAGTACTGATTCCCTTAGCCTGAACTAAAACTTAAGTACCATCCACATAGTCCAGAAAAGTGGAGTGTAGAGAAGTGAATTTGGTAATTTACTTTCCCATTTTAACAAAAAGTACTTCTCTTAGCTATGACAAAGAACTGGCATTGTGAGGAATAATCAGAATCTAGTGATAAAGTAGCACGGTACTTAGCTTGTGTAATTTGAAATGGAGGTAGAGGCAAAGATGTTGTAAGGTGATCAGGCTATATTGTCCCCCAGAACACTGTTGGTAATATAATTCAGCATACTCCAAAGGCAAAATAAATGTCTCTTGCCCTGTGTGTGTGTGTGCACACACGCCCCCATGCATGTGTGTGTGCATGTGTATGTGTGCATATATGCATGTGTATGAATACCAGGGATCAATCATTTCTGTTAGGAATGGTATTTACTGTTGAATGTGTGTGAATTCCATTAAAGCCAGTAACATTATCCCTTCAATTCCTTTTCCCTTCCATTTAGTGGCAGAATTTTAACAATTTGCTTCTAGGAACCCCCGAGAGCTCCCTTCAGAATATCATTCTGTTAAAGCACTGAATGTATCTATGTAAGTACCACTGAATTTAAAATAAAGTTATAAGCAATTAAAAATTGGCCTTGGTGCATCATTGCTATAACATTTCTATTAGTTTTTTAGTTATGTAATTTCCCTGTAGCATCATGGAGTCTCTTAATAACAAATTTCCCCTTCTGCAGCAGAGCACGTCTGGGATAAAACTGAGAATAGTAATATATTGTAAAACTCTGAGTTTTTCCTTTAGTAAAACTCTGGCATATTCGGTTGCTTGTAACTTTCTTTCCAAATTACTGGGTAAAATATTATTAATCCTAGCCTGCATTATTCTTCAAACTGAAGAACAATGGTGCTCATATTTAATGGGAAAATTATGTAAACATTATATAATTTTAACCACCTATTTACTAGAGCTCCATATGCATTGTAGCTTCCTGTACTGCTTCTACAACATATAGCTCCTTTTCCCAATATAGTGGGTGACCTATAGTTCAACTTTCATCATAAGCCATTGTTAAATTACCTATCAGTTCTAATTCACTATCAAGATGAAAACTCCTGTCTCCAATTAGTCAATGATTCGGCCTCCTTGTTTAATTTTCAAGTAACTAGTTTCTCTTCTAGCACCTGGAGAAGTTCACAGTAGCTGTCTCATATCTCCTCCTGCAGATATAACATTCTAAATTGCCATGTTAATTATGAGCTAAGTTCACTATCTATCATGCTGACCAATATTGTTCTATCATTCCTTTTGTAAGTCACTGTCTGTTCTTGTTATCATGTCTTAAAATGTAAGTAGAACTCTGTGGAGAAAGGATGTTGTATTTCATGGAGTATTTTTGTATTTTGAAATGTGGTTTGTCTTTGATTCAGAACACATACCAGAAATAATTTGAAATTTTCTATAAAAGTCAATAGAGACCTGGCTCTAGGAAAGGCCACTTCATGGGCTATCCTGGAATGGTAGAGCCTAGACTCTGAGGCAGTCCAGCAAGTGAGATGCTAAACCAGTCATGTGAGCTGGCAGATTTCACTGTGTGTTTGATAGGGTTCCATTTGACCTTGTAGCAGGGAGCCAAGTCTTGATCCTGCTCTACTCACCTCTTCAGGCAAGCTTGTCCCATAAGCTCAATCCTAGAGGAATATCAGGCCAGACAGAAAAGAGTTCCCATCCTGGTCAGAGGGAAGCAATCACTCAGAAGACCCTGAGAGTTCTGGCCGTTCATAAAAGTGTGACATTAGGGACCATCTGGGCATGTTTTGTCCCCCAGAAAAGGGCTGAACAAGCAGTTTTATCTGAGATACATGCTAAAGCATGGGCTGAATGCTATAGAAAAGCTTAGAGAACATCACTCACTACAACAGCAAGGAAGCAACCGCTGAAGCCACTGAGGTGACAGGTTATCACTACAGACTGGTGAGAAAGCTATGTGGTGGGGGGGAATAGGGTGTACAGAAATCAGGAAGCATTGTCCTGGCCCTTGCAGCATGTAGATTACCTCTGGGAAAAGGGAAATCTGGGGGACTTTTACCTGGGAACTGCACAGTGATGCAGACTGGTTGTGGGTACTGAGAGCTGGGAATCTCCACTGCTGAGGAAGACAAGGGATACAGCCTGCATCTGTGGCTCCACTGGAGGAGCACTGGACTGGTAAAGACACCAACCTGGACAAAAAAGGGGCACAGAGACCCTGAAGGGAAAGAGAAGCAATGGGAAAACCAGGCTCTTAATTGGAATTAAGTGAGACCTGGAGGGTGAATTGCTGGGACTGAATACAGACTGTGTGGGACACAGCTTGGGGGTTAGCCTGACTTCAGCTTACATAGACTGTACCTGAAAAGGCTAGAGGGAAAATTTATATTTGACTTAGAGAGTGGAAGCATGAACACCTGGAGTGCAGGTGTTGCTCTGAGGATTTGGAGAGACTGTTATTGGTCCAAGGCACAGAATTTAGTAAAGGAACTCAGGAGTCCTTGAGCTCAGGTGAATATAGAGGGGAATAATTAACCAAGAGGAGTAGTCCCTTTGAAGGTGACTTTGAAGCATTACTAAGGGTGGGACCTGGACTGTGAGGAAGGTCCAGTGAGGACTGAATCTGAATTGTGATGTGGTAGTCACCAGAGAGGTCTCTAGAGAGGACCAGGTTGTTAATTTCAGTTTTGTTTGAGTTTCTACTTGGGCATGAGTAATATTGACTAAGATAAATCAAAAGGAACTCCAGAGTTAAATGTGAATTTGGAAGTGAAAGTCACAAAGTCAACAAGTTGCAAGACTTCATGGGTGCATATTGGGCTAGGGCATAGGGAAAAGAGGAGCCCTGGAAAAGCACCAATCCTAAAAACAAGCTAGAAAAGATCTATTATGGGCCTGCACTTCCTCCTGTCCACAATAATACCAACAAAGTTATGGCAGGTGTGATAGGGGCAATCCCCTGAAGGAGACCTTACCTCAAAGTGAAGAGCTCCCAAGCCAGTAGGATGTGGTGGTGGACTGGATGTCTGGCAGGAGCAAAAATGTGGTGGGGAAAAAATGCCATGGTGAAAAAAGAAGAAAAAAAAGAAAAATGACAACAGGTCCAGGAAGAGCCAGGGCTCGCTCCTTTCCTAGCATGGACCTGTTTTATGGTGGCGTGCTGGTGCCAATTCACTGCCTGGCCCCTTAGGGTAGTGTCAAAATCTCTGCTGAGAGCAGAGTCAGGGGACTGGAAATGTGGCTTCTGGTAAGGCTAAGAGAGCCCCATGGAGGAGGAAGCACATGAGGAAAGGAAAAGCCCACCAGGTGTAAAGTACATACCTAAAGAGAAAGTGTAGATCCTGAATGCCTCTGGACAGGAATGGATGGCCAGGAACCCCACAAAGGTTATAGAGAGCCAGGAGTCTGGGCCAAAATAAACATACAACAGAGAAGCAAGGATGTCACTTGTAACAAGGTAACCCGGTGACAGCAGGCAAGCAAGTCTTTGCTATGATGGGAAATTCAGGCCAAAAGTGAGGTCCATACCCTATTTTTTCTTTAAAACTAAAAAAATCCAATACAAACAAAAATATCATCAGAGCTCACCTTAGAGGTGAGCGGAAGATAAACATCTAAAGGTTGGCCATAAAGCGGGGTGTAGGGGAGGCAGAGCCCTGAATCAGGTAACCGGACCGCCCTGGTTACGGAGGACCCCACAGAAGGCAGGACATAACATCCTACTCTCAGTAATAACTTATTTTTTTCATCAAAGACGTGGCAGGAGAGAACCACCCTGAAGGCCTTCCAAGGCATATACTCCAGCATTCCAAGGCATATACTCGTCTGGATCAGAACGAAACAGCAAAACCTGAGAGGTCCCTAACAGCTAGGCATATAAATGAACACCAGGGGAACTTACAATTTGGTGCAATGGCTGGGAAAAACCAGGAAGAAGTGACCCTGGAGGATGATATAGAGATGGAGGTGAACCTAAAGCCCCAGGTTGAGTTGCTGGGCTAAACATTACACATCATCACAAAAGTATTGGCAGTCTAACAACAACAAGCTTTACACCAGCAGAAATGGATGCGGCAGAATTGGACCATCTTCTCTATACACAAAAAGATGAAAGAAGATGATGTGGAGGCATATATAGAATCATTTGAGCAGACAGCTACAAGTGGGGCTCAACTGGCTACAGTGGGCAAGTCAGCTAGGATCCCTAGTTATAGGAAAAGCTCAAGCAGCATATCAAGTGATCCCCAGAGGGGAGTCAAAGTGGCTATATTACACCGCTTGGAACTCAAAGCCAAGCATTACCAGAGATTGTTCAGAGCCTGAAAAGGGAAGGATGATTGAAAGCCTCAGAATCTGATGCAACTCCTAAAGAATCTATTGAATAAGTGGGTTCCAGCTGAACAGGTAGACACGGCCACCCTTGCAGGCCAGATTTTATTAGAACAGTTTGTTCAAGAACTAGAAGATGAGACCCAGTTATGACATCTCCCAAAGACAGCAGAAGAGCCGTTGAGAATTGCTGAGGCATTTGCAGAATCTGAAGTGGATCATGCTGTGAGGAAAGAGAAGAGCCACAGGGAAGTAAGATGATCTCTCCAGAATTGCAAGCAGCTGTCCCAGCCCCAAGGCCGCAAAAAACTATGCAGGGCTCATTCTTTACCCAGTGTTTCTGGAGGAGAAAAGGAGTCAGCTAGCACTCCAAGATAAAAAGAGCAGGCAAAAGATAAAAACCAGGAAACAGAAGTGACTGACTCAGCCAGAGTGATGGCAGAAAGAGCAGCTAAGATCGGGTCTCAGAGAGACAGCTCTGTGGAGAGAGCTACCTGAGGGAATCCCTCAGGGAAACTGAAACTGCCGCTGGGCAGTCCAGAGGTACCATAAAGACCCTAATAGCAGGGCTAAAAAAAAGGGCTGGATTATAAGGGCAAGAGAAGTCCCAGTTTATTTTCATTTCTCCTTTACTTTAGAGTGAGAGGGGAGTGCTCCCCAAGACAACAGGACAGTGTGTTTGCAACTATCTTGACAATAGCCCAGTAAAAACATGAATATAACAAGTGAGCATCTGTCAGATAATTCAGTGTTGGGGATAAGGTCCTTGTACTACTTCCCACAACTGATGACAAATTGTTAACATGCTGGCAAGGGCCATTTGAGATCATAAAACAAGCTGGCCCAGTAGATTACGAGGTCCACCGCCCAGGACATCAAAAGGAGCATCAGATTTATCATGTTAATTTGTTAAAGGCCTGGCAAGAACCAGAGGGCTGGATGATTAATCCTGAGGACCTGCCTGAGGAGCTGAGACCATAAATAAGCTATCACACTTGGCTGGTAGCTTAGCATGAGAAGATAGAACAGGGCCCAGAACTTAGTCGAGCCCAGCAAGAATAGTTAAGAGTGCTGATAAAAGAATTTAGCAATTTATTTAATGAAAAACCCAAGAAGGCCAGGGATGTAAAACACGAAATTAACACTCCAGCAAGCACTATAGTATAAGAAAGGTTGAGATCTTTCCTCACCACCTGCAAGCCAATGTACATCAAGAAATCCAGAAGATGCTAGCTCGAGGGATTATTGTACCATCCTGGAGCCCATGGCAAAGCCCTACGGTCATGGTACCTAACGCTGATGGGTCTTTACGAATATGTATAGATTTCAGGAGGGTGAATGAGATTGCCAGGTTTGATGCATTTCCAATGCCCCATATAGAAGAATTATTAGAAAGGGTAGGCCACTCCCGCTATATATCCACAATAGATTTGTCCAAAGGATATTGGCAAATACCAATGGCAGTAAGGGACCAAAAGAAAACCACATTTGGTACACTGTGGGGCTTGTTTGAATTTACAAGAATGCCATTTGGCCTCCATGGAGCTGCCACTACTTTCCAATGCCTCATGGACCAGATCCTTGTACCACATATAAGGTATGCCACTGCGTGTACTGACAACATCATCATATATTTGCAATCCTGGGTGCAGCATATATGTCACTTGAAGGTGGTGCTCAGAGGACTCTGTCAAGTAGGGATGACTGCTAATCCCCCAACAATGCTTTTTGGGTATGAGAGAAACCAATTACCTAGGGTTCAGGGTCAGACATGTGGTCATACAACCTCTGGCTAGCAAAGTAACCATGATAGAAAATTATTTACCCCCGCAAACCAAAAGGCAAATGAGGTCATTCTTGGGGCTAGCTAATTATTATAGGAGGTTTATACCACACTTCACCAAAAAAGCAGCCATCCTGATGAACAAGATAAGAGGCAAGGTTCAATTCTCCATACAATGCACATCCCAAATGGAAGGGACCTTTAGGGATATTAAAAGAGCCCTCTGCAATGATGTCCTTGTTGTAACACTTAATTTTTCCAAAATCATTATACTACATACAGATGCCTCTAAAACAGCAATGGCAGCTTTGTTATGACAAGAGAATGAAGGAACAGAGTGACCAATTGCTTTCACCAGCAAGAAATTAAAACACAGTGGAAACAAGGTATTCTATGATTGAGAACAAATGTTTAACCATAAAATGGACTGTAAATTATTTCTGGTATTACTTGATGGACAGAGAATTTAGACTAATAACTGACCATGCCCCACTACAATGGTTAAATAAGGCCAAAAATGATAATGCACACATAACACGGTGGACACTATCTTTATAGCCTTTTAAATTTGTGGTCAGTTATAGGCCTGGAATGACTAACAAGGTAGCAGATTTTTTGTCTAGATGTAATGGGATAGATGGAACAGTGACAGCATATTTTAAGAAGATGAACGAAGGTGGTACCAACCAAAGCCAAAAGGCACTCCCACCACAAGGCAACTTAAGTAGGGGGATGTGAGACAGGGACAATCTCCCGAAGGAGAACTTACCCAAAGTGAAGAGCTCCTGAGCCAGCAGGATGCAGCAATGAACCAGAAGTCTGGCGGGAGAAAAATCACGGTGGGAAAAAACATTGTGGAATGAAAGAAGAAAAAAAAGAAGTCCAATAGGTCCAGGAAGAGCTGGGACTGGCTTCTGCCCCAGCATGGACCCATTTTATGGCAGCGTGCCAGCACCAATTTGCCCCCTGGCACCTTAGGGCAGAGTCAAAGGCCCTGTCGGGAGCAGAGTCAGGGGGACTGGAGGTGAGGCTTCTGGTGGGGCCAGGAAAGCCCCGAGGAGGAGAAAGCTCTAGAGAGGATCAGAGGTGGCTGCCCCAGGAGTGGGCACATGAAGAAATGATAAGTCCACAACGGCAAAAGTACAAACCTGAAAAAGAGGTGTAGATCCCAGATGCCTCCAGACAGGACTGGATGGCCAGGAACTCTGCAAAGGGAACAGAGAGCCAGTAGTCCGGACCAAAATAAACATACAACAGAGAAGCAAGGATGTCACTTGTAACAAGGTAACTTGGGGACAGCAGGGACCACAAGCAAGTCTTTGCTACTGTGACAGACTAGCTGGTAGTGATTTGGCCCAGGAGTTTTGAAGGATGTTTAAAAGATCATCCTTCAAAGTTTTGAAGGAGTTTGTGAAAGATGATTGGAGGGCTTGGGATTCCCTTTCCTCCAGCAGAAAGCTGCACAGTGACCCAAGAGGCTCCCAGCTCCACTTCCCATTTCTCTAGCAAGAGGCGGACCAGCTCAATGTGAAGCAGGGGCTTCCAGAAGGTCAGAATCCCTAGCAGTCTAAAATAGGCACAACAGTGATGGCTGTATTGCAGAGTTTCTGCTTACCATATAGGAGATCTGAGTTCAAATCTTAGCTGGGTTAAGTAGGGATAGATGAAGTGACAGGGCTGAAAAACTTGTTGAAGTACAGGGGGTCACTGTGTTTTTCCCCTACAGGTACCCATGCCCTAGATCTCTTATTATTTGGCGTTTTGTATTTTGCACATTCTATGTGCAGAGTAGAAACCTTTATGTTTAGTATTCATAGTAACAGGAAAGTCACCTTTCTTGTTAGTTCCAGATTTAAATTAGTGCAAGTGTAAGACCTGAATTTCTCATACAGTTAAAACTCATTGAAAACATGGGACTTATGAATTCAATACATATTAGACTGGTCCAAAACTATTACATTTGTAAGGATTCGTGGCATAAAATTATATTTTTACAGGGTAGAAAAATATTCAGACAAGGAGAGGAAATAGATGCCAAGAAGGCAAAAATTGAGAAGGATTGACAATGTTTAAATATCTACTGAAGCAAAGAAAAAGTGTCAAGTCAGGTTGGAAGTCCTGAAAAATCATATTCAGTCTTAGAATGTTGGCATAGTGGTGCTATTGCTGGTAAAAAGCAAAATCTTGACATCTTTGAGGACAAGAAAAGGTGGAATGGTTTTCAAAACTGGTGGGTTTTCAGTGGTATTAAAGATATACTAATTGTAAAACAAATGTAAAGTTTGATCATATGAATGGATCAAAAAGGAACTAGCAAAGGTGTTATATTTTGGCAGGTGGATTTCAAGGATAAAGATAGAGCTTTTTTCTAAAACTCAAAGAAAAAAAGGAAGTTAAATGTAAAGGAAATTAGAAATTATTTTTTCCTGATCCCTGGTCAAACATCCATTGAAGAAGTGGACCTTTATTCCAGTAGAGAAGCTTTTCTTGCCAAAAATATGGAGATAGCTTCCTTTGTCCCCAGCCAAGCTGAGGAAGAATTATGAAAATAAAACTTACATCTTTTGGGACTTTAAATTGTCTGAAGATCTATTGCAACTTGTTGAAAGTGACGTAATTTAGGGAAGATTTCATAGATTTCATAGACATCAGGGCTGGAAGGGACCTCGGGAGATCATCGAGTCCAGCCCCCTGCCCAAAGGGCAGGAAGTCAGC
>NW_017728886.1:216418606-216458531 GCF_001723895.1 Crocodylus porosus | reverse complement strand
CCAACCACAGAGCCAATTTCCCAGCCAGCGGATCATGATGGAGCCAAGGCCACAAGGCCAGATCCAGGAAGATCTGGATTCTAGCTCAGGCTCAGAGGGAACTTGAGGACTTTATGGTTTTCTTTTTTCTATCAAGTTTTATAGCCCATATTTGTAGTAAAATGACATTGTTTGAAGTCTGTACGTTTCATGGGAGTGGTGCTTTAAGAAGTTATTTCAGTTAAATGGCACCAGATGGAGTGTTCAGTTTGTGACAGGACTCCAGTGTTTAGTTTGAAATTATGTTCTTCATTCAATAGCTTTATGGTGTCAACAGCTAGTCTGCTGGCATATATTTTCCTGCCCTCATCCCTTAGAAAAAGTAGGCAGAATGCATCTTCAATTGATTTTGTAAAAAAATACTGTTCTTAGATATTAAGCTAGAAAACCTTGTTCAGCTTGACTGTTTATTACTGTATATCAGGAGTCTTTAAGTATTCAATGTAATGCTCTGATTGGCTTGCTGGTCTTTGACTATGTGACAACCACATACACTCTTCAAAGTTAGAATGTCATCATAGAACAAATGAACAACAACAACACTGCTACAAAATTGTATTAAATAATGTTTAGTGTAACGGGGGGGCGTGTTTTCACTCAGCTTATGAATTCCTTCATGTTTTGAGAAATATAATTTATGATATGTAGCCATCATTGTAGATTAGAACCACAGAGTGGCTGGGTTAAGAAGGATCCCAAGGACTTCCAATCCACTGTGTACATGCAGGATGCACTAGTCCTAAACCAGTCAGAACTGTTGTGGTATAAATATCTTTTATTAGACCAACTAGATAGTTGCAAAACAAATAAACAAACATTTTTTGCAACTGTCTAATTGGTCTAATAAAAGATATTGCCTCTGCCACAACAATTTATACTGCTTTTGCCTTTAGACCAACATGCCACAACCTATACCCCTATTCCTAAACCATTACAGAACTTCCAGTATGAAGCAGATACAAAGTAGTCAAAAAACAGACACAAGTCTAGGAAACTGAAATAAGTCCATCAAAGGATGAGTCATCATAAATAGTTGTAGTTCAACAACAGGGTTAAAAGCGACATGCTTTCGTTGGGCATGCTTTCTCCATCATGACAAGCAGGTAACACAGTTGGAGCTATGGGGAGTAGGAGGGGTTTTGCTTTTGCTTAGGGATATTGAGTAAATCCAAAGACTCTCTACATTGATGAGGACTTCGAGAGTGGACGGGAAGAGGGTACAAGTATCTGTTGTTTTGCACAAATTAGTAACTCTCTTGTAGTGTCTTATATCACAGTATGGGTGCATCTACCTGTGTGTTTACTGCAGAGTTGACTAATTAGCTTCTCAGTAAAGCATCACGGTCTACAAATGTGCCAGTACTAGGGTACAGTAAGTTAATTAACTCCACTATAGGATAGTAGTGTCATGGACAGTATCGTCCTATGGCAGAGTAATTGCATGCACTAAAATGCACATGTAGATGGTGATAAGGGGTTGGCTGGGGCACAAGAATGTTAAACTAAGGGGGCTACCTGCCACCTCACCCCGCACTTTAGCACAATTCCCCTCTGCTTCCTGATGCCCCTTCCCCTTCGCTGCCTGATGCTGCAACCCAGAGATCAGGGTTGACCCTCCATCCCTACCTCTGGGGTCCCTCCCAACTCAGGATGGCTCTATTAGACTGCTGTAGTCCCAGGCACATGTGCAGACACCGTGCCTGGGATCAGCTGACTTTGGGGCAAACTGCACTTAGGTGTAGCTCTGGATATATGAAAATGGATGGAGAGTCTTGGAAGATCTTAACATGAGCTTCAGGGCCTAGGGCAGTTGCGTGCCAAAAAGGATGCCAGACAAGAGATCTGACCCCAGGAAACTATCTTTGGAGATTCATTGGAAGCAGTGACAGGGTGCTACTCAAACCAGGATAGGATGCACAAAGGATCCATAGGATGTGTCCAATTAAGATGGGCTAACAACTGTCCATCAGAAGACTCAGGCAGGGCAGTGGCTCTTTGGCTTAGATCTACAAAGGTATTTAGGGTAATTCATTCATATTTAATTGCTAACTTCCCAAAATACAACTACACAGTGCTTTCCAGATATTAATTAATCCTCACAACACCCCTCTGATTTAGAAAAATATTAATAATTTGATTTTACAGAAAGGGCACAAAGGTTATATTACTTGGCAAAGGCCACAAAATGTGGAAGTAAAATTTAAGAGGCCCTGCTTTTAAGTTCACGGCTCAACTTGGGACTGTATTTAAATGGTTGAGGTTAAAAAATGCCTTTCTTTCTTACTTGTTAATAAAATATTTCAGTGAAAATTTTGGGTACAAACAGAGCCAGAAAATACAAATTGGCAGCCTTCAAGAGTGGAGGGAGGAAAGCCCCTAGCCCATTCCCCAAACTGGGCAGTCCCTAGTTTGGGATAGATGTTGGGGAGTATTGCCTTACTGCTCCTCTCCTTTCTTGGACTGGTTGGGAAGAAGTTAAGTGGCAGAGAAGCATACAGGTGTTCTTTCCTGAGGAGGGAAAACTCCTGTAGGAGAGATTTTCTTTGTTAAAAAAGGAAGATCTTTCTCCTGTGGGACACATTTTTCCTGCAAAAGAAACTTGATGAACTCCTATATGTTTGTAGTTTCAATCACTCTGTGGTGATTCTCCTGATAGATACCTAATGACTGTAAGTGACCATTAGGTTGTTAGCAGCCAGATTTCAAAGATAAGGTACCTTAATATGCAGCATAGCATCAACTGGGATTTTCAAGTCATGTAACTTCCTTTGCCTTTTACGGAATTTCAATGTTAACTTGCTTAAGCACTTTAAAAAATCTCAATGGATATGTCTACATGAGACATTTACTGCCTACGTGACTAATTAACTGAGCAGGAAATAGCTCAGTGCCTACACATGCACCCCTATTAGGGTGCACAAAACTAATACTCCACAGCAGGAAGTGCTTATATTTACAAGCAGCAGCTTATATTTGCTGACCAGCAGGCTGGGACAGGAGGGTGCTTCAGTGCCAGGGCTGCATGCTGGCTAACTCCATGCTGAAGCATCTTGGTGTCCCAGGCAGCCCCTCCATAGCACATTGAGCCCAGGGCCCCTGGGCCCCCTGCCAGCTGGGCTGCTGCAACCGAGCTCAATGTGCTACACTCTGACTGCACATACAGACATGCACCTGGAAGCTTCCTGGGAGCAATTAATTGTGGAGCAATAATCTCCACCATTTATTGCTGCCCCCTAATGGCATATATAGATGAACCCATTAAGTGCCTATCTGCATCATTAGGCACATCATTCCATTTGAAAACCTGGTTCAATACGGCTAAGACCTTTGTTTTTTCAAGGGAACGTAGCGTGTTAGCTGTTTAGGCACTTTGGAAAATTTTACCCCATTCAAAGTTAGGGCTTTTTAGAACAAAATAATGTATTTGTTTGCAACCAGAAACTAAGCTAAACAAATTATGGAATACATATCTTCCCTGAAAAGTGCTCTTAAGTAAATCAACCACAGCCTTCTGCAGCATCTTAGCTTAAGTTTACAAATTATTTTGAGGCTGGCTTAAAATAAAGAATCCAGCTTATAACATTCTTCATACATTTTAAAGGTGTGACTGAATTATAGGAATATATAAGATCTTTCTTCATAACTTGGAAAAAATATATGAGAGACATCTGAAGTGGCTACCTTAAAAATATGGTTTTAGACTTAATGAATTACTACCTAACTTTGCTATCATGTTATTAAATCACACCCCCTTCAGCTAATGGGAGAAAAAAGGCTTTGTGTTTTTTTATGAAGCTATACTGACATGATACTATTAAGAATGAAGAGTTAACATTTTAACTCTCCAGTCTGTCATTAGTAACTCTCCAGTCTGTCAGAAGTACAGGGTGCATACAGAAGAGCAGCTCGCAGGTCTAACTCATGGCAATTCATAGAAACCACCATGAGTTAGACCAATCCTCCTGTTTCAACAGATGTTAGCTGTTGGAGTGGGAGGGAGGATGATTGGAGCCAATCCAGAGAGAGAGGGGCTGTATCTTACCCTGCTTTGCTCCGAGACTCTTCCCCTGGATCCACCCCAACTCTCAAAGCTCCGGGTGTGTGTAGATGAAACAGGTGCCCTACATTGAAGCAGTGGGTTTTAAAAAACATCACATTAATTTAGGGCTGATTAAACCTCTGTGTCATGTACACACCCCGCTGACTTACCTGCCTCTCCAGCAGGGAGGGGAGGGTGAGCTGCTGGTGGGCGGAGTGGTACCCGGGTTGTGGCAGGGGAGGGGCTGGTGCTTCCCTCTGTAGCAGTGGTGGGCCCCCTCTAGGCAGCACCTGCCCACAGGCACCTGGCTTGGGTGGTCCTGGGGGGTACTGCAGCCACAGAGGGAAGCACTGGGACCCCGCACAGCTCAGGCAGGCAGGCAGGCTCTGGGAGAGAAAAGAAAAAAAGATCAGGCTCATTGCTTTTCTTGGGTGGAGCCTGCTTTTCTGGTCTGCTGCCAGGCTGCCTGCAGGGCTTCCTGCAGAACTGTGGAGCTGCACAGAGCCCAGTGCTTTGCTCCATGGCTGTAGGGGCAGCAAACTAAAATTTCTTGCAGGAGTTTTAGTTTGCTGTGCGTTAAGCCACCAAATTTTCTACAGAGGCTGGAATTAATGTGCAATACACAGCTGATGCATGCAAACACCGACACCATTAAAGCATTTAGCCTGCTTTAAAGTGTTGTGCACACATGCATTTTGTTTTGTCTACACACAGATTCTGTTGCCGTCTCTGGATGGGAGGGGGATGAAGGTAAGGTAGAAAAGTCTTCTGGGTTTTCTCAGCCCTGCTGGAGTGCAAGGTTGGGTAGATTGGAGCCCCCACCCTGAGGTGAAGGGTCCAATCCACCCACATCTGTACTGTAGCAGGGCTGAGAAAACCCCAGAAGACCTCCACACCTTGCCTTCAGAAGGGACTTCCCTCCCTTGCCTTCTCCCCCTCCCATCCAGAGAAAGGAGCTGAGCTGGGCTGGTTTTGCAGCCACAGCAGACAAATTAATGAAGTCACTCTGCTTAGGAATGGCTTCATTTGAACCCTCATACAATGAGGATTAATTTATTGGCAATCAGAGCCTTCTGCAGCTGTGCTTTGGTTTTGGCATGGCTTTAGTTCTATTTCAAGGGGCCAATTGCGAAGTGTCATTTCTGTTTGTGCCCATAGTCTAGGGCTAGTTACAGACGTTGAAAAAGCCCAAGCCAGAACTGATGTAAGTTACATAGTTTTCTGTAAGCTGTGTAGCTGAGATCAGTAGCCAACAGAACACATATTTGCCCTTTGGTGGTGGGTGCAAATCTTAAACCAGGTTCCTTCATTTATAAATCAGTCTGCGCGCACCAAACTTCTTGTCTATTACTGGTATAGACTGGTACCAGTAATAGTGGTATACTGTGCCACTTATACCAGTAAAAGTGAAATGTCTTTACCTGGCCTAGATGTCTTTTCAAATAGTGTCACACTTATGAAAATGTAAGGAAAAATCTATTAAGTTCTACTATGACCCTGCTCCATTTTGAATTAGTGATGTCTAAAGCAAACCTAGAATAAAATGGCAAATACTGGTCTTTGCAGTGATTCTCTCCACAGCTCTGACAGATTAGCTTCTACCTGAAATAGACACTGTTTTAATAATTTATTGCATTTATATAGTGCTTGAATATCATAGACCCCAAAATACTATACTAGCTTAATCTTCTGCATAAAGATTGTTCCATTTATGCTTGGCATCTGTTACCTTTTTGTCTAGTAATATCTCTCTCTATATATAAAAATAGTTTTTTCAGAAACCCACAAAAATCCTTATTTCAATGAAATGGTAAGGAAAATTACCCTCATGAAAAGTAACAGGTAGTCTGTGCAGCATTTTTATCCTAGAACTATAGTTCTTTAAAGTTTTCACTTGGATGGAGCTCATTTTAATTGTGGCAAAATAGTTTCACAATTATGGTCAATCTCCATTGGTTTTTTATGGTGCATCTCCCTTACTTGGTTTCACAGATCACCTGCTCTCCCATACATAATTGTACAGTCTGCTTTCCTTCCCATTCAGAATCATAAATTGTCCCTCTGAGAAATACAGCAATTGCTCATGTGCACCTGGGAAAGCTAGATTAGGAAAGCATTTAGGGTATTTTAAAGTGTTTTCATTCAGTTTAACAACTGGAAACAAAGAGAAGGAGCCAGCTGTCCAAGGACTGTAAACTGTGATGCATGGATTACTAATGACCATAAACTACAATTTAAGTACCATTGTTTCAGATAAAGTCATAGTTCTTCCATTTATCCTCATACCCTTTTTTGCCTCGTATTTGTGTCCGAGGGTGAACAACAAGTCCATTAGTGTATTTATACTTTAACAATTAAAACTTTATTTTGGTGCTCTTTATTGTATGTTCTATTTCCTTGACCTCTTGGCTATTCATTTATATTGCATTCCATAGCCTTCTGGTTCTGATAATATATCCTGGTCCTGTAATGCTTTCTGAATTGGGTTCTCATAGCCTTCCTGGGATATCTGGGCTTCTGATCCCAGAAGCATCCTTTTTTGCTTGACTTAGGTTCTCTATGCTGTCCTTCAAACTTGGTTTCACTACAATGTTATATTAGCATCAATGGGATGACAGCCACACAATAAAATTCATACTGCTATTTACCTCATATGCACATGTGCACACATGTGTGCATACATGCAAACATACACATATGGCATGTAAATGAAAAGAGTACAACTAGAACGAATAGCATTGCTTATTCTTTATGATTTCATCTTTTAATAGCTCAGCTGTTTTTCGTTTTCTTATAACATAAGTAATCACCTTTCCCATCTGAAACAAATTAACTCCTGGGGAGGAGATGTTCCAAGAGCTTTCATATGGTTCCTGTTACCAGGGAAACTACTACTTTTGTCAGTATGTGTTCTGTAGCTCACAAACACTGTAGATTGCTTTGTATCATCAGATGACAAGAGACAGCAAGGACCAACTCGTCTGTATGTGGTTTTTGAGTGAAAAAAATAATTAGAGACTTCCACAATACTCTGCAATATTACTTACCCTGAAGACTCTTCAAAACAAAGAAGTATACAAAATAGTGTGATTTATCTATGTACTCAGCTTACTGTATATCGATGAAATACATATTTTCTTTGTGGTATACTGTGGAAAAAAAGAAAAAAAAAAAGATCATTCAGTGCTGTGGGGCCCTCTGCTGGAGAACCAGGATGTGTTATGCAAATCTTGGACACAGGGTGGAGTTAAGGGTGGTTTGTCAGACCCTGGCAGAAAAAGACTTTACCTGGGGGGTGAGGACAGAGTTATGTGGGTGCCTAGGCATATCTCATCCTTAAAGCCTTAAACATTTCCTTGTGTTTTTCATAGCAAAAGTTAATGATTAATATATTTGGTAAGGCATGAAGCCAAAGCCTTCAATATCCAGAGGAACTTAGTACCTGAATGCAACAATATAATTTTTCTGTTAAAAAATAGTCAGTTTCTAAATGTATGGCATATTTTTTATTTTTACTTTTGGCAAAGAAAACCAAGGCACACACTAAAATATTAGTGTTCCCATTACTAATAATTTTTGTCCTAAGTTCCAATGTTCTATTTCTATTTCTTATTATTTTAATATGCAAATATGATTGCCCTGAGGGCACCATGATATCCTGAAATCTTTAGCACCTATTTAACAGCCAGATATGTAATTAAGTCCACTCTCAAATGGGATGATGGGTATTTTTATTTAAAATGAGTAGTAGTTCGGATCCAAAGTAGGGCTGCCTCTGATTAATACTGCACCACTGCAGTGTTTCTGAACAACTCAACAAGATTTCTTTTTTTAAAATGCCCTCAGGAATAGGGCTCATTTGGTGTCAAATGTAGATTTGCATTTCCACTTCCTTTTTTAACTGGAGCTATTTTGTCTAGAATGCATATACAGAGGACCTGATTTGGTTTGTATATAAAAATGAAGCCAATGGATCTAGGAAAACAAAACAAAACAAAAGCCATCTGTACAATCCATTTTCATTCTTTGACAGGCCAAAATAATAAAACTAGAAACACTGGCATCAAAAGTGGAAATATCAGCTTAGTTTTGACCATAATCATTCCATCTTCCTCACAATAGTAACACTCATGTTGGAGTTCAGTTTCTTTTGGATGGCATACAAAAATATAGCTTATATTGATATCAGAGGGATCCCTACATGAGTGATGATAGGAAAAGAGCCATTTATACACACACACATATATTTTCATTGTATATAAGAATCCGTAATACCAACCACAATATATCACTTTTAATACCAAAGTTCCAGGTAACAGCTACTCCACAAAATAAGAAATACAATCAGCAGCAAGCTGTGGAATGTGCATAAAATAAAATGCATGAAATGATAAAATGAAATGATAGAAAATATTATTATTAGTATTGTATAAGTTGCATTAAATGTAAGTATGAAAAAAAATGTCCCTGACCTAAGAAACTAACAATCTAAATAAGACAAGCAAGTGATAGGGCATGGGCTATTGCAAAAAGAGCAGGTATGGATGGTGAAATTGTGCATCATGCATCTTGCTTGTTCTATACTTAAATGGGGATTGTTCCCCACTTTTGCTTCCAGTTCTTAATATGTATTGACACTTTTCTAGAGTAGTGAGAAGTTTAGAGCCCCTGTGAAAAGGGTGCAATGAAAGGGTATGGTTCAACCAAAAAATTCAAGCAGGGCTTATTTATCCCTGTTCAGCAAAGCCTTTGAGCACAATATGTAACTTTAAGCATGTGCTCATATACCATTTGTTTCAGTGGTGCTGATGCACACATTTCAGTGGTTTGCTGAATATGAATAGGATTACCCTCATAGTTAAGATTAGGCAAAAACTCCAGGGCCTTTTGGAATCTGAGTCTAGAAGGAGACCAGGAGGCACTAAGGGGAGAGGGAGGGAGGCAGAAAGAACATAAGTCTCAGAGAAAAGTCAAAGTATTTGGAGCCAGAGCTAAATGTCCTCAGGATGGGAGTGGCAACAGGACATGAAATAAGTGGCTAGAATACAGCTAGCTCCATAGTGAAATAATTAAGTCAATGGAAAATTAAATATAAATAAGATTTTTTTCCCCTGTGAAATGTCAGGGGAAAATATGAACGAATTGACATCAATATGTGGAGCTTACTCTGGTAGACTCTTCTTTGCTTTCTTGGAAAAAGGCATTTTTGGGCATGGTTTTTATCTGGCAAGAGCTGAAGGAGTCCTATGAAAGCAGCATGCCAAATCCTGAGGGAAGTATGCCACACCTCAATTAGACATTTGCTACCAACCAGGAGAGCTCTGTCAAGCCCTCCTTGCTTGAGGGGTAATGCAGGTTAAAATGATGTGGGAAAAAGAGATGTCAGTATATGAATTTGAAATGTGCTGAAATTGCCTTGATATACTTAATTACAGAATTCCTTATTACTGTCATTATATTTAAATCCCACTGTTAGTTCATTCATCTGGACACTAGTTTTTATAAAAAATTACAACTCATTTATGGCACCATCTAGATTTTATGATCTCTGAGCTATCTTGTCTTGCCTATAGTCTTGCCTATAGGAAAGATGTCAAACATAATGTTCTGTAATCATAGAATCACAGGGTTATTTGTGTGTCATTTAGTGCAACCCCCTGCACAAATGCAAGAAGTGCTATTGTTAGGGATTAGAAGAACTATTAAGTAGCAAATGCAGGGTCTGGTGACTAAACTCAGGGTTAGAGACTGGAAACATTTTCTTTCAACAGACAAAGATTTAGGTTGAAATCCTGGCATCAATTTGGAATTTTGCTACTGGCTACACCTTTTACTAAAAAACTTTGTTTGGCCCCTGGCTGATGTTATTTCCATCAAGCAACCGGTAATGCTGCTCAGTAAAAACTGTTGCTCCATGCGACCTGCTTCATGTTCACAGGACAAGCTATCCAGGGGGGATAAAAGTTCTCTGGAAACTTGATCTACCAGAACTTGCCAGCAAGGGCAGCTGGATAGCTGCTGGCAGGTTCAGTCATTCCCACTATTCAGTTGTGCTGTTAATAAAATGTAAGCTCTGATCCCTTCAACTGAGTTTCCCTGGGAGGAGGAGCTGTCCTCCCTACCCTTGTGCAGAGCAGGAAAGACTCATAAAGGGTGGGAGGTGGGGGCAGAGGCAGGCGCTGTGGCGCTCAAACTCTGCTAGGGTACCTTGGGAGGTGTTTTTGAACATTGATTCTTTTCTTCTCTCTCCATCTTGCAGTTTCCTCTTCCCAACACATTCCTATTGTGGGCAAATAAAGCATATTAGGTAATTAGGTTTGTTTACACTCTAGCTCTCGCCAGGGAAAAGGTGCTAAAATGTTTCTTAGAGAGGCATCCTAGAAGACAAGTTGAGTAAAGGGAGAAGGGACTGGGAGTCATGACATCTCCTGCTGAGATACCTTAGTGCACCAGAGCTGAGCATGAGTCCCCTTGCATGAAGAAAAAGCAGATGGGAAAAGAGCAATCCTCCCTGAGATGCTGAAGGACCTGGCCAAACATTATCACTCTGTGTGCAATATGCCATGCTGTCAAATTAAAGTGTGACACAAATAAATTGCAAAATTATTTGATATTTAATAAGATTTTCGAGGCTGGATCACCATTTTTGTAGCTCATTATTGGGTGATAAATTGCTTGAATATGTGGCATGCTACAATGTATTACTGCATTTGATTACATTTTAAATATAGCATCTGACATGAGTCTTTGATAATCACTATGAGATGCTTAAAAGGATGGGATTGGGGAAGAACAGCAAATCAGCATTTTGGATAGAAAAACATGCTG
This sequence comes from Crocodylus porosus, assembly GCF_001723895.1. NCBI lineage: Eukaryota > Metazoa > Chordata > Crocodylia > Crocodylidae > Crocodylus > Crocodylus porosus. The sequence continues at coordinate 216,447,625 of NW_017728886.1, read as the reverse complement.
TTGGAAAGCTTCCAACTACCTCAAGTCTTTTCAGTACTAAAAAAAAGACAATTGAAAATAAAACCCCTATATTCCACTTCTAAACATTATAAGCAATCTACAGTATAAAGAGATGGGGACTTCTCCCTATACTCACACACACACACACACACACACACACACACGGTACAAACTTTCTCCTTACATAAAGACATGGAACAAAGCAAGCTTTCTTTTCAGTTTTTGAACCATATTATGCTGAGATGCATTCAATTATGGTTCAAGATTAAGAAGGGAAACACCCATTCCTGTGGAGCCACTACCTGGAATGGGTGTTAAAGCTTTTGAAAATCTTTTGGCTAGAACTTTAGAAGATGGGTGCAGGCACAAGTGACATTTCCCCTCCACACCTGCTGGCTAGGTACAGACAGATTTGATCTACCCTGATCAAACAGGCGAATGTCTTGGGGTGAGGGGGCTTTAACACATGGCATTTCATATAAAGTGCCATGAGTTAGAGCAAGGGCCTAAATGTCTGTAGGCACCCTATGAGTCATGTGTCTAAGATGGTGTCAACCTGAGGAGTCTGTAGAAAAACAGGTGGATAGAACCATAAAACCACAATTTAAGTCACAATAACATAAATATAAGCATAAATTCTTGGCAGCAGATAATCTGTGTATCATCCAACTAGAACTGCATTGGTATCATGTGTTGTTCAGTTTTTCATAGGTCCAGGCAAATTATATGCAACTTGCTTAAAATTATTCATTGGATTTTTCTTTGCCAAAAATTCTTGAGTAGAATTTGATAATTTTCAAGTGTCAGTTTGATTGGATGCAAAGGTTATATCAGACCAGAGTTTTAGTATTTCCATTTAGATACCTGTAGTTTGAAGAGATCAGCTTGCATTGGACATATAGATGAAGTGTCTATTGTTGTTCAACACCTACTACTGTTATCAAAGAAGACTGGTTGTTGCTGAGTTCTGGGCACTTTTGAAAATCTTTTGTAAGCTTCAGTACGAGTTAGGCATTTCTGAAAATCTGGCCCATGGATTTTTTATGTGGATAATCATAACTCTGAATTAGATTGCCTGTGCAAATAATTGTAATTATGCATTTTAGATAATCTATTTTGGTTAACACTGCTACCCATAAACTAATTTACTAAGATATTTCTATGCAACAAGCACAATAGGGTTAAGAAAACAGTCAAATCAAATTCACTTCAAAATTAAACTATTCATCAACTCTACATGGCCCTGTTTGCTCAATTTTGCTCTCACAGCCAATTACTAATGCTGCTGGCAGAAAATGTTTTTTTTTTACTTAATGAATCAGGTTTCAGAAAGCTATTTTTTTTTTCTTTTGAATTGTAGTTTGACTTAAAATCTTTTTAGCTTATATTATCTACAGAGATAGGAATTATTTTGATGCCAGTGGCCTTTGCTTGATGACCTGAGTTCTCAGGTGGAGATAGATCCATAGAACTCAGCAGGATGTAGCCTGAGCCCTGGTAAATGTGAACTGTAGAGAGAAATTCCTAGGTTTTTGCAAAAAAAAAGAAAAGGAAGGTGGAAGGAAAATAAGGAATCTCCAGATCATTATGAATCTGACCCAAAGATCACTGAAAATCAGTGAGTGTCTTTACACTCACTTCAGTGGCTGCTGAATTAGATCAAATACCTCCAAATTCATTCATAAAACATAATAGAACAAGAAAGTCAATAGAAACAAATTAACAAAAAAGATTAAATTGAACAAACCTAAATACTGTTCTAGCCAAATTATCAAGTATATTTAGCAATTTTGCTGATGCTTAGAGTACAGATTTTCAAGCACAAAGGCAATATGGGAAGATGGTCTCTGGATGCCTGGAACATCTTAAAATAGGGGGGTGTCCTAAGTGTCATTTAGCTCTCATAATTATCTGTCCCCTTCAGCTCACCAACGCGTGGCAGAATAGCTCCACAGCCAGATATACTTCTAGATGCAGTTTGAGGTACCATGAAGGATTAGGCACCAGCATGTTTGATCATGAGCTTTCCCCTCCAACTCCCGGTTCACCACAATTCAACACACTTTGAATCATGGAAAGGCTTTCATAGAGCTGCATATCCAAATTTATTTCATGCAAAATTGGCTAGAAAAAATGCCAATACATTTTCAGTGAAAACTTCAGTGAAAACTTTTGTTTTTTCATGGAAGCACAGTACCTCCAACAGCAAGTTGCCCTTTAATTCAGAACTAAGGCTGTGTACAGATTTTCATTTCTACCAGAAGAAATTTTTTCCAGGTGGAAAACAGCCTGGGAGCTGGACCATACAGACATTCCTCCAGCCTCAGAGCTGAAGAGCTATACTGGAGAGCTCTCTGCCCAGGCAGTATTAGAGGGCTGCTCCCAGGAAGGGCCACCTCTGCCTTTAGGAGAGTCCATTAATTAACAGCCTATTGTTTCCTTTGCTTGGGAAGGGAGTAGCGATGGGGACAGTAATTTAAAAGCCAAAGGGCCTAGAAGCTAGTCATAGAGGCTTTCCCCAGCCTGGCTCCCAGCTTCCCCTTCCTGTTCTGCCACCCAGCCAAGCAGCAGGATGGTGATTAAAAGCTGGTACTTGGAAGCTGCATCACCACGCTTCCCATAGCTTCCAGGTTTTAAATTGCTGCCCTGCTCTGGACTGCCTAGTTTGGGGAAGTGGCAGGGAATGGTGGTTGTTGCTCTCCTCACCTCCTGATCCCCAGGCAGAGTTAAGCTAATGGAAAGCATGCTGCTTTCAGTCTCTCAGGAGAAATTCTCCTGGTAGTGATTAACGTTGCTTCTTGCAGGATTAATTTTTTTTTCCTGGAACAGCCACTTTTGCTATGAAAGACAAATACTGAACATCTGTCTATTTTTGGGTGTCTACCAGGAGGACACTGATTTTTCCGTAGAAACTGAATGTCTGTACCCAGCCTGAGTCTGAGCAAATAGTGTTGCTAGTCATTGATATCACTTCCTGCATGTGTTCTATCAACTTATTTTCTGCCACTGAAGGAGTTCAGAGTACTTAGCTTGTGAGAACAGTGGGGACTCATAGCAGATGGGGATATAGCTTACCTATCCACATATGTCTGAAATACTCTTAAGTCCATCTTGATGATTACTAATTCAAAAAAAATCAATGGGACTCTAATAATTTCAGCAGGTGTTGGATTAGTATTGTATATGAAAGAAAATATCATATTTTATTCCTTTGACCATTTAAACAGTGGATACAAAGACTTATTTTAAAGACAGTAGAAAAAAATTCAAATTAGTTACCTTAATGTTCTCTATTGTTAAACATTTCCAGCAACAAATGAGAAATCATCAGATGGAATCAGAGTTATTTTCAATGATCTCTAATTATAGGCTGTCACTTTTTCATTAGTAACATGAACTTTACCTTGGAAAAAAAAACAAAGAGAAAGGAAACAGCATTATTTATATGACTTGTTATTCCTAAGAAAGGATATTTTTGGGTGATGATATCTTTTATTGGACCAACTGCATGGTGGGAGAGATTTTAGATAAGTTTTGAGCACAAACTTCTCTTTCTTATTCGTTGTTGACTAGAAAAACAACACAGTAAACATAGACAGATTCAGGATTTTAAACAGGGGGTGTGGGAGAAGCATCTAGTGCCAGAGATGTGGGTTTTCCAGAAAATTTTGAATTGGAAAATATTCTGGAAAATGTTCCAATACTCTAAATAGAGCGTGATCTGGTTTAGCATTTTTATTTGACTTATATTTAGTAAAAAAAAGTAAAAACGTATCCCCACGTAAATTTTATGTCCCAATAGCCACAAGTATTTGAACTGAAATATTTGAGTAGGAAAAATATTAAATACAGGACACTTAATGTGGTTTAAATCTTATATTCAAACACATTCAAAGCTTTATGTGTAAAGAAATTATTTTCATTGGAATACTTGTAAAAATGTAAAGACAGTACACAATAGCATATACTTCCTTTACATTGTTTGTTTAAATTTAAGAAAAAAAACAAGGCACTGAAACCTGTTGACACACTGATTTGAGCACACCCAAAGAACTCTGCATGATATGCCATGCTTTGGTTTTGATTTCACCTGCACAGCCAATTAGGCAAATTCATAACTTGATTTTTGGTTTGGATTATTACGTGAGTGTATTTACCCTCCTGTTTACAAATCAATAAAACATATGTGTACTCTCTCACACTTCCTAGGGATAATCACTTGAAAAACATTAATTACAACTTTGAAACTCACAAGCTTGCCTAATATTGTATTGGCATCCATTCATTATTACTAATGAATTTTATGAAACCATGACTTTTTAGAAACGGAAAATTTCCCAGGAAAAAAATAAGCACTGGAACATTTTCCTCAAAATTTTCTGCCCCACATCTCTGCCTAGTGCTGCAGGGGTGGCTGCACCCCCACTCCCAGGCTCCCCCTTCCCATTCAGGAGGTAGACCATGTCTCAGGACTAGCAGCAAGAGACATTTTTATGTGCCCAAAGCAAGTAATGTATTGCATCCCCTCCTCACATTCTCCCCTGTGCCCACCAGCACATTCTCTCCCCTTCCATTCCTCTTCTATTTTGCCTACACTTACCACTGTCTCTCGTTAGCCCAGGAACACAGCAGGCCTCAAAGCCCTCTCTACTTACACTTCTGGACCCTCCCATATCCCAGTCACTTCTGCTGCTAGGGTTGTGAAGAGGCTACATGGGGAGCCAAGTCTGGGTGGGGACAGTGACAGCGGGCATGTTCCTCTCCCCTAATTCTGCTGCTGGGCTACCAGGGAACACCAGTTGGGTCGGGGAGGAAGGAAGAATCTCTCCACTGCCACTGTCCTTGACTGAGCCTAGCCTCTGCGCAGCCGAGCTGGAGAGGGTCAGGAGTAGCTCTGGAGTTCTCCTCACGTCTGGGTCAGCCCGCAGCTGCAACACTGGAGAATGGGAGTGGAGAGGTGTTGCTGAGCACAGAGGGGGATGACGGGTGCAGAATTCTTACCTGACTTAAAAAAGGGACTTAAAAAAAGAGGGTGGAAACATTCTTCACCTTAACACGAACAGAAACAAAATATGGTTTTTGTGACCTGTTTGCGTCAATCTCAAGTGAAATGATGAGTGGGATGTATACTCTGCCTCTTGTAGAACTAAGAAATGGTTTGCCAAAATCTTCCATTTTATTTCCTGTGCAATTTTTCATTGGATGCAGCCTCAGTTAGATCTAAAATGCATGGATTCTCTGTTGTTTCTTTGATGCCTTTCCAGCATTTAAAGATAATTTCTTCTTACCTTCTTTACTGCTAGAAGTGATTTTTTTCCTTCTAACAATACTTTGCAGTTTTCTGTTTAAAAGGAAAAACCATCACCGTGGAAGCTCTTGCTAAAAATACAAGCTTTCTTCATTTTCAAAATATTTCTTCTTTGAAGCACTGTATTTTTGCCAGTTAAACTGCCAACTTCCTTACACATGTGAACAATCCCCAGAGGCTATATTTTGCAGAGATTCATTTCTCAGTGGATTAATATGAAATGCATGCATAAGCCACTTGACCACAACTTTCTCAACCTTGGTAAATATTTTCAAAATGTGATGCTTTCCTTTGTAAAGCTTTGATGCTAAAACCTTAAAACAGCAGGACATGCTCTATTCTTTTTCAGCAAAATAATATATATTTTTAGTGTATCATTATAGACTCATGCAACATTGGAGCTTTCCTGACTTGGGATCCATGCAAGTCTACTGTTTCAGCTGTGAGGATCAGTGTAAATGCAACACAGGTTATTTTTTGTGCCATAAAAAAATCAGTTTCCCAAATAAAATTTACAAATATTAAGTTAAGTAGTACAGATTTCAAACAATTTAAATAGGTTCATAATGAGGAAGTACTTAGTAACTTCCCTTATTTCATCTTGGATGGAAACTATGAGATGAATATATATAGTAGTTCTTAATAAAACATACGAGATTATAGGGAGAGTTACAGTATTGTGCAGTAAATTGTCTTAAGCACATCTTTATAGCAAAGTATGATCTCCTTTACATCTTTTTTCCAAACAAGTACATCCTTTGATGTTTGTGCTAGATATCAGTTAGCTGCATGTAAATGTATAGCATCTTTAGTGCTGGACTTGATTTCAATCTCCTGTCACTGTAAATCAGAAACAACTTCACTGAAGTCAATGAAGTTGCATCTATATGGAGTCACAATGAATGTGAAGAGACTTGATGTCCAATGTGTTTTAAATGGAATTGAGACAATATCAGAAAACTATTTCAATTAGTTAACAGTTTCAAGGGGAAATATTAGAAGCATAGGGTTGGAAAGAACCTCACAGATCATCTATTCCAACCATGTGCATGAACATAAGGATGTGTTATTCCTATACTATCCCAGACAAATACCTTTCAGCCTGTTTTTGAAAACCTCCAATGAAGGTTTTCTTTGTGGAGGTTGTTCCATTGTCCTTCTATTCTGACAGTAAGTTTTTTCTCACCTCATTGAAGTCACAGTTAAAACTACCATTGATTCCCATGGATCCTGGATTTCATTCAAGATCTAGACCTCATTCAGCTGTGTACATCAACATATTTTGTCAGCTAATAGCATGTGCTATAAACAGGTCTTATTGGAAATAGGAAAATAGGTTGATATTTTGGCAATCATTGATCCTTCCAGATCACAGTGTATGTGTGAGAGGTCACCCAGTCCTTCAAATCATATATCTAGGCAGGAATATAGAGGAGAGGAGGCTTCCCAGACCTTTCATCTCTCCTTTAGGCCATTGAGACAGAATCCAAAGGCCCGACTGAGTCCAGACATTTGGCGCCTCCATGGCCATAGTTGTATAAGTGTCCAGAAATCAAACCCAGGTCTCTTGTGTGGCAGACAAGGATTCAACTGCAGAACCACAGGGGACTCCAGAAAAATAGGTTAGGGTATATTTAAAAATACATTCCAAGTGCATCAGTGATTGATATTGTCAAATTTATGCTGCACTGGAAAACAAGTTCCAATGTAGTTAGAAGCTAAAGGAGTTTCAATGCATTTAAAGGTGTACTGTGGAGAAAATGGTTAGGACTGAATGATCAGTCTTTACTTACAGTTACCATACTAACATATCTGAGAGAGTTCAGTATTTCCCTAAATTAGGACTGGCAGAAGCTTCAGAGTGCCAGCATTTTTATATTGATCTCATTGTACAGGCCTCTGCATAGAAACTGTGGGTAAATGCTGACTTTTTATGGTGACTATCGTGGATTGACCAGGTAAAACTTTTTCTGCATATCTGTGAATGTGTGAGAGCACATGCATAAGTTTTTCCTGAACTCGGAACAGACTCATAATATATTTGTACAGTCCCTGTTGTGCTCAAAACTTTTCCCCAAATGAGTTTTGTCATTCTGTCTCCTAGGCCTTTGTGAACTTTCGACACTATGAAAATGCATCACTGTGTTCAATATGAAAGTGAGCCATTGTGTTCACTGTGGGTAGTGAATGGGAAGGGCATCCCAATAGCCTTTCAGGCATTTGTTGAATCAGATTATCCAAAAATGTTTTTTTGATTATTATTGGATACGTGGTCTAGAGTTTTACTGGCTATCCATCTTTACTGTGCCACGTCAGTAATACCACTACCACTAGGTGTCAGTATAGTGCCATTTATAACAATTATATTAGGAGTGACAATATATTAATTAGGAAACTTGTTTTGGTTTTTCCTGTTTAAAGTCTTGGCATCATTTTATTGTTCTTCTGCTAATCTGTCTTCTTTATTTTCGATATTCAGTATTGATGCAAATTGACATCCAACGTATTTTTATATGCCAGCTATGATGTCAGAGGCAAAATGTATTGGTGATCAGAGTTTCCTTTCACTTGATCTGTATTTTATGTCATAAAGCTTTCAACATCAAAGTATGGAAAGTAGAGGAGTTAAACAAACACAACAATCCTACTTGAACATATTTCCTGAAAAATATAGTAATACATTATTCTTTCTTGATTTTGTGTAATAAACTGTTATCTTTTCTCAAGCATGTTACAATGATTTCATGCCTGAGCGGAAAGGATGGATGATTTATTAGGGGAGCTCCTTTCATCTTAAAAAGAAGGCTTTGCTTGAAATTGATATGTATTGAAGAAATATTATAGTTCAGATTGCATTCATGAAACTATCTTCCAGGTTGCAGTTTCATTAAAGGTTCTCATTCAAGAAAACAAGTACAAAAGACCACTTAGAGTTGATTCATTCACATACTACATGAAAGATTATATTAATGAATGATTCAAGCAGAATCATTTTTTGTAGCTCCTGTTCTTGCCGCTACATTGATTTCCATTATTTATCTATAATTATGGTAAAGAGCATAGTCAAATGGGATCTGATTTTGAAACACTGCCTGAAACTGACTTCCTATTAAAGTTTAAAAAACTATGAGGCATGCATTTAATTACATCAGTCTGTCAAACTTTGTTGAAGGTATTTTTAGTAGAAGTTTTAAATCAATTAAAATATGACTATATTGTGAGTTCTATGGTTCTTCTCTAATTAATTCCCCTTGCAGTACTGATAAATCACCATTCTGTATAGAGGTGAGAATATGTCTAAACTGTTAGCACTGAGCAATTTGAATGCTGCTGCCAAGATACAGCCACCCATACTAATGAAAAACTGATTAATGATGCTTGCTCTGAATAGAAGTGGTAAAAGTAGAAGCAAACTTCTGTAAGTTAATGAGATGGCCTATCCTGTTTCATGAAAGTCTTAGAATGCCGGAATCAGGGGTTTTGTGAAGGGTCTTGTTAAGTTGCAATAGTATGTTCTTCTTAACGAATAGGTCAGATACTGAAACTTAATTAATTTGCTTTTTCTTACCTTTTTTATATTAGCTAGGTTTCAGAACAACAAGACTACGAACTGGAAGCAGAAATGGAAAAGTTGGGTAGTTGTTATGACTCAACCTATACAGTTAATTTGTCTCTCTGGGCAGCTGGAAATCTCCATCCTCAACCCTGCAACAGCTGAACTGAAGAAAAGAAAATGCACTCTCAGCTTCTGCCTGCTTTCATTATTCTATATTTGACACTTGATGATTGTTATTTTTTTACAAGGGTGAGCTGGAAATCATGTTTTCTCTTCAGTGCATATTGTACATCCAAATCAGTCCCAAAAGAGGGATCCCTGTTATATACATAAAAAAATAGACATCTAAAGAAAAAAAGTCCATTTAAAGATATGGAATTAAATTCTGGCCCCTTTGAATTCAAATGCACAACTGCCATAAACATTGACAGGGCCAGGATTTTACCCAGGGTGTTCATACACAACAATTTTAGGTCTCTTGGATATGAACCTTGTAGGATTCCTAAACACCCACATGATAGTTTTGAGTTGCTGAGAGGAGACAAATGGAGTAACTGTAAATAAATCTAATGGTAACAAATGCTGTGTTTCATAGTATTCTGGAAATATGACATTGATATATAACTGAGTTGTTCTTTTTTCTCTTTTTGACTTTTCATATGTAGAAAATGTGCTTCGTTTCATAGCATCTATAGGAGCACATTCCTAAAGCAATCACATGGTTTTATCATTAAACAGGGTCATTTCTAAGGTAGCAGTGTATAAGTCTGAGGGTTTTATAATTCCAGGCATCCCGCTTCACTTTACACATACAGAGACTTCTTATCCCAACAAGTCAATCAATCTGTAGGACAATAAAAAGCTTTTCCAAGCAAATATACTAGGGCTGTGTGAAGCCTTCGTCCCCGATTTGGTTCGGCAGAGATTTGGCCTGATTCGGCAACTGAATCTCAAATCTGAACAATTCGGGGGACCCTTTAATCTCTCCAAATTAAACTGGAACACTCTGAATCAATTCAGAAAGATTGGGAGAGGTTCAATGATTTGGACATAGGCACAGCTTTAAATGTTTTTTCTACATTTTTTCTTTTCAAGGTACTAGGTGGCTCATGAACGCTGAGATGCTGGGGCAGATGAAGCATCTGACAGGAGCACAGGGCAGTCCCCAGCACACTCGGCAGTGGACCTAGAAGTGGAAGCACTTCTGGTTCACTTCTGCGTCCACCGCAGAGTGTGCGGGGGACCCCTCCTGCCACCCCGCTGGGCTCAGCGACTGGTGCCTCCTGGGTCTGGGGGGCTACCTGGGGTACCCCCATGGCTGATTGCTGAGTCTGTGGGATGCTCCATCCACCCCACTGTCTGAAAGTTCATGAGCTGCGCCCGGTACCTTGAGGTATGTAGAAAAAGCATTTAAAGCCGTGTCTATGGCTGAATCGCTGATTCTCCGAATCAGCATCGAATCTTCAGATTCGGATTTGGCCAAATTGAATCATGACAATGATCCAAATCAATGAAGTGAATCACTGTCCCCTGAATCGGGCCAAATCCAATTCCAAATTGAATATGGCCCACTTCACACACCCCTAAAATATACCATACACAGGAGGCTCTGGAGGCCTGAGTCCCCCCTCTATCAGAATACCTGTTATAAGTCTTAGAGAACTTGACCTCATGAACTGGACAGTTTTATAAAACTGAAATTCAGGCATTGTAGTAAACAGCACCTTGAATTGCACTTGGAAGTAAGTAGATACTCAAGATAAAACCATGGATCACTCATGTTCCATGCTTGCATTGTCTTGCCACAGTGAAGAGATGGGTCATTACATTCTGCACTAATTGAAGCTGCGAAGTGCTTTTCATGAGCAGCTTCTAATAACAATGTACTATATTCATCTGGCTGAGGGTATAAATGCCTGGTCACTGTAATGATTGAACCCTCAATATCAACCATATATAAAGAGGTAATCTAGATCCACCTAATTTCTGATATTTTTATCCACCTAATTTCTGATATTTTCAGCATCTATTGACCTAGTAGATTTTTATTTACTCCTTTTTTTAAACCATTTTATTCTCTGGGCAAGCAAGAAATGGGTTTTGTTATTAAGAAAGGCAATCCATCATGAGAAATTAAGAAATCTGTTCCTGTGCCTACCAGTACCACTTTTGTCCTATCCAGGTTCAGTTCAGTTAGCAGTTACTGTTCCTAATGCTAATCTCTGTTAGGTTCTTCCAGAACTAGAAAGTGGTATTCTATCTGAAATCATTTCATTGGATGAGAATAATGAGCATTATTGTTGCTTGAGAATAAAATGTAGAGCTAGGAGTCATCATATACTACCATTTAATCACCATAGAAAGGTAGGGCTGGAAGTGATCAGAAACTGGTTTAAACCTGTAACAGAATAGAAGTTCAGTTCACATAAAACAGTTTCAAATTGGCTGAAACTAGTTTAAGATAAACCAAGTTGAATGTAGTATCAGACCAAACCGATTTAGGTCAAACGGGTTTATGAAACTTCTGTCCCAGACCCCTTCCTGGTTCAAGTTAAATCAGAATCCCCCTGCATTCCAGCATTTTACATCCTGGGCTGGGCTGGGCTGTCTGCTCCAGACAGTAGGGTTGGTCCCACTCCTTTGCTCCCTATCTGGAGCAGTGACAGCTGCTCCACTGGCTGACTTACTGACCTCCCTCCACCCACAGGCAAACCCCTGCTGGAGTCTGGGACAAAGGAGGGGAGTTAAATTTCCCTTCTCCCAAGTGAAGAGCTGCTCTGCCCTGCTTACTTAGTGCTGGCTGTGACTGTGAACTACAAATCCCAGAAGCACTTGGAAGCAGGAAGAGGAAGTGATGAGCAACCCTGCAGATTCCTCCTGCTGTGATTCTGGACTACAAATCCCAGAGACCTCAGGGGCAGCAGGAAGAGGAAGCAAACACACAGCCTATGCTGGCTACATGCCAGATAACCACAGTCTACTGCTTCCTGGCTTCTGGCTTGAGCCACTGAAGGCATACGGCTGCATTTTCTGAATCAAAAGTCTGTTCATTTGCTTATTAGTTCAATCTTTGCAGCTTAGACTAACCTGCAAAAACTGAATCAGTTCAGCCTTGGGCTTTTTGATTATCTGTACTTTAGCCCTGGAGGGCATCTTGGCCTGCTCAGGGCAGGATCATTACTATATAAACCACCCTAGAAAAATGTTTTTTTCTATCTCATTCTTAAAACATCATGAACAACCCTCTTGCACAATCAGTCGCAAGGCCTAAAACATAAAAAACTCCCTAATTTGCTGCAGGTAAAGCAGGGGGCAAGGGCGCAAAACTATGAATTCTCACAATCTTTCTTAGAAGGAGTACAAAATATTGAACAGAATAAGAAAGAAGACAGAGCTTTGAAGATTTCTGCCTCTCCAATCCATCATCCTGAAAAAATGGCTATTATTTCTCTCTATACTACTGAATGGCAGAAATTCTAATATAATAAATGACTTTGTCTGTCTGTCTGTAATGCTCTTGGAGCACTCTGTTTCATTACTGAAACAACCAATCAGAATGCTCCAAGAGCATTATGGACAGGAGGTGGCAGTGCAATGGAGTGCCACTGTGACAGTGCGGACAGAGGGGATGGAGCGGTGGGGGACAAGGTCAGCACTACTAACCTCGCCCCCTTCCTCCACCCCAACCCTGCTTCTTGGAGACGGCAGCAGCATGGGGTGCTGGCAGAGGGGGATGGAGGGGACAGTGGGGAGAGCTCCCCCCCTCCGCTCCTGGGAGATGGCAGCATGGGTAGGGGCAGAGGTAGGGTTTGTAAGTTTCTCCCCTCCATCTCCGCCCTGCCCCTTTCATTCTTGACAGGCAATTCAGTAGTAACTAATATATTTTGGGAATTTTTGGTACCCAGGATTTCTATTCCCAGATAAATCTCACATTCTATTTAGTATTATTTCACTATTATCATTCAAGTTTTCCTATCCCATCAACATTTAGAATGCATTACAAAATTGCAGTAGGATAGCATTTCTTAATATTCTTTGTATTGATTCTCCAGATGGCACATCTGATTTTCAATGGTTTTGTGAAAGCATGATTTGAAAAAAAATCATCAAGAGGTTATTTTTGCTTTGTTCAGTCTCAGATGCAAAACTTTCAGAAGCAAGGAGAATGAATGGTAATTAAACATGGCATCAGATTAAGTGAGATCGGCTGCACAAAAACTTGTGCTATATATCTCTGTTTTAGTTTGTCTGGAAGGTGCAAATCTAGCCTGCCAGTTACTTAAATTACTATCTAAATCACTTATTTGGCTTAGTTTTGTTCTATGTAGGGCCAAGATCAGGGGTACTGCCAAGGAAAGAAGTCTTTTAAACTAATAGTGGCATCAGATCCCATGGCAATTTCCAGATACCCTGGATTTGAAATTCCCTATAGGTGTGTTTCACTTTCACTTAATAGGAATATTGATTTCAGTAAAGTAACTTTAGAGTTTTATCACTTGATATGAGTATGGATTTCTATGAAGGAATCTTGGTTCTGTGGCAGAATGCTGAAGAGGGTTCTCCCAGCTCCATGTTATTGAAACCTTTTACCTAGTTCAGAAATGGGCAAAATATGGCCTGCAGACCATATCTGGCCCAGTAATTGATTCTATCTAGCCCACTGGCCACAGGCAGGACACTGAGGAGGGAGAGCTGTGCTGCAGCTGGGGCTGGGCCAGGCCACACAATGCACAGACTCCCCCCAACACCCAGCTTGCTGTTGGTGTAGTGGCTGCATAATCCTGGCACCATGGCCCCCATGGGAAGTGGCACAATGCAGTGCACGGAGTATCTGTCCCACCTGCCTGCCCACCATGATAAGCCACTGCTACTGTGGCACCGCTAGGAAGTGAGTCTGCACCAGCCACAAGGGGCAGCTGCTTCCTACTTTCCTAGTGGCAGCAGCTCATTGCAGTGATTGGGCAGGCAAGAGGGACTGCTACTTGGCATGCTGCATTGAGCCACAATCTTATGTGGGCCCAGTTGTTACAGGCTGAGGTGCCAGGACTGCAGCACCAATAGGAAGCCAGGCAGGGGATGGGGATGAATGTAGAGGTGGGAGAGGAAGAGTCTGCACACTGTGTGGCCCAAACCAGCCCTGGCTGTGGCAGAGTGGAGCAGTGCAGGGCACAGCCCTCAATCCTCAGGGTGACAGTAAAAAGGGTGATGTTGCAGTGGGTGTCTGCTGTAGACCACCAGACCAGGAGGAACTGGTGAATGAGGCTTTTTTCAAACAGCTAGTGAAAGTTTCCTGATCACAAGCCCTGGTTCTCATGGGAGACTTCAATCAACCTGACATCTTCTGGGAGGGCAATACAGCAGAGGACAGGCAATCCAGGAAGTATTTGGAGAGTGTTTGGGACAACTTCTTGGTGCAAGTGCTGGACTGGACAACTAGGGGCTGTGCTCTTCTTGATCTGCTGCTCACAAACAGGGATGAATTGGTGGGCAATATAGTAGTGGATGACAACTTGGGCAGCAGTGACCAAAAGATAAATGAGTTCAGGAACCTGAGGAAAAGAAGGAAGGAAAGCAGCAGAATAAGGACCCTGGACCTCAGAAAAGCAGGCTTCGACTCGCTCAGGGAATTCATGGGCAGGATGCCCTGGGAAGCCAATCTAAGGGAGAGAGGAGTCCAGGAGATCTGGCTGTACTTTAAATAAGCCTTTCTGAGAGTGCAGGAACAAACCATCCTAATACGCAGTAAGACTAGCAAGTATGGTAGAAGCAGGGACCTCTTGGTTTAGCAGGAACCTAAACTAAACTAAACCACAAAAAGGAAGCTTATAAGAAATGGAAACTTGGACAAAGAACTAGGGAGGTGTATAAGAGCATTGCTCAGGCAAGAAGGGATGAAGTCAGGAAGGCCAAAGCATGATTGGAGTTGTAGCTGGCAAGGGATGTAAAGGGTAAAAAGAAGGGCTTCTACAAGTATGTCAGAAGCAAGAGGAGAATCAGGGAAAGTGTAGGTCCCTTACTGAATGGGGGAGGCAACCTTGTGACAGAGGATGGATGCCTTTTTTGCCTCAGACTTCATAGGCAAGGTCAGCTCCCAGACTACTGTACTGGGCAGCCCAGTTTGGGGAGGAGGTGAGCAGCTAACAGTGGCAAAAAACAGGCTAGGGACTATTTAGAAAAGCTGGGCATATACAAGTTCATGGGGCTAGATGGATGTGCCCAAGGGTGTTGTGGGGGTTGGCTGGTGTGATTGCAGAGCCACTGGCCATCTTTGAAAATTCATGGCAATCTGGAGAGGTCCTGGATGACTGAAAAATAGCAAACATAGCCCATATTTAAGAGAGGGAGAAAGGAGGATCCAGGAAACTACAGACAAGTCAGTCTCACCACAGTCCTGGAAAAATCATGGAGCAGATCCTTAAGGAATCCATTTTTATGCCGTTGCAGGAGAAAAAGGTGAATGGAGCAATCAGCATGGATTCACCAAAGGCAGGTCATGCCTGACCAACCACCTTACCTTCTATGATGAAATGAGTGGCCCTTTGGATGAAGGGGTATCAGTGGATATGGTATACCTTGATTGTAGCAAGGCTTTTAATACAGTCTTCCACAACATTCTTGCAGGCAAGATAAGGAAGTATGGGCTGGATGAACAGACTGTGAATAGAAAACTGCCTGGAGAATAGAAAACTGGCTGGAGCACTGGGATCAGAGGGCAGTAATCAACAGCTCAATGTCTAGTCAGCAGCCAGTATCAAGTGGAGTGCCCCAGGGGTCAGTCCTGGGGCTGGTTTTGTTCAATGACTTGAAAACTGGCATAAAGTGCACCTTCAGGAAGTTTTCAGATGACACCAAGCTGGGGCGGGGGGGCGGGGGAGAGGGAGTAGTACGTATATTGAAGGGTAGGGCTAGGATTCAAAAGTGACCTAGATAAATTGGAGGATTGGACCAAAAGAAATCTCAAGAAGTTCAACAAGGACCAGAGCAAAGTCCTGCACTTAAGACAGAACAATCCCATGCACCAGTACAAGCTGGGGCTGACTGGCTGGGCAGCAGCTCTACAAAAAAGGACCTGGGGGTTACAACGGGCAGTAAGCTGAATAAGAGCCAACAATGTGCCCTTGTTGTGAAGAAGGCTAATGGCATACTGGGCTGCATTAGCAGGAGTCTTTCCAGCAGGTCAAGGGAAGTGATTATTCCCCTCTATTTGGCACTAGTGAGGACACATCTAGAGTATTGTGTTCAGTTTTGCCCCCACCCCCCACCCCCAAGACAGGATGTGGACAAATTGGAGAGAGTCCAGTAGAGGGCAACAAAAGTGGTGAGGGGGTTGAGGCTCATGACTTCTGAGGAGAGGCTAAGGGAACTGGGCTTATTTAGGCTGGAGAAGAGAAGACTGAGGGTGTAATTAGATAGCAGCCTTCAACTACCTGAAGGGGGTTTGCAAAGAGGATGAAGCTAAACTGTTCTCTATGGTGGCAGATGACAGAACAAGGAGCAATGGTGTCATGTTGCAGGAAGAATGTTCTCACTAGGAGGGTAGTAAAACACTGGAACAAGTTACCCAGAGAGGTTGTGGAATCTCCATCCTTGGACGTTTTTAAAACCTGGTTAGACAAAGCTTTGGCTGGGATGATCTAGTTGAGGATGGTCCTGCTTTGAATAGGGGGTTGGACTAGATGATCTCCCATGGTCCCTTCCAACCCTAATTTTCTATGATTCTCAGGTTCCTGGCAGCAGGCATAGGACCAGATAAGATCAATTAGCATCTCCCTGCCCTCTCTCCCCCCAACCCCCAACCTTGGCCCACAGCAGATCACCAAAGCTCATTAAGTGGCCCTCTAACCCAAATAATTGTCCACCCCGACCTAGTTGTGTCAAAACCAAATTTGTATGTAATGCTGGATAACACAGCATTATTTATATTTAAAGCTTGTAAGAACCTGCCCATGGGGGGAGACCAGACCCAACCTGAGAGCAGAGACTGCAGCTGCAGAGACTGCTCCTCAGGAGAGCCTCCTAGGCCTAGAGCCCTGTTTCGTCTGCCAAGGCTCCGCGGATCTCTCCGCACTGTGGCTTTACAGCTTATCTTCAACTGATCGATTTCATCTTCGGATTGTTTACTTGGTACTGACCTTTATTCCAACCTCACTGACTACGCACCCAGCTTATCCTCGGCATCGTTATCATTGTTATCACCAACCCGGCTTCACCTACGTTCTCTCCTCGTTCATCCCGTCGACTGTTCACCTTACCTGGTTTGTCATTCATCCATCACCAACGATGCATTACAGTTGTTCATTGTTCCCTTTTATGAGCTGTTGACCAGTTCTGGGACTATCGAGTCGGGCAGCCGCACCTAGCCTCTGTGCTAGAAAGCAAGGGCTCGGCTCGGGAACCCCGTGAACCGACAGACAACTTTGTTTATTTGTTTGTTTGTCAATACTGTAACTGAACAAGCAAGTCCGCTACCTACGCTTCATCATCTTGTAGCGTAAGTGAAAATAAAAGCTATCTGTTTTTGAAACCACACGTGTCCCGTACCGCTCAGACTCCTTGCTGCTAAGCCCGCCTGATCCGATCCGTATCCTGGCCCACCGTGACCTTGGGGCCCGTCCCCGACAAGTTGTTAGAATATGTCACCTGAGAAGGGTACAGGTTGAGCCATACTTCTATTTTTTTTCCTATTGCTAATAGAAAACTATTCAAGAAGTTATTGCCTCTCAACAGGCAATGTTTTCATTTCTCCATGCATTCTTTATTTATTTAGCTTTGTTCTTTTCAAATTATGCATGAAATCTGCAATCAGATCTATTCAGAAGGACAATGGCCTATTTATATCTATGTGCAGCCCAGTGTAATTAGGTAATGTTATTGAATTGTCCCAGTTCCCTAGAATGAGACAGGTTAGACCTTCCCTAACTCTCAGGTCTGAAGCTCGCAGACACACAACTAGACCAGCGTCATTCTGAGAGCAGTGGCAAGTGCCTCTGGAACAGCTTGTTTCAGCTTTCTGAAGAGCAAGAAATTACCAGCTCCCCAAATCTCTGCTGTAGTAGACACCCACAATCGTCTACATGATAATCTGCTAAAAGAAAAATATATAATTTAAATAGCCTTTTTATAGTCTTCTAGTTATAGTGTTATATGCAGCTTTTTTGCTTCCCAACACCAACCAGATTACTTCCCCTTTTATTTCATATATATTATTAGAGCAGACAAGATTTTTAAAAAGTTGCAATTAATCACAGTTTTGATTGCACAGTTAAACAATAATAGAATACCAAATTATCATACATATTTTGGATGTTTTTTCTATATTTTCAAATAAATTGATGACAATTAAACACAGAATACAAGCTGTACAGTCCTCACTTTATATTATTTTTTATTACAAATGACTGAACTGTAAAAATGGTAAACAAAAGAAATAGTATTTTTCAATGCACCTCCCTGCATTTCAGCCAATTGTTTAGACAAGCACATTGTTTACAATCTCAGGAAATAATGCTGTATGCTTATTTACTATGTCACCAGAAAATGAGAACAGCCATGAATGGCACTGCTGTAGATGGCATTGCAAGGTATTTATCTGCCTGATGTGCTAAACTTTTGTAAGCCCCTTCATGCTTCGACCACCATTCCAAAGGACATGCCTCCATGGTGAGGATGAGTTCTGCTTTATAACAATCCAAAGCAGGGTGGACCAACACAGCTTCATTTTTATTATCTGAATCAGATGCCACCAACAGATGGCTGCTTTTGCTTTGTGGTGGCTTGCATTTTGTAGTTTCCATGTCAGGATTCTGCTCTTTTAAGACTTCTGACGTCATGTCCCACATCTCATCCAGCTCAGATTTTGGAAGGCACTTCAGATTCTTAAACCTTGGGTTGAGTGCTATAGCTATTTTTAGAAATCTCATATTGGTACCCTCTGCCTTTTGTTAAATCTCCGGTGAAAGTGTTCTTAAATTGAGTACCATATGCTGGGTCATCATCCAAGACTACCATAACATGAAATACATGGCAGAGTGCAGGTCAAATCATGGTGCAGGAAGCATACAATTCTCCTCCAAGGTGTTCAGTCATAAACCTGCAGGGCTCAAGTAGTGTTTCTAGCTTTTTCAGTTGTTCAAAATCACTATCCTTCAGCATTGATAGACTGTGCTTTTGAAGAGCTAACGTGGCTGTGATAGTGACTTTATTTCTAAGCAGGTGCTGAACTAAACCCAATGTAGAGTTCCATCTGGTAGAAATATCTTGTATGAGAGAGTCTTGTTTCTGTCCATCTGCAGTTTGTCATGTTTTTAGCTCTGCACTGTTAGCTGGATTGTGTTTGAAATGGCCCACACTTTGTCTACATTTTGCCAGCACGTTTTCAAAACCACCGTCACTAAGTGCTACTGTTATGGATCACTGCAGACTGTAAGCAATTCACGTCATGTGTTCAAAAGGAAAATGACTGGCTGCTGCTATAATATTGTGTGCACTGTCAATACTAATTGCTATGACCCTTTCTTCAATATTCCATTCTTTTGTAACATCCAAGAAATGCTCTATACAAGTTTCAGCATAATATCTGTCTTTGGTATGCATTACTGTTAAAGGAAACAACTGCAGTGTCTATGCAGCATCAGTCAGGTGTGCTGTGACTCCAAGATAACTGCAATTGCTCAAGGATGTCCAGTGATCGCCAGTCAGAGCGACAGCTTGTGCATTTTTCAGAAGCTCCAACTTAGTAGTCTTCTCTTTGTGATATAGGTCATGTATTTGTGATGCAATGGCTTCTCAGGAGGGCAGGGCATATGACTGATTGGAAGATACAATTTGAATAGGCCATCTTAGCCCTCTGTTGTTTACAATGTCTGCAGTCCAGAGCTAACTATTTTGCAATAGCATTGGTTAACCTGTTGTACTTCTTTTGATCCACATAGCGATCCTGAAACTCAGTAAGCATACTCTGTCGTGGCTCATGGGATTCATTTGCTCTTGGTGGGTTATCTGTAGCAGAAGAAATGGTGACAAAAGTATGTTTAGCACGTAGGTGATACTGCAGACTTGAGGTACTTTGATGATATTGGAACTCAGCCTTGCAATAACTACAGATAACTATCTTTTTCTTCAGAGTATGATTTGCAAGTTTTTAAAGAATACACTTCCCATTCAAAACACCCAAACTTTTGCTGCTTTGCTCCATTACATCTTTCTAATATTTAATCTCTCAGTGCCATAAGAACAGAGTAGAACTGTGCTAATTTCTTCCTAGTGATTAAGTCCAGTAAGTGAAGAGGGTCAAAATGAGGGACAGGCAATTATGGGCCCAGGGGCCAGATAGGCAGTTCTGAGGAGCTGCTGTAGGCTGTCAGCACCTCCCCCTCCTCCTGTTCTCTGGTGGCTCCTCCCTGCCACCTTCAGCAGCGCACAGCCCCAGGCCCAACCCCGGTCCACCCTACCCCATGCCTGCTATGGACTGAACCCAGCCGAAGCAGAGCAGCCAGAACCTGCATGAATAGCCCCAAGCCCAGCTCACCCCCTGCTTGCTCTGGACCTCCCACCTACACTGAGCAGTGGTGGCAGCTGGGCAGAAGCTGCTGCTAGTCACAGAACAAAAATGGCCCCTCCCCTTCACCAATGCTGGGCCCTTCCTACTGCAGCCACCCAGGGTCCGCACCTGGGTTGCCCTACAGCTTCTCTCCACCGCCATCACTGCTGCCTCTGGGCCACCCAGCAGGGCAGCACTGTCAATGAAGAGGAACCACAGGAGAGTCCAGGCATGGGCTCCAGGCAGCTGCAACAAAAAGGGCCTGGCAGCAGCAAAAGGTAGGGGTTGCTTTTGCCCTATGCTGAGCAGTAGCTTCTGGCCAGCCGCTGCCACTACTCAGCATGGATGAGTGAGTCTGAAGCAGATGTGGGGTGGGTTGGTGTTAGGGCTGTGTGCATAGTACCACAGCACTGATGCTAGTGGCAGTAGCAGCCAGAAGGAGCCACCACCACCTAGGCTGCCTAGAAAGGCAGTCGAGTTGCAGAGCTGCCCCTGCCCCAGCCCCACTGTGTGCCCAGGGGACAGCAAGACACACCACAGGCCAGACTGTGCCTAGGCCAGGCAGGACCAAGAGACCTGCCATGGGCCAAAGTCCCTCCATGGGCTAGAACCAGCTCATGAGCCATAGTTTGTCCGCCTCTCATCAAAATGGATGCATGAGATAAACACTCATTAAAAAAATAGGGCATTAATTTGTTTTGCATTAATTGGATATGTTAACTGTGATTAACTGACAGCCCAGATATATATAAGTCTGTGTGGTTCCACCACTGCGCAAGTATCCTCCCTCCCAGACCCACTGGTCTGGGGATTTGTTTATTCCCCATATCCAGGCAGGAATCCTACATGCAAGCTTCAGGCCTAGAGACCTTGGAAGTCAGATGTCCCTTGTCTTGCTTGATCTTAGGGAGATACCATGATCATGAAGGTGGTTTTCTCAGAGTGAGGTTCATTCCTTGCCCTGCTTTTGTTTCATATCCACCTCCCTGATTTAGGAACCAGAAGCCCCACAGAGTCTGTTCTTCCTCTTCATTATTAACGCTTTGGCAGGCAGCCTGTTCAGGAAAGTAAGAGGACACGTTTTGCTACCTTGCTCACCTGCAGAGATGATTAAGACAGTTAACAGCTTTTCCCTTAGTCACTGAAAATTTTAAGGCCCCTATTACTTCCCCATTGTGAGGGGAGTACAGCAGAGGGGTAGAAATCCAATCAAATGATATTTTCAGAGAAGGAGATAAATAATTATACCCTTCTATTAGATACCTTACTGACTAGATTTATAGTGTTAAAGAATAAAAACCTTAGGGAAAGGCTAGACAATCCAGGTCCCTGTCATAAGTGAATTCAAATATAGTCTGTGTCCTAAGTTTGCACTGGGAGCTCCTGTACATGAGGGCAAGAAAAGTTAAGGCACATTGCTTAGATTGTGAAGCCATGGCACATAAATTAAAGTGCATTAGAAAGTTGTGTGCCTGGGCTCTTTTTTGTATAGAAGTGGCTAGAAGCTACAGAGATTTAAAACCACTTTATGGATGAATGAATGTATCCACAACAGCATTTAACACACTTAAATTTATGCGCATTGAATTGACATCCTTACTTGATTTTCCTTAATCTTCCTGAAAGTTCCTATAGACAGACCCTGAAAGACTTTCCTCAAACAAATTATTATGATCTTTAGAAAATGGGTCTAGGAGTTGGGCTGTGTTCAGTCCTCCAGGTCAGAGGTTTCTATTTGCAGATGGCTGCCGAGCACCAGGAGAGCTGAAAGTGGTTGACAAGACTGAGACAATTTCATCACCGCCCTCATCTTGCGTGGCCAGTCTAAAAGGAGGATGCAAGCGATCTTTAATATTCCAACAATGTTCATTACAGCAGGCTGTCAATGTATGCTAACCTTCTTCAGTCTCTATAAGACTGGACACAGGAGCTTGTGTTAGCAACAAATATGAACTGAATTTGCTGGAATAAGCAGATGTGTAACACTCTGAGGAAGGGTTTATAGAATGGTCCTGCTGCTGTTTTGAAACTGAAGAGCATCTTGTCTATTTACAGTTAGAGAAAATAATGACTAGCTGCCTCTCAGTTGGAAAATCTGTCTATGAGCATAGCCTACTGGATTTTAGAAAAACTGCACTAGCAGTAATTGCTTTTTAAAGGAGCTTGAATAAACCACTTGTATGAAGTGTTAACATTTTTCCTCCATGATTCCATGTTGTAAATCATCTTAATGTAAAATACAGAAGGAGCTGCTGATCATCCAATTAACAAGCCAGCTCAAACAATGCAGACACAAATGTAATCAATATTAAATTTGTTTATTATACATTAATAAGTAATAGCATGATTTAAAATATCTTGTCTATACTGAAGGGTGTCCCCATGATCCTTTCAGGTCAAATTCTAGCTCAGTTGTACTATTATAATGTATAATAAATTAAAATCAGGGGTGATAACAGTGATCCATTCAGGAGTATTTAGAATGGGCCACAGGTATTATAAAAAACTCTCATTACTGAAGGAAATTAAATTGTCAAAGGAGTCCTAGTGTTATTATGTGGCTTAGACTGTAACTAAATTAACAGTTCACAGTACTTAAGCAAGCGCAGAGTTTGGAATATGGTGATGTTAATTACCACTTTGCTGTGTGTGCTTTCAAGCATCCTGTAGTCTTGGATGTTTCTTAGTTCTCTTCTGGAGTGAGGCATGCATCCATGTAAAACAAGCTTAAATTGTAACTAAAGGAACACACTGTGCTTTGTAGGCTTCTGAAATGCAAAGTTTGACCACTCTAGGTGCTACGGTCAAGGAGGTTTGAGCTGCTAAACTGCTAAATTCAGGATTGTTATGGCTAGACTAGTATCAATACATGAGCTAGATCAGTGGTTCCCAATCCCAAATGGGGTCACAACAATAAAAAATGGGGTCATGCACGCACAGGGAGGGAAGCATTGGGAGGGACATGACCCCCCGATTTCTGTGCAGAAGGAGTAGATGTGGGCTGCCCACTGCGGGCTTAGAGCTCCCCACCCTGCTGCTCTCTCCCCCAGGGCCTCCACAGCAGAGCAGGGCAAGGAGGCTCACTGCCACTGCTAGGAGTCCCACTCTGGCTACACCACCATGGCAAGGTGCCCCCTGCCTGCATGGAAGCAGTGGGGGGCACAACCCTGTGCCACTGCTGCTAGGTGGGCAGGGGGTACCTTGCCATGGCAGCATGGCTGGTGTGGGGCTCCTGGCAGTATCGAGCCTCCCCGGCCTTCTGTGCCACATCCCACCTGCTGGGCCCTGGAGGCCCTGGGGGGAGAGCAGCAGGGCAAGGAGCCCCAAGCCTGCACCCTCGCCCACCACCATCAGCTTTGCTCCAGCCATGCTGTCTATGGGGAAAGGGGAGGAGGATGGAGCCGACTCTGGCCAACTGCGGCTCAGGTGCTGCCGGGGGGTGAGGGGCAGGGACTGTGGGCCCTAGCCCTAGTCCCATAACTCTGGTGGCTGGAGGTCCCTTCCAGCAGGGCTGGGTGGGGCAGGGGGCTGCAGGTCATGAGTGAGGGGCACCAGCATGGCTAGTGAGGTCAGGGGCTGTGGGTGGTGAGTGAGGGGCACCTGGGGAGTGGGCGGGCTGTGGGTTGGGAGTGAGGGACCATGCTGAAGAAAAGTTTGGGAAGCACTGAACTAGCTCATTTAAAGCTAGCTCTAGTATCTACACTTCAGTCTGCAGTGCAGGCAAACCCATTTCTGTATCAATACAGGCAGTCCTCAACTTACAACATTTTTAGTTGCAACGTTTCATGCTTACAACATTTATAAAATCGACACCCTGCTTCAACCTTCTGACATCAGTTTCAACTTGACAACACTTGATGCGACACACCAGTGAACAAGTTTGCTATTTCCCTAATCTCTCTGGAGAACATCTGTCCAGACTCCCATGGACACTTTCTTTAAGAAAGCAGACAAGACTCCAGAAAACTCTGCAGCCAAGACTCCTGAGAAGACTCCAGTCAAAAGCCCTTCAAAAAGTCCAGCAAATTCACCTCAAAGAAGTCCTTCCAAATCTATATGATTGCTATTTACAATATAAATACCTTAATGTAGCTATGTTACTCATCTATAATTGATTGAGTACAAAATTCTGGGTTTTTTTGTTGAAAATAGGGTATCGAGCCTTGGATCAGGAACCAATCCATCATTCATAACATTGTTTCCTACGGGAAAATTGGTTCCAAGTTACAACGTTTCGACTTAAGACGCAGTTTTCAGGAATCAATTATGTCATAAGTCTGAGGGCTGCCTGTAAACACAATCTAAGGGCCCTTGTCCCCTTCAGGAACTTTATTATTTATCTTAGTACTTTTGGACATCTCTCAGATGCACTTCAGCTACTGCTTCATGAAAACAGTGGGGAGTTTAGCCTCAGAGTGGACAGCATTTAAAAAAGGCAGCATTAGGTAGGGAAGACCTGGGTCTTGCAACATCAAACCCTGTGAAGAAAACAGGGTGTGAGGGCACTGGATGTATGTAAGGGAAAGGAAAGTGGAAGGCCAGGGAAGAGGAAGAATTATGAGATTTGTGTGCATGGGTGGGGGGAGGGTTTTTAAGAAACTTGAGAATATTTTACTTAAGCAGCCAGATTTTAGGGTGCTAACCTGAATAGAGCCTCTGAAACACACAAGGTTTTTTCAGTTGCTATTGCTTATGCCTATGGAAAGCTACAGTTACAGAGGACTTGCTTTAACCTTAAAATTGCTCCTATATTTATAAAAGTAAGTAGTCTCCAGATGGTAAGGGACAGAATTATATACTAACCAGAGGACATTCAAAGTTGTTATCAAATCTCTTGGACTGGATGGGAGGCTGATAACATGCTTGTTGTCTCTGGCTTGTTTTAGTTTCCTTAGTTTCAATCTTGTTGCTGATCTCCAACAGCTTCTCTGCTTGCAATTCTTATTTGACCTTTTTGTTGCAAAGTTATTGTGGAGGCTTTAAATAGTTCTTTATGAGATCTCAGCAGGTATTTCAATCTGAAATTCTGGAAGAGTTCTTGTTATAATCCTAAGAATCAGCATATACAAGCTGACCTGCAGCTTAGTGTTCATTTCAGTCCCAAATGTCTATTGTTTCTCACAGTAGGCATAGAAGAGCACAGTATAAGGAAGAAAACTGTTTATTAAAACTGCTGTGCAACAAGAATTAGGGGGGGTAGCATGAAACTTAGGATTTTTAAGCTGAGATGTCCTTGCCACCATTTTAAACTTCCCAGCTACTATTAATACTGCAAAGATGATGACCCTTTCTTTCAGTCTTTTGCCTGTCATAAATGACATGATATATTTCATACCTTTACATAATTTCCTTTAAATCCTGACAGTTTGGTGAATGATAAACATAAATGGATTCTGATTTTGCTTATAGAATACAGTTGCATTCAGTATATTGAAAGTGTTTTTGTGCTACAATAGACAAATGAATTAAACATGCTCCCAAATAGCAAAATACTTACTAACAATCCTGTATCTATCTTATTTTGCAAACAGCCAGGTTCTATAACTTCTGTTCATGCCGTGGCAATTTACCCAAATCATTGGCCTATAGATATGTTTTATTCATAGTGGGTGATTCTACACGTGCACTTCCCTGCGAGCTGACTAATTAGCTCTGCGGTAAAGCATCACAGTCTGCATGCATGCTGGTATTAGGATGCAGTAAATGAATTAACTCCACTATGAGATAGTACAAGGACAGTACTGTCTTATGGCAGAATACATAACTGCACTGAAACACACATGTAGATGGTAACAGGGACTTGTTAGGGCATGGTGCTCAAGTGCAGGGGGGTGCCTGCTGCCTAGCCTTGCACCTTAGTACCCAATGTCCCAGCCAGCCCCTCTGCTGCTCTGTGTTGCCACCCAGAACCCAGGGCTGGACCTCCCATGCCACCTGCCAGTCCGGGGCTGCTCTTCCTGGTTCAAAGAGCTGCAGTCACAGGCACACGTGTAGACACTGTGCTTGGGAGTAGCTGACTCTGGTGCAAACTGCACCAGAGTTTATCATGTTGTATTTATTGCATGTGTAGATGCATCCAGTGAATAGCACTTTGTCCTGATCAACTTAAGTAAGACTATTAAAATCTGTTCCATTGATTTTAATGGCCTTATTATTACTCATCACAAAGAAGGGGACAGAATATTATCATAAAAATTAACACCAACTGTTAGGTCTAGAAAATTAAAAAGACTGAAGAGGATCAGGCTATGTAAAGCTGTATTTATCATGCTAACTGTTAAAGGGACTATATCATTTTTCTTTTTTAACTTTTAGCATAAAGATTCCAAAAACGTCTTCCTGCACAGCAAGGTAGAGAAGTTCTGTTATACAAATAATTGTTGCTATTGTCATTCTCAATGTGTTCCCATTTTTACTTTTATTTTTAAATTGGCACTTTTAAAAGTAGCTGTCTACTGCTTATTCCACTTCAGCTATACATCAGAATGGCTTCCAATTTCAAAGAAAGAAAAAAAATCATAACAGAAGTTAAACTAAAGGGATTTGTGCTTCTGTTTTGGTTTGTATTACTTTAAATGAAGATTCAAAGTAGTAAAACACAATTTGTATGGAAACATGTAGCATCAGGATGGGATATGGTAAATATGCTTTCTTAAAGAGCCTTTAGTTCCAACAGCAACAGTATTAGGATTTCTTTAGCCTTAAAGGCTTTAACCTCTGTTAGAACCTCTGTTCTCTTAGAACCTTTCCTACATATTAACTAAAAAGAATAAGCAGTTTATTTAATCACATCTCCAAGGCAATAATTTGCAATGGCACAGTGATGTTAACCCAGAAGCCTTGAATGATTTCAGGCAGGATCTTGTATCAGAGTGCTTTGGCTATGGAGTACTTTCCCCATGAATTCATGCTATCACACCTTAAAAAGCACTGGGTTATGTTTTGACAATCACAATGTTAGCTTCCACTCTTTTAGCTGGTATAAGAGGGTAGTGTCTAACCTTACCAAGATTTCATTGTCTGTTCAAAGAACTTGGAGCTCTCATCTCATGAGTAAAGACACTCTGAACTGTAACCTGGTGCTAAGGACCGTGAAAGTGAATTGAAGGCTGCACTCCTTGTCCTTACCCTTTTCTCCAGATGAGATTGAGATCATCACCCTTGTGACTTTCTCATTTCTAGTTCCAAATCTGAATGGCAGCACATAACACTATCTGATAGGCTGTCAGGTCAAACCTTATACAGTCTTCAAAAATCACTGTACTTTGCAGTTTATTTTCAACAGTGAAGACCAAAGGACTAAAAACAGTCTTTGTAGACCATAAATTAACACAAGCTGCCCAGGTTTTAGTTAAAAAACATATGACTAGCAGTACTGTTTAAACTGAAAGGCATAAATCACAGGGGATGAGCTTATCAAAACAGGACCATGTGTTCTGCATTATTAAACTATGGGCTGTTTACGCTGATAAGTCAATATGAAGAAGAAATTC
Organism: Crocodylus porosus; assembly: GCF_001723895.1. Taxonomy (NCBI): domain Eukaryota; kingdom Metazoa; phylum Chordata; order Crocodylia; family Crocodylidae; genus Crocodylus; species Crocodylus porosus. The sequence goes on along the minus strand of NW_017728886.1, from coordinate 216,419,729 downwards.
TAAAAGAACATTTTGTTACATGAAAAGAGTTGAACTGAAAATATATTCAAGGTTTGGCTTTCATATTGGTCAGCTTTTGTTTTCATTTCATACCAGCAGGGTGGTGGAAATCCCATTTCCCAGATAGCACAGGCCGGCTGAGAGAAATCATTTTCTTCATTTCATTTAATTTCTTGTGCAGAATGGGCTAGGGATATAGCCTGGAGGCACCCTAGGGTTTGAGGTACTAAGATGCCAAAGCACTAAATTGAACAGGAAATTCAGAATAAAAACAAATAGCAACAAATCTGTGAAATACACAGATAGCAATTCAGGTACACCTATATGTTCAGAATTAGTTTCCTCCTCCCTAATAATATTGTACACAAAAATATATTTCTGCAGAATGAAAGTGATGATAGTTATATAAATCAAAATAACCAATAGTCAAAGGTTGTGCTGACACTCAGTCCTCAATGCATTATCTCATGTCTGCATATTTCCCTGTGTGGCACAGAAACCCTCTACTGTTGGGAGATCTCTGCAATAAGAAAAAAAAAAGGGAAGGATCAAGTGTTACCTTTAACTGTAGGCTTGATTTTCTCCCTCTTTACACTTGGACAGAGTGTAATATGCAAACAAATCAAGCTAGGAATGCTTGCTTCATTTTCCACAGATGCATATGATGACATAAGGTTGCAAGTTTGTGTCATATCCTTAGCTTGCATTACTGTATGTTGTGTGCAGTCACCCTTTAAAAAGGTAGATGGCACATGAAAATGTTGTATTGAGAAACATGGCAAGGGCTTGAATGAGGGCATATGGAAGGGACCTATAGGGAATCTTTGGGTTCTTGGAGTGGCAAAGATTCAGGGAATATGCCCAAGTTTATCCAAGAGAGTAAGATCATTTTGGTAGTTGAGGGCTGAATGGAAAGTATAAGTCTGGGGAGTCAGTGGGAGACTGGTTAAGTTGTGAAGTGAAGCAGGTGCATGTCATGGAAATTTTTTGAGTATGTGCTGCCAGTACAGAAGAGGTTAAACTGACATGCGCGGTTTGAAGCTGTGAGTGGAAATTTCCAAGGCTCACCCAGTCCTTGCCCCCTGGGTGACCTGCGGAGCTGTCAATCATTGTTGACCTACTT